>NC_142093.1:7036250-7353214 GCF_054644295.1 Miniopterus natalensis | reverse complement strand
AACCCGCTGAGCCACACCCGGCCGGGCTATAATCATCTTTTTAAAAACCTTTCTCACCACAAAAGATGTCCTTCCTGAAGGAGGAAGGCGGTATGTTTTACTCTATAAAATGTGTATGATCACTGACTTACTAATTTGGAGTACTTAGTAGACGTTTGTTAAATGAATTGTTTCCTACAAAAAACAGGACTCATTTGTAACTGTACATAAGGTAAGAAACAACAAAAACATATACATATACTATACATTTATTATGACTTAAATTTTATATATATAACATTTTTCGTATTTTTTCCTGTTATTTTTTATTGAATTTATTGGGGTGACATTGGTTAATAAATTATACAGGTTTCTGGTGTACAGTTCTATAACACATCACCTGTATATTGTATTGTGTTCACCGCCCCAAGTCAAGTCTTCCATCACCATTCCCACTTTACCTTCTCTTACCTCCCTCGACTCCCCTTTCCCTCTGGTAATCACCATCCTGTTGTCAGTCTGTGAGGTTTGTTGGTTGGTTCGTTAGTTTTTGCTTAATCCCTCCACTAGTTAAAAATTTAAAAATAGTTAATTTTAATCTTTATCTGATGACCATTCTTTGCTGACTTGGGGAGTTGTAGACCTATATTTGGCGCTCTGTGGATCCCCCCTTCTTTGCCTATGAGTTGCTTATTGGGATGCCCTGAAGAAAATACATTGTTTTAATTATAGTCTTTACAGATACTGGATTGTGGCAAAATATGCTGTGGGAAAAGTAAAGAATAATAATAAAAACAGTCCATAGAAGGATCTTCTGGGCTGGGTGTGGCAATGAAATGAAAAAGCAAAGAGGAATTACTCTCCCAAGGCCTGCTGCTTCTGTGGACCTAATACTGTTTCTTTGTCACAAATGAAATCTAATAATCTGGCTTTTGTTATTGTTTGTTTGCATATATAAGGTGTGCAGAAGGCTTTCAAAAATAATGCAAACCATATTGCTTCACCCACTAAATTTATAGTACCACTTGCACATTGAGCCTTGCTTCCATTGCCCACGACATTAACATATTTGCATAGTTGCTGCATTCTAGACCTCTCCATAATACCAGGTTTAGAAAGGAATTACTTTAATTACATTTTTGTTGATTTTCTTTGTTAAGTACAATAAAGGGAAAAATGAATTGGGAACAGAATTCTGAAATTGTACATATTTGCTATTTTCAGAGAAATTTTATATCGCAAGACTAAAATTAATTTTATGTATTTTTTGAAAAATGCTACATGGAACTTAGAACTATCAACTGAAATTGGAAGTGAATAGTACAGGGTCTATAGATATAGATTTTAATATATCTTTATTGATTTCAGAGAGAGGAAGGGAGAGAGAGAGAAACATCAATGATGAGTCATTGATTCACTGCCTCCTGCACGCCCCCGACCAGGGATCAAGCCCTGTACCCTGACCAGGAATTGAACCTCGATCTCCCAGATCCTAGGTCCTGCTGAGCCACTCCAGTTGGGCAGGGTCTGTATTTGAACATAGGATGGGTTTGCAGTGGTGAATCTTTTAAGGTCACAGGATGGGTTTTCCAGATCAGTATTTTAAAATGTAAGTTGGGGTTCTAATGAAATATGGTGATTTAATGGAGTCTAATGAGCTCGGTGAAGATTTGAAAATTGTGAGCTTTTAATGAAGTAGCACTGACACTTGTTTTACCATTTCTCGCTCCGTTGGATTAGACTTATGATTCTTTTTGTTATTCAGTGGCGGGGGTGACTCACGGAAATGAAATTTGAGGCATCATTAATACTAGAAGTTAATAGTGGACGATTCCGACTTTATAAGTGGAAGAGAAGGAAGACATTTTTATAAATCCTGTATGTGATAAAAATATTAAAAAAGGCAAAATTAAACTTCTAAATACTTTGGGTGTGTCATGTCCTTAATTAGTAATTGAGTTTGCATGTTTTTCTTGACATGAGAGTGGTTTTCTGTGCAGAGCTGTTTAACTATGACTATATTGTTTTTAGCAAAGAGTTTTGCTAAATTGATTCCAAGTTTATTTCCTTGAACAGAATCTATAACTTCAGTAGACATTTCTGATTGCTCAATAATTAGCCCACATAATCATATTAACTCATACTTTTGCACCATATTCACTGGGCACACCCATTGCAATGAAAATGAACTGTCAAAAAATCAGCCTTTAGTTGGGAGCCATCTTGCAAATATGATTTTCCCTGGTAAGGCCTTTCAGGAGTTGAAAAAGTACCTTGCCTTCGAGCAGTGCAAGGAAAAGGCATGTTATTGAACATTTATTTGGAGAGTGAAGTATAAATGTTTTCTAGCCTTAGATAATAGTTTCTTTTGGAAAGACCTCAAAACAGGAGTTGCTTAGGAAAGGTGGTAAGTAATCATGTGGTGCTGAGACACAGACTGTCTTAAAGAGATCGTGTCCTAGCTGCATCTGTTACCAGCTCAGTGAACTTACAGAAAATTTTGCTTTTTTGAAACTTAGTTTTCCCGTCTGCAAATGGACTTTAGTAATATTTAATCCACTTAAGTGAAGTAATATTTCAGTATATTTTATACATAGTATATCTTCAGAAATATTAGTCGCTTGTGTATTTGATTTTGAAACATTGTTTAGATCACCTAGCCTACCTTATTTGAAGATAAAAACTTGGGCTTCTTTTCTTAGAGATTGTGTAATGCCGTGGACTGATAAACACCTCCAGGAAAATGTAGGCCACGGTAAAACTTATTTATCATTCAGGTGGACAGGAAAGAGCAACGTAGTAGTTGGTTTAAGGCTCAAACATTCCAACTATCAAATGTTCGGATTTTCAAAATGACAGGTTCTGTGAGCCTGAGATATGGAAGCCTAACTCCAATTCTAGGTGAGGTTTCTCTATGCAGTCGTTAACAGTAGTACCCTTTTGAGCACTTGAAGGAAGTGGTGCCTCCTGGGATACTGCAGGGACCCAAAACTAGAGGCACAAATATTTCCTTTTTAAATGGAGTTTTACCCCCCCCCCCAACCTCCTAGGAAAACTTATCAGATAATTGTGTCTAGAGTTTTCTCTGGATCAGGTAAAGGATTTTATTCATAGGTTTTTTATTATCGGGAAGAGGGTAGCCTCTGGCAGCTTTTCCTCGCCCTCTCCTCTTGCTAGTAACTTAGATGGAAATACTGATTACATGCTTATTATAGATAGGAAATCTGTAGGGTGTCAAAAATCTAGATTGAAAAAAATCTTGACAGGCCAGAGTGGATAAGATGAAATTCTGTTGCAGATATATGAGGGCTTATGCTTGGGCCTCTGAATGCAGCTAAACAGGTCCAGGTGGTAGTTAAGTGGGGTCAAGTGTGAAAAAGAAAAATTTAGGAGACCAGTGAGATTTCAGGCTGCATTAAGTGAAATTTGTTAGCTAGGATGTGGGAACTGAGACCCCCCGTGTTCTCTCCAGCCCATCTTAGCTCATTTTAAATTTTTTTTTTTTTTTTAGAGGAAGGGAGAGAGGGAGAGAGAAACAGCAGTGTCAGAGCAAAACATTGATCGACTGCTGCCCCCTGCACACCCCCTACCAGGGATCGAGCCTGCAACCCAGGCATGTGCCCTGACCAGGAATGGAACTGGCAACCTGTTGGTGCTAGGATGACGCCCAACCAACCGAGCCACACCGCCCAGGGCCTTAGCTCATTTTAATAGTACGCCCAACAAACTGGGGCATGTGTATAGAGGAGAGCAAAGCGGAATTAGTGAGGTAGCCGGGCAATATGCTAGTGAGAGAAGCAGTTTAAGTACCTGAGTGTTTCTTCTGGAAAGGACATATTTGGAGGCACCTGTCAGCTGACCTTAGGTGTTAGAGGAGCACTTATTCTGCAGGGGGTCAGATTGTCTCAAAGGGTAGAATAGACTAGTAGGTGAAAGTTAAATGGCATAGTCAAAATCTTAGAAAGTCTTTAAAGCTAGAGCAAAAGTTCTCTGTCACTGGATAGGAGATACTGAGGAGGGGTTTCAGGTTTACCTGATGGACCATTGTATGTTTATCCAATGGCTTTTATACTTACCTGTGGGGTAAGATATTGCATGAACTAGCTTCTTCAAAACCCAGTACATAAAGGCATCACTCGGAAATGAGCAATTTGTAGTGATCCCTCACATGTCATTTATTCTGTTGTATTGGATCAAACCAGTCAGTCGTCTTTTCTCAGAAACAAGTATTATACTTTCTGAAATACTTATTTTAAAACTATTCTTAGAATAGTGTTGCATATTATTTTATCTCACAGGTAGTCTCCGATTTTTTATCTTCAACTAAAAACAATTTTGAATTTGGGAAGACATCTAAAGATTGTGCTGAAGACTGCTTCCTGATTAATAATATAATTGATAAAATGTCTTTCATAGGTGGTAAACCTGTTGATGGCAATTTTGCTGACTGTGGAGGTAACTCATCCAAACTCAATGCCGTCTGTCAACATTCAGTATGAAGTCATTGGCAATTACTATTCATCTGAGAGAATGGCAGGTATGTTTTTAGTTGAAAATATCTCCTGCTAATTACATACACACAGATACTTGTTATTTAGAAGATGATTAGTTAAATTATGTTCAAGTTATTCTACTTGCTGAGGCACAAAAGTGTTTTGTGAGTTTTTCAAAGATACTCACTGAGGATCATAATTGAGCATTTCTAGGCAGAAAATGTGTAGTGGACTACTAGAAGATTTTTGAGAAACTGATGTTGTATACTTTGACTCCTGTTTGGTGCTGTGGTGATCAGAGAGAAAGAATTACAAGAAGACTGAGCCTTTGAAGGTCAGCTGACAAGTGTAGTAGAGAATGGAAGGTTTGCTTTTTCATCATTTATCTTCCTTTACAGTTCAGGTGCAGAAAAATGGTAGTCAGAATTTTATATTATTATAAGTTATGTTAGAAATTTAATATTTGAGCAGAAAATTATGCCTCAGGCTTTTCAGTGAGAATAATTTCTGTATGTTGAATTTTTTTTTTTTTTAAATTTATTTCAGAAGAATGTTCCCAGCTTACTTGTATATGTTGTTATATTTATATTATTACAGGATCTTGATTGTTTTTAGAATTACTAGCTTTTATTATAAAGTTCTGTGCTTCGTTACATTTATGACCTCCTCTGATCCATTTATGAATTGTTTTTTAAAAAATATTATTGTTAATTCAAATGATTCATTGTCCACAGGGCTAATTTCTGTTTCTAGGTAGTGTTTTGTGGGCATCTGTCATATGTTGTATGAAAACACTAACAATTGTTCACACTGTTTTCTGAAGTGTTTTTTTTTTTAATGAGCCTCCTTGTTGTCTTTTCAGAGATATAGGATAATCCTTTAATTTTGTTGTCAAATGTGATAGAAGAACTACCAAGAACATATTAGAAACATCCCTTCTGGCATTTTTTTTGGTTTTGTTGTTTTTTTGAGTTGTCTAGTTTTATTTAAAAACCATGATAGAACAATAAATAAAACTTGAGCTAGGCTGTAAAAAATATTACTGAACCTCATGTCAGCCTGTTTCCTGGTCATGTGTGTTTCTCTTAAAATCAAGGTGTAGAAAAAGATGTACAGTTATTGGGAGTCCTGTATGTCTGTACAACAGGCTTCCAGCCTTGGACAGAGCTACAGGGGTGGTCACAAATTTATTGCATAAAGCATGAGTATTGTAACCGCTGTCGAGAGAAGCAGATGTGTTTATTGTCAAATTTTTATTTTTTTTTAATTCTACAAGAGCCCTTGTTGTTGAGAGAATATAAAAATACACAGTTCTTGGTCACGTGGCAGTCTGTGTTTCGTTGGAAGCTGAAATTAGACTTTTCCAGAGCCAATATTATAATGGCAATTTGGTTTCTGATTGTCAGCCCTAATGATCAGTTTTAAATAATGAGGTTTGTGATTAGTTTTTAATCAGTTAAATAGGATCTATACTCAGTATATCTGAAATACTTTTGCAACATATGCAAGCTGTTTTTCAAGTATGAATTTACCCTTATTTATCCTGACCTTGGGAATGGGTCCCCTAAAAGAGGTTCCTGATGTTGGTGAGTAAACCTGAGGTTCCTATATTGTAAGATTTGTGGTAAGAAACTTAACAAGTCAAGTGTGGTTTTAGTATTTTTTGAAATTACTTGGGTGTTTTGTGAGAAAATTAGTGAACATGGATTAATGTAGAGAAAAGGAACAATCTCTGAGAAAGATTTGAGAAACAAAGAAGAAAACAGACCTGTATATAGTGGAGAAGCCAAGGTGAAGGAATGTGGACCAGTGAGTTTGGGTGTTGGGATGGGAAGAAGGGATTAATGGACAACCTTGAATTTCAGATTATGTATTTTGTCTAAGGCAAGAGGGGGCATCTATAGCACTCTGTGTTTAATACACGTCTTTTAAGCAAATGTCAGCCTTTCCCTTCAGATGAACTCTGCTCATCTCACAAGACCCAACTTGTGTTATTTCTTTTATATTTTTTTCCTGATTGTCCAGGCAACGCTAATTGTTTCTGCTTTTGTTGTAGCGCTTGCCACACCGGATTATAATTATCTGCTTGCATATTTTAGACTCTGGGCAGAGATTTGTCTCCTGGCAGGGTACCTGGCCCATGTGCTGTCCTTAGTGTCAGTGAGTTGTAGCAGTTTAACAAACAAGAAACAAAGGTACGAATTGCTTAAGCTTCATTACTTAATGCTGAGGCAGATTTTTTTTTACCCTCTTGGACATAGATTTTTTTCACAGCCAATCTTGAAAATACTTTGACGTTTGGAAGCTGCTCTAAAGGGTTACTTTGTCATGAAGAATTCTGTCCTTTTTGTGTAGTAGCTTAATTCGATTTTGGTTTTTGTTTTCTTAGATAATGCCTGTGTTCTTTTTGCCGTCTCTGTTCTTATGTTTATAATCAGTTCCATGCTGGTGTATGGAGCAATTTCTGTAAGTATCCTATTTTTCAACTTTTGGAGTTTGACCTTACTGAACGTACTGAGTGATTTCATTTATGCGATGTGCTTTTGCGGTTGTTCCTTTTTTCTTCAGTATCAAGTGGGCTGGCTTATTCCATTCTTCTGTTACCGGCTCTTTGACTTCGTCCTCAGTTGCCTGGTTGCTATCAGTTCTCTCACTTACTTGCCGAGAATCAAAGAATATCTGGATCAATTAGTAAGTGTCTATGCTAATCAAACTTTTTTCCATTTTAAGTAAAATATTTAAATTGAAATTCTGAGTCAGCTTTTTAGATACTATTTTTATTTTAACCGACCGTATTTATTTTTTTTTAAAGTGTTTAAAAATAGTAACACTACTCTTAACTACCATGTTGAAACCTGTAAGATGAAAATAGAGTATGTTCTTACCATACCATTTGGATAATCCAGTATTAGAAGTCTCTAAAAGTGGTTCTTATAGAATTTAAATAGTTCAAATTTTGTTTTGAGTAAACTAAAAGTATATGTTCATTCATAAAAAACATTTGCTGGTTGCTTCTTATGTGCAAGGCGTGCTGCTAGACCCTAGGGATATATCAGGAGAACTAACTTTCTAGTGAAGGAATCAGAAAATTGGCAGTTACTGAATTAAAATTGTGATAAGAACTGTGACGGGAAATTGTAGGCTGCTCTGTGAGTATCACACAGGTATCAGCTGCTGCTGGGAAGCGAGATTTAACTCAAGTAGCAATGAAGATAAGTACAAGAAAATGTTCCAGGGCAGAGACCCCTTGAAGCAGGAAGGGACCTGGTCTGTGCCAGGGACTAGAAGGTGACGCTGTTGGCTGGCGCACAGAGGAGTGGGAGGGTAGCAGCATGTGGGGGGCTGGAGAGGAGGGGCCGGGCGCAGGGCCTGTGGCCTGGTCAGCAGCTCTCTAAACCCAGTTCTTCCTGATAGTGTTCTTGCAGGCTGAAAAATTGCAAGGCTCCTGACTGAATCTCGTAGCCTCCCCCACGTGCTGGTCCCACAGTGTGCTTGTCCTTTTTATGTAGATGAGGCTTAAAGAATAGTTTTGTCCCAAGAGGACACTTAGTATGTGGTTGGTGTGTGGATCTTTCTTCTTTAAGGACCTTTGAGATTTCTCTGTGCTGCTTTGTTATGAAAATGTGAGATTATTTGTGTTGGCATTTCCATTAAAAGCATACAAGTTTAAAGCAATTAAGTGAGCTACATAGGAAGCCGTGAAAATGAAACTTTTACTACCCCTTTTACAGACCTCATTGGTATCTCTGTTGTATTCAGATGGTCTCTCTCTGTCGGCCAGTTTGTAAATCCTTAACTGTTCTGTAATACCCCTCTTCTTGAGCCTAGTTCATTGCCTTGCACACAGCAAATGCTAAATATTTGAATAAATATAGCTGATTCTTCTCAGTAGGACATAGTGTGTCTGCAGTAAATCATATAATCTTGCCTGGCTTTATAATCGGGCATGCCTTTTTTATTATTGGTTTTTAGAGAGAGAGGAAGGAGGGAGGGAGGGAGAGACATTGACATTGATGTGAGAGTGAAATAGTGAAATATCATTCAGCTGCCTCCTGCACACACCCCCACTGGGAATCAAGCCAGAAACCTGGGCATGTGCCCTGACCTGGGATCCAACTGGCAACCCTTCAGTGCATGGGATGACGCCCAGTCAACCGAGCCACACTGGCTAGGGCCAGGGGCATGCCTTCTCTTTGCCCCCTCCTAATGAGCATTGAGGCTGATGATTGGCTTTAGATAAACTCTTTTCCCTAGGTAGAACTAAATGGCCCATAGAATTTAGATAAATATCAGCACTTCTTGACTTAGCAACTCAGTCGCCCAGGGACAAATTGGGAGTTCTCTGTAGGAGAGTGTTTTTCCAAATGCCAGAAAGATGTTAAAAATAGTGAAAAGAAAGAAAGTGAGCTCAGTTTAGACTCTTAGGGATATTCTGAGTATGCAAACACATGTCTTTCAACTGATCAGTAACATGCATTAATGATGAGACTTTAAAGTACTTTGAATTAAATTGTTTATAAGTTTTTATTAGAATATCAGTTCTGACTTTGGTGCGTTTTGTATGTATTTGTACCATGCTCTTTAGGTTATCACAGAGTGCAAGTGTTATGGCTGAATTACAAGTGTGTGTGTGCGTTTAATAAACTTTATTTTTTGGAGCAGTTTTAGGTTCACAGCAAAATTGAACAGAAAGTACAGAGTTCTCACATATCCCCTACTCTGCCCCCAAAACTTCTCTCACTGTCCACATCCCAAACCACAGTGGTTCATCTGTTACGGCTGTGAGCCTAAGATGTCAGTATCACCTAAAAGCCATAGTTTACGTTTAGGGTTCATTTTTGGTTTACATTCTGTAGATTGGGACACATGCGTAATGATGTATTCATCATTGTATCATACAGAATAGTTTCACTGCCCTGGACACCTCTCTGCTCTGCCTTTCCCCCCCTTTTTCTAGCCGGATTTTCCCTATAAAGACGACCTCCTCGCGTTGGACTCCAGCTGCCTGCTGTTCATCGTCCTTATGTTCTTTGTCTCGTTCATCATTTTCAAGGTGAGTTGCTGGCTCCGTGTTTGGGTGTCATTCAGACTGCGACACTGTCCATCTGCACCTCCTTGTGCCTTAGCTCCCTGCAGTTCCCAGTAAGTGACAGTGTTGATTTATACACAGGAGTAGAGCTTTTAGGGACTTGTCCTCCCTCTTGTTTGCAGAGTGGTTGGAAATGCCAGGATACTTAGTAAGTAAGGAGCATTATGTTTTTAGACGTGGTTCATGATTTGGATGGAGAACCTGTTAAAATTACGAAGGTTCAGAAACAGAATTTCTTCTGCAGGACAGTGATTATCAGACCTGCTACCCCAACTCAGGTTCTTCTGTAAAATGATAATAAAACTTGCGACATTTAAGTGAGAGCAAGTAGAGATAGGACCTGGCTGGTGCATGTCAGTTTCTTCGTAGAGAATTGTGGGGAAAGCATTGTCAAGTCCCCTTCTTTTAGAGCAGGTTGTCTGTTGAGCTCTTGCATCCCTAAGTTTTGTTTGTATTCTTAGGCTTATCTGATCAACTGCGTTTGGAACTGCTATAAATACATCAACAACAGAAACACCCCAGAGATTGCTGTGTACCCTGCCTTCGAAGCACCTCCACAGGTGAGTGACCTTCCAATTTATTAGAATTTCGCTAACCATTATTGATCTCAAGAACCTGGTCTTGACTTCCTCTTCAGTGCCATGACCGTGGTTTAGGGTGTGAAGAGCCTAAATCCACAACGTGGAGCATTTCCCAGCTGGGATCCTGGGTACATGGGCGGGAGACAGCCTGTGCAGCTAGTCTCATTCAGTTTGGCTGCTCGGTTTCATTCATAAGTGGTTTCCAAGAGTTTTGCATTGTGAGGGGAGATTAGGCAGGAAACATCAATGTGACTCCTGCCAGGCTTGTGGCTTCTGGAACTTTTGAGGATGAAGGTACCATCAGTTGTGTTGCTTTAAAAACACATGCATATGGTCCAAAGGAGAAGCTGATTTTCTGTGGGGAGATGAATCGATGGGCTCCATGAGTCTTTTAGGGGATGCTTACCTCTCGGGGCCCTCTAGTTGCTACCCTGCTCTTTCCAGGTTTTCAACATGTAGAATATATTTGACCTGTGTAGGGTCAGCCTGTCACACGTGGAGTCAGATAGGTTAGAATGCTGCTGTCCTACATAGATGTGCCCTTTACCCTAGAAGAAATAAGGACCCGATCCTTTGTGGATGATGATGAATAATTCAGGATCCAGCATCTTATTGGAGGCTTCCTTTAGCATGGTCCACTGGGGCCCTTCGTCTGGACCTGCAGCTACCTGAGGTGTAGTTGGTACTTTATCAGTCACGTGGTTGGGGCAGGAAGAGCAGGGCACATGCTTCCTGTCCAGGTGTTTTGATAGCCCCTCAGGGTCAGTTGAGAAGCAGAATTCTGCCCTTCCGTCCATCCCTCCTTCCCTCCATCCCTCCTTCCCTCCATTTCTCCATCCCTCCAGTAGTCTTGGATCAGATGTCTCACCTGCATGTAAAGTCCCAGGTGACTAGTCATCTCCTCTCAGGAACTACTTAGCTAACAATTTCTTCAGCTTTTCTCTCTGGGTTTGTATGTCCCTTTTTAGGATATAACATCTGAAAGCAGAATTATTCCAAGTAGGATTTAATGGAGAATTAAGTCTGATGCAATTTTTCTCTCTCTTCAGTATGTTTTGCCAACCTATGAAATGGCAGTGAAGATGCCTGAAAAAGAGCCACCACCTCCTTACATACCGGCCTGAAGACATTCTGCCTTTGTCAATAAACCCTATACCAGCTTCTTGTCTTGTTTATTTACAGAATGCTGCAACACAGGGCTCTTCAGACTCATTTGATATAAACTCCATTTTCTTTTGTGTAAGCATTTATTTTCAGACACTAACAAGCTTTTTGGACATCTATTAAAAGATTTTTTGGTTAAGTCTTATATTTTAGTAGTTTTTGAAGACAATCTAGGTTAAGCAGCAAGAGCAAAGTGCCATTGTTTGCCTTATTTAGGGGGTGGGAAGGGTGTGCTCTACACATTGTCTTTTTTAACTTTGCACTTCCTTTGCATTTTGGTTATTTGCTGCCCTGGATACTTTCAGGAGGAATGAATACAGTATTCAGGGTGAGTGAATTAGGTATAAGATCTGAAGTTTTGAGCTATGTAAACAGGAACAATATATCACATGTTAACGACTGGGAGATGACGGTTGCATGTGTCTAATTTGTATGTTTCCATTTTGTGATAAGATGCTTTAATAAATTTCTTAAAATTTACTGTTGTCATTTTTAAGAAGTCTATTACCCTTTTTTGTAGATAAAGTCTAACATCTTTCATTATAATAAACTCTAGACTGCCATGGTTTTTTATACTTTGAGACTGTAATGCTCGACTTTTGATCAGAAAGCATTTCTTTAATCTCGTGACTCTGAAGTATTAATTTAAAGTTACAGGGAAGGTATTACTTGAATCATAGGCCATAAATGGTTTGATAGAAAAATTATGTGCGTAGTGGGGCAAGCTATGCTTTTCTATTGAGATCATTTAGTTAGGTAATGTGTTCATCAAGAACAGTTCATGTTAAAATGCATCATCTGCCCTCCAGAGGGGAACCAAAGAGAAAGCAGAGAAAGCAGAAGTGAACAGCAGCTTATGGACCCCACAACAATGATTTTCTCCTGAAAAGATTCCACTTTGTGTCTTGCTGAGAAGGCCACAGTGGTGACCTTATGCTCATCTGGCATATAGACAAGTGTATTTGACATTTTTAATTGAATTTGTTGGAGTGACATTGGTTTGCAAAACCATACAGATTTCAAGTGTACAACTCAATAAAACCTCCTCTGCACAAGTCCAGCGTCCCCAGCAAAGCCTCTTTCAGTCCCATCCCCCCTTTTGCCCACTCCCACCTACCCCAGCCCCTTTCCCTCTGGCTGTCTCCACACTTGTCTGGTCCCTTGTGTTATGTATATATGTTATGGCTAATTCTTTCACCTTCCCTCCAGTCCCCCCTTCCCCCTCCGGACAGCTGTCTGTCCCAGGTATCCACGCCTCTCGTTCTGGTTCAATTTATTTTGCTCCTTAGATTCCACATGTAAGTGAGATACTATGGTATTTACCTTTCTCTGACTGGCTGATTTCACTTAGCATAATAGTCAAGTCCATCCCTGCTGTCACAAAAGGTAAGGACACCACACCGCCCGGCTTTTTTTTTTTTTTTCCTTACAGCGACGTAGGGACATAGATTGGTTGCCTCCCACATGCGCCCTGACCAGGGCCAGGGATTGAGCCTGCAGCTGAGGTACATGCCCTTGGCTGGAATCAAACCCAGGACCCTTCAGTCGGCAGACCGATGCTCTAACCACTGAGCCAAACTGGCTAGGGCCCATTTTTAATTTTTTGAGGAAACTTCCTACTGTTTTCCACAGTGGCTGTGCCAGTCGGCATTCTCGCCAACAGCGCCCCAGGAGGGCTTCCCCCAGCACTCGTTGGTTTCCTGTGAGAGCCATTCCAGCCTGTGAGAGGCGATACTGCAGTTTCATTTGCATCTCTGATGATGACCTTGAGCGTTTTTTCATGTCTCCTGGCCACCTGTGGGCCCTTCTGGAGCCTGCAATATGGTGGGGTCAGGTAGTTTGGATTGTCTTGGGAATGAAGGTGCAGGGTTTGAGAAGCAGCAATTTTAGGTTACTGTGTGGAGTGTGGATTTTAAAGGGCAAAAGTCTGGAAGTAGGGAGACCACAAAGGATGTTGGAGTTCATATCATTGTCACGTTTTAGGATCCAGCTCAAAAGTTGCCCGGGTGTAGAAGCCTGGCTCGTGTCCTCAGGCAGAGCGGGCTGGTCTCCTGAAGTCCGCGTGTACCCGAAACAGGTCCACCCTTTACTCCTCTCCCTCCCAGCAGGGCTCCCTGGAAAATTCCTTTTCTCCTAATGGACTTAAGTTCCTGAGTCTGGGCAGACTGGGCGGGCTCACTCCTGTTGCTGTGATGTGGCCTCGTCTTTTTTAAATTTTATATCTTTATTGATTTCAGAGAGAGGAAAGAGGGAGAGAGAGAAACATCAATGATGAGAGTCATTGATCGAACCCGCAACCCCAGCATGTGCCCTGACGGGGAATCGAACCCCGATCGCCTGGATCCCAGGTCGGCGCTCACCCGCTGAGCCACGCCGGCGGGCTGGCCTAGTCTATCTTAAGCCCGCCATTTGTTTCACTGCCTCCAGCTTTAATAAACCTCTGAGAAGACCGGGTCCTGAACACCCGCACGAAGCCAAGGACCCCGCCCGCCAGGCCAGAGGCGCGGGGGCCTGGGCGCGGGAGCGGGACTTTCTATTCCGGTAACATACTCCCCCTGCAAGCCCAGGAGTGTTTGCAGATGTTTGCCCCGGGATGAAAGCGCTGCTGTTCCTGCTGCTAGGGTAGGAGGCGTTTTTTTAAAGAGCCCACCGCAAAACGTGGGTCCCGTGGCTGGGGAAAGGAATGCAGTGCGCAGTGAGGAGGCGGCAGGGCTGCGCCTCGCGCGGGGACCTCGGGGACCCTCGGGCGGGCCGGGGCGCCCGGGGTCAGGCCGCTGCACCAGCCCGAGGGGAGGGTTGGGTGGGCGGAGGCCCCAGACTGGCCCCGCCGGGGTTTGGGGGGGCGGAGGGGGCCAGTCCGCCCCGCGGGGGCCGGGCCACCGAGGTGCGGTTCGCACCCCTCCCAGCCCGGCTGCCCAGCCCCTTGGGTCGCTGGAATGGGCGGGATTCCACGCCCGCAGCCCCTGGGCGGGGCGAGGTGGCTGGACTTTTAAATGGGCCGCGGGCTCTCCGGGGCCCTGCTGGAGACCCACCCAGCCAGCGAGGCGACCCTCCGAGAGGACCCTGCGCTCCCCAGCGAGGCGACCCTCCGAGAGGACCCTGCGCGCCCCAGCGAGGCGACCCTCCGAGAGGACCCTGCGCGCCCCAGCGAGGCGACCCTCCGAGAGGACCCTGCGCGCACCATGCGGCGCCTCCCGGGACCGCTCCTGCTGCTCTGGCCGCTGCTGCTGCTGCCGAGCCCCGCCGCCCCCGCCGCCCCCGCCGCCCCCGGCCCCCTGGCCCGCCCCGGCTTCCAGAGGCCGGGGACCCATGGCCCGGGGGGCAGCCCCGGGCGCCGCTCCGCTCTGGGGGTCCCCACCCGCACACCCTATTCGGGGCCCGGAGGGACCCGCAACGCAGGTACTGCCCCTGCGGGAGGGCCACCTGGTGGGGGGGCGGAGGGAGGGAGCCTGTCCCGGGCGGGCGGGGGAAACCGGGCATCCACGTGTCGCTTCCGAAGGAGTTCGGGCTGCGCTGTGCGTCTCCGTCTCCCGAAGCCCAACCTGCCGACCGCCCCTGAGATCGGGCGGAGAGGGGAGGGCAGCTGTGGGAACCGGCCCCCGGCCCCCCGTCCCTACCTCTGCTTCAGCTCAACAAAGGCCTATTGGGGCTCTGCTGCTGCTTTTGAATCTTAAAAAGCTTGCGCTTTAGCCCTGGCTGCCGTGACTCCATTGGCGGAGTTTGAGCGTGGTCCCATGCGGTCCCCTGGGGCGCGTGCCCAGGCTGCTGGGTTCATCCCCAGTAGGGGATGTTTCTCTCCCTCTCTCCCTCCCCCTCTCCCTCCCTCTCTCTAAAATAAGAGCTTTTTTAAAAATAGTATTTAAAAAATTCTATTTAAATTTTTTAAATTTATTGTTGATCCTGTTACAGATGTCCCCCATTGCCCCCCTTTGCCGACCCGCCCAGGCACCCCCTGCCTCCCTCTGGCCATCACCACACTGTCGTCTGTGTCCCTGGATATACTGTGTGTTCTTTGGCTAATCCCTTCTTCTTTCATCCAGTCCCCCCAGTGACCCCCCCACCCCCACCCCACCTCTGTCAGTCTGTTCCAGGCATCCTGCCTCTGTTTCTATTTTGTTCGTCAGTTTATTTTGTTCATTAGATTCCACCTATACGTGAGATCACGTGGTACTTGTCTTTCTCTGTCTGGCTTATTTCACTTAGCATAATACTCTCCAGGTCCATCCGGGCTGTTCGCAAAAGGTAAGGGACCCTACTTGTTTATACTATGTAGTATTAGATTGTGTAAATGTCCCACGGCTTTTTTATATACTCACCTACTGATGGGCACTTGGGCTGTTTCCAAATCTTAGCTAATAATGCTGCTCTGAACACAGGGGTGCAGGTATTCTTTCAAGTTGGTGTTTTGGGATTCTTAGGATATATTCCCAGAAGTGGGATCACTGGGTCAAAAGGCAGCTCCATTTTTATTTTTTGAGGAAACGCCACAGTTTTCCACAGTGGCCGCACAGTCTGCATTCCCGCCAGCAGTGCATGAGGGTCCCCTTTCTCCACACCCTCGCCAGCACTTGTTTGTTGATTTGTTGATGGAGCCATTCTGGCAGGTGTGAGGTGATAGCTCAATGTGGTTTTAATTTGCATCTCTGATGATTAGTGATGAACATTTTTTCCATGTGTCTATTGGCCACCTGTATGTCCTCTTTGGAGAAGTGTCTGTTGAGGCCCTTTGCCTATTTTAAAAATTGGATTCTGCTTTGAGTTCTCTGGAAATTGCTCCATCTCTGTTGCCTCAGCTCAGTGCGAGATATGTTGTCCCCTCCTGCCAGCCCCTAGGTGCCTCAGTTCCACCTGGGATCTGGGCTAGAATTCCGCCTTCCCAGCCTGGGGTTGGGTGTGAGGCCAGGAAGGAAACCTGAGTTGCCCCTGGATGCCCCCCACCTCTCTTGTAACCATCCTGGTCTCAACCTCTCTTCTGTCCTTTATCATATGTTCTGTTTCAACTGAACCCCCCTCCCACCTGTGCTCTGCTTGGTCCTCAGACACCCAAGACACTGGGTCTTTGGGGACCACTTCCATTTCCCGTGTGAGTCAGTAGTTGGTTCCTGTGGCAGAGAAATCTCCCAGAGCAGCGGAGCCAGAAGGCCCTCTCACACAGCCCCTAAGAGCACGTATGGGAAACAGGATGGTCAAACTGAAGAGCCCCAGCCACTCAGTGTCAGAGGCCAGAGTAAAACTCAGGGCTTTGAAGTCCCAGGCAGGGGTCTTTCCGCTGCTCTTAATACGGGTTACGTAAGATTTCACTTCGTCACCAGAACTCCCAGCTTCAGCCTTGCTAGAGAGAGGCGGCACCAAATGGTTTCCTGGGTGTCCAGCCTCATCTGGCCAGTGGTGCTGCATGCCTCAGGTTGACTTGTGTCGTCTGTCCCCTCCTGCACCTTTCTGGGTAGGGTGGAGAAAGGGCACAGGAGTTCTTTCCTGCGACAGCCCCAGGGGGCTGGCTTTGCGGGGCGTCAGCATTGTCAGCAACCCGGGAAGTGTTCCTAGGGGGTGAATTCAGCTGGTCGTCAGCTGGGTGCTCCGGGCCAGGGAAGGGGAGGAAGCCTTTCTTCTAGGAGTTGTTCTTACCTCTGGTCCTGACTCACCTCCCTTGGGGATGGGACTGGGTTGGGGAAAATAGATTTGGCACGGGGTGGCCATGGTCCCTTTAAGCAGCATTTGTCCTTCGTTACCTGGAATCCAAACTGGACGATGATCCTTCAATTAATATCACGTTCCACTCTTTCCCAAATTTCTTCCTTTTCCAAATTCCTTGGAAATTCCTAAGCTTTGCAATTGGGGGGTGGAGGTTGGGGTGGGATGGTGGGGTGGGGGTGCATGGTGACACTTCCTTGGTTTCTGAGAATCAAAGTGCTTCTAGCTAGAAAAGGGCAGCGAGATTCAAAAACAGCGATGAAGCAACTAATAATTTCCAGGGAGATGCGAATCGGGGGGTAACCAGGTGCTCACAGAAGTCAAGCCCCGTTTTCTTTTTCATTGACTTTAGAGAGCCTGAGAGAGGATGGGAGGGGGGGAGAGAGAGAGAAACATCAATGAGAGAGAGAAACATGAGCCATTGCCTCCCGTACGCACCCCAACCGGGGATCAAACCTGCAACCTGGACTAAAATTAAGGTGTGGGCAGGCGGTGTTCCTTATGGACGGATCTCGGGGTGAATCTGTTTCCTTGCCTTTTTCAGATTGTAGGGGCTGCCCCCAGTGCTCGGTTCCCTCCATTTTCAAGGCCGCCAATGGCAGGTTGAGTCCTCACTGTTTATCGCTCCGATCTCTTCTGCCTCCCTCTTCTGCTTTTCGAGACCCTTGTAATTACATTGGACCCCCCAAATAATCCAGGACAACCTCCGCACATACGGCCTTTGACTTAACCACACCTGAGAAGGCTCTCAGGTTCTGGGGGTCAGGCCACGGACACCTTTAGGGGTGGCAGTGACATTATTCTGCCCTGTAACTTTACATAGAGGATTGTGTGGGGAAAGCCAAGCAGAGGAGGAAGGAATCGGGCACATGCCCTTGTCAGAACAGAACCTCGACGTTAGCAAGGACACCGTTTGGGTGCTGGTGAGAGCCCTGTCAAATATGGGCTTTACATCCTGCAACTTTCCTTTCACTCCAGTTATGCAGAAAACCCACCTAGATCCATCTCTGGGAAGGATTTTTAGCGCGGCTCCTTCCTTGCTCTGGATCCATGGTGACCAAGGGGAGAAGTGAAATTCTGGAGTTGTTTTCTTAAAAAAAGACTTAATTCCTTTTGACTTAACTAAATACATGACATGCAGCATATTTCAGGGTGGTGGCCGAATGCCAACAAGCAGGATGTTTAAGTACATGAGATAATGTTGGTTTTTGTGGTGGAAAATGTCGCCTCAGAGAGAGGCACCCATGCAGGGAAGAGCCCCCAAGGCCGGGAGTCAGGAGACCTGTAGTCCAATTCATGTTCTAGCACTTTCTAGCTCCGATTAAGTTGTCATCCCTCTTTCTACTTTCAACATAGCTCAGGCTAGTTGGGCCCTAGAATTCGCTAAACGTGACTTAATGACCAGATAGAGGGAGACTTAGGGCTGCTCTGGAGCACTGTTCACCCCCGTGGAGGTGGGGCTGCCCTGATAGTTTACCTGCCACACTGATCAGGGACACTTTGTCCCATTGCTTCGGATGGCCAAGGTGCCCAAGAAGGGTCTGGAACCCATGCATTCCTGGGAGTCAAGGGGAACCCTGAGAACAAAACTTGAAGCAGAGGGTTGAGGCTCTAAATGAAATTTCAGGGCTCAGCCAGCCTGCAGGTGAGATATTTGGGGACACTGCACACCCCTGTGTGAATTCTCACCAGGGGATGGTGAAGGCCTAGGTGCTTTCAGCACCCAAAGGGAGATGGCCTTGGGGAAGATAAAGACAGTGGGGCATGTGGAGGGAGGGGGTGCTGCCTTGTCTGACCTCCAGTCTCGGGGGCATTCCGGGTGTGAGGAATCGCCCCATTTCCGACTGTGGTCGGATCACCGCGTAGTCACGTCTGTTCCCCACACCCTTCCTTGCAGGGTTTTGCAAGAGCAGGCCGCTGGACTTGGTGTTCATCATCGACAGTTCGCGTAGCGTGCGGCCCTTGGAGTTCACCAAAGTGAAAACCTTCGTCTCGCGGATCATCGACACCCTGGACATCGGGGCGGCCGACACGCGGGTGGCGGTGGTGAACTACGCGAGCACCGTGAGGATCGAGTTCCACCTGCAGACCCACTCGGACAAGAAGTCCCTGAAAGAGGCCGTGGCGCGCATCGCGCCCCTGTCCACAGGCACCATGTCGGGCCTGGCCATCCAGACGGCCCTGGAGGAGGCCTTCGCGGTGGAGGCCGGCGCCCGGGGGCCCGGCGCCAACATCCCCAAGGTGGCCATCATCGTGACGGACGGGCGGCCGCAGGACCGGGTGGACCAGGTGGCCGCCCGCGCGCGGGCCTCGGGCCTCGAGCTCTACGCGGTGGGCGTGGGCCGCGCGGACCTGCAGTCGCTCAGGACCATGGCCAGCGAGCCGCTGGACGAGCACGTGTTCTACGTGGAGAGCTACGGGGTCATCGAGAAGCTTTCCGCGCGGTTCCAGGAGACCTTTTGCGGTAAGTCGCTGCCTCCAGCTGGAAAGGACGCTCGGGTCAGACACTGAGTCCAGAGGAAAAGGGAACTCTCCCCTCTCCCTCCCTCTCTCCCTCTCCCCTCCCCTCCCCCTCTCCTCTCCCCTCCCCTCTCCTCTCCCCTCCTCCTCCCCTCCCCTCCCCCTCTCCCCTCCCCCTCTCCCCTCCCCTCCCCCTCTCCTCTCCCCTCCCCTCTCCTCTCCCCTCCTCCTCCCCTCCCCTCCCCCTCTCCCCTCCCCTCTCCTCTCCCCTCCCCCTCGCCTCCCCCTCTCCCCTCCCCTCTCCTCTCCCCTCCCCCTCCCCTCCCCTCCCCTCCGCTCCCCTCCCCTCCCCCTCTCCCCTCCCCTCCCCTCCCCCTCTCTCTTTTCTATTTTATGGAAAACTTAGACAGAAGCAGCGCTGTCCTCTCGCTGGGCAAACCCCAGCGCGCCTCGCCCCCGGGTGGGCAGCTGCCCGCCGCGCTAGGGGGCGCTCTCGGCATCTCCTGCTCGCGTCCCGCTCCCTTAGCAAAGGGCCGGTCTGGGCGTGTCCTGGACCGACGGTCACGCGGCCCCTGGTGGGGGCGGAGGAAAGTAAAAGTAAGACATTCCCGGCCGCCCTTCGCCCCCGCCCCGCGTGGTGGGCCCCCCGCGGCGGGCCTGGGTTCCGCGGCGCCTGGGTCTGACCAGCCCTGCGGTCTCCCTGCCCGGGCCGCCGGCCCCAGGGTTAGGCGGGGGCTGGGCTCCCAGCTCCCTCGCGGCTGGAAGGAGCAGGGCTTGTTTTCTTTTTAATCAAGGGTTCTGTTACCTCCCCCTCATTTCTTCCTTCAGGGTAGAGTATGAAACCGGAATTTTCAGCGTGAATGAGCCAAATCCGTGAATCTGAATCCACGCGAAGCTGCAGTTTGTTATTAGTCATTGATCAGGATGATGAATGTGGGACTTGTATTTTTTATTCCTGTTTTTAAACTTGTTAATTTTCTACCTGTCTATCGTCGCGCTTTGTTGTGTTTTTGTTGGTTGGTTTGTCTGTTATCCTTTGGAGATAGTCTTCTGAAGCCCTCTATGGGATCCCCCAAGCAGTTATGGACAGATTTTCTAATTTAGGTGAATTTTTAAATGTAGGTGCCTTTTGTTATATAACCTGTCCCACATTTATTTATTTAACACACGCTTGCTGATTGCTGATGACACAAAGGTAAAGTCAGTGCCTCCCTACCATCCAGCGACAGCCGGGGGGGCTGGGGATGAGTCAAATAAGTGAAGTAATAGTTACCACTGTATATTTCAAGGCGGCTTTGTACCTAAATTAATGGGAGACTCAGCAATCGCCAGTTTGTCAGGAAATGGGAGACGAAGTCTTGGTCTGGAGCAGAGTCTGGCCTCATCTCAGCCAGACCTGGCTGGGATCCCCTTGTCTTTCCAGTCCCAGGACACGGGGTTTGCACAAGCCGTCGTTGGCTTTGGTGGCATCTACTTGGCATTCATTGGTTTCCCTGAGGAACATGGCCTTCTTTCTCCCAGGAAGACCCTCTGTGCTTGCGGGTGAGAGCTTTCCCATAGAGACGCTGCTCTGTGGCAAAGCTGGGTCTCAAGGCCAACACCTGGGGTTGGGCTTGAAGGCCATAAAGTAACAAGTGGTGAGTGGCAATCTTTTCCTTCTGGTACAAAAGACCTGCTTGTTCTGGGGGGCAAAATGCCCTCTCTATGGAAAAAAAGACCGAGGAGCAAAAGCAGCTTGTTGTAGTCCATGGGCAAGAAAGATCACCCCATGAAAAGGCTCTTCTTGGGAAAATATTGGCCTTGTCCTGTTGCCAAAGCAGGGGAGGCTGGCTTACGTGCCACAGGGGCTCCAGCCTCCTCCACCAGGCCACCTTGGTTTCCCAGAGATGACTGAATTCATTGATTCTTCTTTCAAAATATCTCACCAGGAAAAAATCCAGTGAGATGTAAATGGCTCTGGAAGGGAGATGGACGTGCAGTTTAGTTGGGACAATCTCATTTATTTCCTTCCTTTCTTTGTACCTGTTCATGGAAAGCGATTGAGCTTATTCTGCGTAGTGATGTCTGAGGCCCGGAAGTTGTGTGCATGTCCTTTGCTGGGTGCTTTGAAGGCAGCTACCTGCACTGCGCTTCCCTGCGTGCAGGGTCAAACATGCACTGGCGCCCACGTGTGAGTGAGTCCCCGGCCTAGGGGAGCGCGCCGGGTGAATTGTTTCGACACACACTGGAGAACCCTCAGAAGCCCGGGCCCAGCTGCAATGGGACGGTTAGCTCATAGAGCATCAGGAAATACATGAGCATCCCCCCCATTTCTGGCTTTGGGGAAACAAAAGTTTTTTCATGGGTAGGTGGGTAACTTCAGTGAATATCCAGTTGCCTGACTGAACTGAACCATGCCAGTGTTTGGCTTTAGCTCCAAATTAAAAATTCTCTGCTTTTTGGGAGAAAGTTAACACTAAGATTTGTGATTTAAAATTAGTAACATGGCCTGGCCGATGTGGCTCAGTGGTTGAGCATCGACCTAGGATCCGGGAGATTGCGGTTTGATTCCTGATCAGGGTACATACCCAGGTTGTGGGTTTGATCTCCAGTAGGAGGCGTGCAGGAGGCAGTCGATCAATGACTCATCATTGGTGTTTTTCTCTCTCTCTCCCCCTCTCTTGTCCTCTCTCTGAAATCAATAAAAATGTATTTAAAAATAAAAAAAAATAATTTCAGTAACATGACTAGGTTAAGAGTGGTATTTCTGGCAAGGGCAGAAACAAATAGTCATAATTTATGGTGAACTAAGGATAGAATTGGAAAGAAACCAGAGAGTGGTGTCTTTTTGATGTGGGAGAAAGTTCCCAAAGTGTTTATGTGTTAGCACTGACTGTCATCAACTTCCTTTGCTTAGCGGAGGACCCGTGCATGCTTGGCACACACCAGTGCCAGCACGTATGTGTCAGCGACGGGAACGGCAAGCACCACTGTGAGTGCAGCCAAGGCTACTCCTTGAACGCCGATAAGAAGACGTGCTCAGGTGAGGCCTGCTTATGGCTGAATAGAACTTATACTCGGGGCCCTACTCTCCAGGTTTTGGGTTGGCCTTATGCTTTTCTCCTGACTTTTGGCTGGTTTACTGTTGTTTATCTACAATTTTCCTCAAAAAGTAAAATGAGAAGAAAAGTGAGGTAGTACCTAAATCAGCCTAGTAGTACAGAATTGTCAGTCCTTTGGAGGATTTGGAATTTTCCCGGGATTTTATTTAATTAAATCTAAAGCTACTCTTTCCTCTCTGTGACCATAGATGCTTGTGGAATCTAGAAGAAGGACATTTAGAAAGGTCCTCACCCACCTGGCATAGGAATGCTCACGTATAGGCAATGAGGAATGGGAATTAGGCCCATTTAAAACAAAATCCTGGAAAAAAGTTTTTGAGAGGAAGGAAACTTAGAGGTCATTTAATTCAACCTACTTATTTTAAAGATAATTGAGACCCAAAGAAGGGAGACTTACCTTCTTCGTGGGGTCTGTTACTAAAGAGCCAAGACCAGAAAGTCAGTTCCCAGCTTCCAGCCCCTCGTGTGCCAAGCTGCCCTTAGGGGTGGGTGGCTGGGTGGGTGGGGGTGTGTGTGTGTGTGTGTGTGTGGTGTGGTAATTATTGATTCAAGTTGCCATGTGTTCACATTGGTCCTGATCATTTTCCATAGCTATCGATAAGTGTGCTCTTAACACTCATGGATGCGAACACATCTGTGTGAACGACAGAGCTGGCTCTTACCACTGTGAGTGCAACGACGGTTATACTTTGAACGAAGACAGGAGAACGTGTTCAGGTGAGCGGGGGGCTCTACTGCTGCCTCCTCTGTCTGCCTAGCGCCCCACGCAGTGTTGGGGGGTAGGTCGCACTGACGGGAAACTTGATCTCTTTTCCTCTCTTGCCACCCTTGGCTTTTCCCATTTCTAAGTCTCGTTAGAAGTTAGAAATGGCCGCACGTATGTGTCATGGCCCACACGTGTGAGAGGGTTGTTCATTTCCTTCTCTGTGCCAGTCCTAACAGTCCTTTCCAAATGCTAAAGACAGTTTAATCACTTAAAATCAAATAACACCCTGCAGGGTATTGGTTACTTATACAGGAAAACAGTAACGTCATGGTGGGGAGACGTGGCGGACACCACCTTCACCAAGTGATCACAGTTAGCATCAACGGTGACGCATAGTGACATCGTGCATCTCCCGACATGAGGCACTGAGGGCAGAGCAGCGCTTCCGTGGTCCTCTCACCAAAATATCAGAATCACAAGGAAACATCAGACAACCCCAGACCGAGAAACATCCTGCAGAGTAGTTTTCCAGTGCTTTTCAAAGTGTCAAAGTGAAGAAAGACGAAGAAAGACAGGAAATATTACAGATTGGAGGAGACTAAAGAGACGTGGCAACTTAATGCAGTGTGGAATCCTGGGTTTGGGATCCTGGACCAGAGAAGGAACGTTGGTGGAATAATTGGCAGAATTTGAATGCTTAGATAGATTAGTAGATTAGTAATGAACCAACCTGTAGATTAGTTAATAGTATTGTATCAGTGTTAATTTCCTGGTTTTGATAATTATACTGTGGTTATATAATATGTTAACATTTGGGGAAACTGGGTGAAGAACAGGACCTCTTTGTACTATTTCTACAACTTTTTTATATGCCTGGAATTATTTCAAAGTGAAAAGTTTAAAAAAGAAAGAATAATTAAAAAAATCTCCTGTCTGCTCAGAGAATAAATGCATTGGGCAACAGACAGTTTAGGCCTTGAGTTCTGAGGCTGTTCTGAGTCAGTTGCCTCCTTTGGACTCGGTTTCCTCACTTATAACAGGAGAGGGTTGAACTACACTTTCTCCAGACTCTCTGTCTCTCTGAATCTAGTATAAGTAGCCACACAACTGTTGGTATCCCTCTGCTTCAGCAAAAACACAAGTAAACCTAAACGGATTGCTTTAGAAAGTATTTTATGAGATACTTAGGTTATGAAAGCTCCATCTGGATGATTCTGAACAGGAGCTGGGGGAAGGAGAATCAGTATTGTGCGTGTAGGGTTTGTCAAGCTCAGCCAGCTTCCGGTAAGAGCCAGTAGAACAGACGCCTTTGAAAGGTTTCTAAGGGCTTTGCATCTTACATACTTCTAGCTGCAAATGAGATTTCTACATATAGGTAATAAGAGACTTCTTCATGCTGAATTTCTTTTCTCCTGGGCTTTTGTCTGGCAGCTCAAGATCAATGTGCTTTGGGTACACATGGCTGTCAGCACATTTGTGTGAACGACAGAGCTGGGTCCCATCACTGTGAATGCTATGAGGGCTACACTCTGAATCGAGATAAAAAAACCTGCTCAGGTAAGGCACACTCAACACATTCTTTCCTATGTGGCTCTTTCTATTGCAGTGAAACCAACTTGCCATTCACCAGGAGAGAGACTCAAGGTAACTTAAAGCATCAGGCTTCAGACATTCTACGGGCCCTATAGACAGGCACGTATTCCTTAGAGGGCAATGAGCTCACTAGAATCTGCAAACATAGGTGACTTCACAAAATTACTGGCAAAATGGGTAGGGAGTTGGGGATATGAGAAAAACCAGTGAATGTAGGGTCCTTGTCCAGGAAAATTTTATAGCTCTGTACACTGGGGGCTTGTAAGGCACATAGGAAACTTTAGAGGAAGTCAGTCGGACAGTAACTGTTGGGCGTGATAGGCTGAACTGATCTTTCTCCAATGAAAACTTGGTGTTGAACTGTTCTCTGTGGCGTTAATCTTAAAGTTGGGTCGTGTTAGTAAAGGAGACTTTGTAAATGACTGAGTTAGACCCACACCGATCTTCCAGTATGTTTGCAGCGAGTCATTCCTGACAGTTTCTAGATGATCAATCTTCGAAGGATCTGAGCCTTGGCTCGCAATCCCATGCCAGGACAGGAATCCTCATTAATTTGATTTAAACTCACTGGTAGAACAGGGTGGCATTTGTAATGTAAAAACACTCCTGAGAGAAATTCCTAGCTCTCCAGGTGGCATTTAGTTCTGGCATAGTCAGTGTATACTTTTTAGATTTTATGTATATTTCCCTTTCCCTTGAGGAGATAGATATATTAGGTGACCTTTTGAAGAGAGAGGAAGGGAAATGGCTCTCACCAGTTTCCTTTGTAAAAAAATGAGAGCAGTGACAGAGAACTGAGCCCCTATTTTGTTCCCAGGACTGCTAAGCACTGTGGGGATGTTAAGAAGCGTAAGTTTCTGCCTCTGAGCCACTTACGGGCTGGGTGCAAAGAGAACCAGTGCCCTAAGTAGCCAGGGAGAGGGACCGACGGTAACTAAGAGCCAGGGGTGGAGGCAAGTCCAGTTGTCACCTGCAGTGAGTGTCAACATTAGAAACATACAAACCTGTAAGAATTTTTATGAGTTTATTTGAGCCAAACTGACACTTGCCTGGAAGCAAAATCTCAAGGGATTGAGAAATGAGAAAGTGCTCTGGAAAATGGCAGTTTTACCACTTTTTTTTTTTTTTTAATTGATTTTAGAGAGGAGGAAGGGAGAGGGAGAGAGAAATATCGATGTGAAAGAGAAACATTGATCGTTGCCTCCCGACTGACCCCCAACCTGGGTATGTGCCCTGACTGGAATCAAACCTGCGACCCTTACTGAGCCACACCAGCCACGGTTTACTGCTTATTTTACACTTTAGAATCAAAGGGGAAGATGTGGGAGTTACAGGAAATCCAGTGATGATAGATTAGGGAGGCTGGAGAAAGCAGAGTGGGGGAATCTCTGGGATTGGATTAAAAGTAAAAGGAACAGACACATCTTTCCCATTGGTGGGGGGGGGACAGTTAACAGCACATGATAATAACAATGAGCGGGTTTGTGGTCTCTACTCTGGTGCTTTGAGGGGCCTGGAAAAAAGAATTACTCTGATATTCCAAAGGTAGGCTATCAGGTATGTTATCTTAGATGCAAAAAGACAATAGTCAGGCTGAGTTAGGGTGACGACTGGCCTTTGTTAGGGAAAAATACCACCCTAGGGCATGACTACCCACCTTGAACTGCTTTTGGTTGGAAAGTTTTAATTTCAGACCATCTGTGTGGTTACTTTAGGTCTCTGAGTATTCAAGGCCATCATGTAGGCCTCCCCTGAGCTTGTCAGGTTTAGTATGTGGCCCCTTTCTGTCCACGTGAGCGACGCAGAGGTGATAGGCCAGGAGGTAGGCCTTTGAGGATGGTGACAGTTTGGAGGAGTGGAGAGAGGGAGCAGGCAAGGGGACTGGCTTGTGCTGGCTTGGTAGGGGAGGTAGGGCTAAGTCAGGTGGGGGTAGAGGGGACTCATGGCTATACTTCTCAAATCATTACAAGTATCCCACTTGGTACTTTATGCTGCCAGGAACACTGGAGTCCTGGGAAAGGAAACAAAAACAAACTTACATTTCAACTAACAGATATGGAATAAAGGAACATTTTATTTAAGAAAACCCACAAAACATCAAAGAAAATTTTCAATCAAGGTAGACTCCTCCAGGAATACTCCTGATAAACAGGCACAGACAAATAACCTGCCCATAGTCACTCAGCTAATGAGTAGCAGAGCCAGGATTTGAACCCAGGTACTTGCTCTGTTGGTCACATGTGCTCTTAAACACTAAGCTATACTGTCTCATGGTGCATAGCACAGTATAGCAAAGGGAGATGAACGACAAGATGGTGGAATCATACACATCATCATTTTTCTGTGTGTGTGTGCAGCTCAGTGCTTTCTGTTCCACTTTGTAAGCTATCAAAGGCAGGCCCTTAGTCATTGGAGTCATTTTTGTGCAGCATCAAATTTAGCTCCATATGTAGGTAGGTCCTTAATAATAATTTTGGCAGTGGTGAAGAGATCCATGCATAGTTGGAGATGTTCAAGGCACTGGTGGTCATCAGGAAAGACTGAAGGTGAGTTCTGGAATATAGTCAAGATTCAGTGCAGCCCCAGTGCTGTGGGTAAGAAAACAGAGGAGGCACCCCCAGATATGGGCAAGAAATAGAAAGGAAAAGGGCAGATGCAATAAAAGGCAGGCTAAGGGGATGTGAGATACGGGATGGGGAAATAGGCTTTCTTCTTCTGGAACATGGGAGACTTGTTGCTGATGACTGGAGGATTCCTTCTCAACACCTGTTGGGACGAAACCAAAGCTTTTTTCTCCCAGAAGGCTGTGGTTATTTTCCTGTTGTGATTTGTGACTATTTCCTTCCCTGCACCACGGCTGGTCAGCTCGTGACAAGTGTGCTCTGGGCTCTCACGGTTGCCAGCACATTTGTGTGAGTGATGGAGCCGCATCCTACCACTGCGATTGTCACACTGGCTTCACCTTGAATGAAGACAAGAAGACATGTTCAGGTAAAGACTGACCCTTTAACCCTATTTCATTTGGTAGGACAACCTAGGAGTTTTTCTCTCTTCAAGTCCGAAGAACCTTCTGGTTGGAATCCTCTAGGGGTTCCCACTTGGCATCAGAATGAAACAATTCTCCTCTTCCTGGCATTCTGCCTCCACGATCTGGTTCCATCCCATATTTCTCTAATTAGAAAGAGAAAAATCACTCTTGGGCATTTTTTCCTACTCCTGGAAGATGGGGATTCCGGCATGATTTATAATGGTTTAGGGTTTAGGCTCTGACCTCAGTTGTTTAGCCATCACTGATTTATTTGTGCAGCAACTATTCATGGAGCTACTGTTACATATCAAGTACTCTATTATTAGGTCCTGAGAAAGGAACTGGAGACAAATAAGTGTTTTGTAGTTAGCAGTGTACAAGTCTTGCACTTCTTTTGCTAAATTTATTCCTAAATCTTTTATTCTTTTTGATGCTATTGTGAATGGGTCCATCTCTCAACTTTCAATTGTGCTACATTGCAGCTGTCCAGGTTTCTATGGGGTCTTTTAATTAGAACATCCCACTGAGCCCCTGATCTCATGGAGCTTATAGTCCATCAGGCAAGATACACTGAAAACAAATCCTAAGTACCAATTTTATACTCTGTACCGGGATGGTTGGGCTTGTACTTGGCATTCAAGTAGCTACATTCTGGTTTACTGACTAGTTGACTGACTGAGATGGGATTTGAGCTGGCCATCCCTAAAAGGTTCAGTAGGATCTGGACAGGTAGGTAGATTATATTTAATTAAGTGTTTGGTCCAAGCTCTATATCATATCTTTGTAGAATGTGGGGAAAATGTACAGCAAAGGACCACTCCCTGTCCTCAGGCAGTAGTCCTACTCAATTGGAAGGTTTCACAGCAGTCTTCAGACCTGGGAGATTACTCTTATTTCTATTAGGCAACTAACTGTAGGGGCTATGAGACTGAGTAGGAGTAGCTGCCTCACTGAATTACAGAAAGAAACAGGAGTTGGCATTATCACTCTCCTGGGTCCCTTGCTTGAATGTCAATGCAACTCTTAGTTCCAAAGTATTTATGGGTAAGAACTAGACCTCTACATTTAAACAAGTAAGTAGAATAATAGTCCATACAGGAAGTCAGGAATTACCTAGTTTTAATCCTTGAAGTATTTTGGCCACACAAATAGAGGTCTTCCTCATTTTCATTTTTTAATGAGGATGCAGTATCACAAGATTAAATAATTGTCTTACCTCTGCGTTCTTAGCTTCCTGTTATACTATCATTTTATTTTTAAAAATTAAATTTATTGGGGTGATATTGGTTAATAGGATCATATAGGTTTCAGGTGTGGATTTCTAGACTATCTTTTTAAAAATTTACTTTATATCGTGGGAAGTTTCAGATGATCGCAAAAGTATAGAGAAAATATAAGGGGCTCACATATAACCATCACCCAGCTTCGACAACTGTAAACATGTCCCCAGCATTTCCTAATTCAGTTTCTTTGGTGACATTAACATTCCAAAGTATTTTCTCCTCTTTGTGTGGGCTTTTATATCCTTTTACCTTCCAGAAAATGCATTTAGGTAAGTCTTAAAAATGGAACTATGGAATCGAAGGTTTCTGGATTTGCTATGACTTCCCATTAACTCTAACATTTTGTGTACTGTCACTGTCATCAGCCATTCAAGAAGCACGAAGACTCATCTCCATAAAAGATGCATGTGGGTGTGAAGCCACACTGACATTCCAGAATAAGGTCATCTCGCACCTGCAGGGGCTGAACACCAAGAATATCCTTTCCAGAAGGTTTTCTGCTTCTGCTTAAAGCCAACCTAGGTGCTACAATGAGCCCAACATTTTAGGATATTCCATAGGATAAGGGCCTGCCCTATGCATTAAATTTTAAGATGAGCAATTGTAATACTGTACAGCTTTTGTTTTTTAAATTTAGAGTTCTTTTTAAGAGACTGTTTTACCCATTTAGTATTTATATGTGAAAGCCAACTCTCTCCTTCCCTAATGTTCTCCCATAGTTGTGTATGCTCCGAATTGTGCTCTTCTGAGCAGATGAGCTGTTATGCCAAGATGCCTTGATACGGCTTCTTAGTTCAGAATCTGTACATGCACAGAGGGAGTTGGCTGATTAATGGGGTGCGGTAGCTCAGATGACACATAGCTGTAACACTTGGGCTGGCCAAGTGGTCCATAAGCAGACTTGAAATGTAACATGGTACCATGTCAGAAACTTTCAAAGTCAGTTCTTTAGTCAAAGTTGTGTTTCAGAGGAAGTACTTCTTAGCACAGCTCAGGTTAACACCACTGTTCCTAGGGATCTTAGAGGAGTGGTATTTGAACTGTGATAGGCATACCCTAGGAGTATGCAGAGACTTTCCAGGGGTATGGTACATGTGTGTGGGAGTGAAGAGGTGGCTGGTGGACAGAAAGTTTTAAGGGGACCAGTTTCCAAATCCTTCACTTCCTTAAACTGATCTGCCTAAAATGGTACTTGGGGTCAGTTGGCACTCTTTTCCCATCTCACGTCAGTATCACCCTTCTTCTGACTTTACACAAGAAAGGCATACCTCTCACTAGCCTGAATCTTCCTAAGGTGATTTTCTTGGAAAAGTAAAATCTTCAGAAAGCCAAAACAAAAGGACAATTCAACAGTTTTTTAAACCAAGTCTTCATAAACACTGCTCCGCAATCCATTCCGTTAAGAGATACCTTTTGAATTAAATTTTACTTTTTATTTGAACGAGTCTGTGTCAAAATTTGTAACTCATTTGTTGTTTGGATCCATTATGTGCTCATAATAGTTGTATTGATAACTCAATCCAGATGATTTAAAAAAAATTGGGGTCTTATGGTCAAAGAAAGTTATTTGAAAGCTAATTTCAATATAAATGTGCGTGCTTGTTTGTGTAAGTTTACTTGAGAGAAGTATAAGAGAGTGATCAAGAAAAGATTTCCGAGATTCACAGAAGAGTCAAATTCTGTGGAGAAAGTAGAAAGGAAATATAAATTCTTTTATTTTAAATATTCTATTTTAGAAGAATGATACTAGGTATCAATTCAGAATGGTGTTACTATTTTACATGGGATACAATTGAAAGATGGACTTAAATTTTATTTTAGAGTCAATATTTATAACAGAAATTGCATACTTTGTAACTAAAACTTATGATGAAAATTTTCATATAATTTAAATTTGCACAAGATATCACTCATTTGTCAAATTGTTTAGGGGATGTATGGGCACAATGTTTGAAGACTGCTGCTTTATATCATGCTTTCTGAAGAAAAGAATTTCTGAGTTTTACATTAGACTTTTGATGAGAAAACAGTTTACTCTTTTTCTTTATTTCCAATAGAACATAATTATTTTCTTTTATTTTGTATTGAAATGTTTGAAAGTGTGTTGATGGTTTCTAATGTCTAAAAATAAATGGTGTTGGCCTTAACAGCTAGCCACTCGATGACATTTTGGACAAATTGCAAGCAAAGGAGCATGGACAAATACATCATTAAGCTGATCAAAATTTTCACCCTGGCCCACATGGCTCAGTTGGTTGAGCTGCGTCCCAAGCGCCAGAAGGTCGACGGCTCGATTCCAGGCAAGGCACATGCCTGGGTTGTGGAGTCGATCTCCACTAGGGAGCACGCAGGAGGCAGCCGATGGATGTTTCTCCCTATCTTTCTATTTCCCTTCCTCTCTCTCTCTCAAATGAATAAATACATATTTTTAAAAAATTGCTCAGAATTTTCACCTGGAAATATGGAGAATGTGGTGCATTTAATACTTTTGCACATTCCCATGGTGCTAATAATCTGCCCTTACAAATGCTTGAATATTACTGGATAAGTAGTTAAGAGGATCTTCTGGAGAATCAGTACCATTTTTCTAAAGAAATAAATGTCCAGATCCTTATTTAAATGAAAACTATAGTGCCTTTCAGCTATGACTGTGAAATGGTTGCTAGGAAGTAGAATGAAAAATTTAGTATTTCTTTACTAATTGAGTCATTTCATTTTTTTTCCAGTTCCTAAGTTCTCATTTTATTCTCAAACATGTCTGTTATTTCTATAATTATGTTCATATTATATATTCATTATAGAGATTTTTAAATGAATAAGGTATAAAGTAAATAAAAATCACTTGTATAAAACTACATTTTGCTGTTTTTTCCAGTGTTGTTCTTTTATAAATGTACATTTTTTTGTTCTTTTTAAAAAAAAAATTTTATTGAATTCATTGGGGTGACATTGGTTAAGGCATTCATATAGGTTTCCGGTGTACAATTCTATATCGTCTGTACATTGTATTGTGTGTTCACCACCCCAAGTAAAGTCTCCTTTTGTCACCACTTATCTCCCTTTACTCTCTGCTGACTGCCCCCCCCCTTCCCTCTGGTAATCACCATATTGTTGTCTGTGTCTGTATCTGAGTTTGTTTTTTAATCCCTTCACCTATTTCACCCAGTCCTCTAACTCCCCTCCCCTCTGACAGCTTGTCAGTCTGTCCTCTGTATTTAGAGTTTGTTTCTATTTTGTTTTGTCCATTAGATTCTACATATATGTGAAATCATATGGTACTTGTCTTTCTCTGACTGGCTTATTTCACTTAGCACAATACTCTCCAGGTCCATTCATGCTGTCACAAAAGGTAAGATTTTCTTTTTTATGGCTGAGTAGTATTTTACCATGTTCACCCACTCATCTACTGATAGACACTTGGGCTGCTTCCAAATCTTGGCTATTGTAAATAGCACTGCAATTAACCTAGGGGTTCATGTATTCTTTCGAAGTAGTGTGTTAGATGTCTTCAAATATATTCCCAGAAGTGGAATTGCTGGGTCATAAGGCAGTTCCATTTTTAATTTTTTAAAAAACCTATCTTTAATGATTTCAGAGAGAGGAAGGGAGAGTAGAGAGAGAGTTGGGCATCAATGATGAGAGAGTCGTCATTGATTGGCTGCCTCCTGCACACCCCTGACTGGGGATCGAGCCCACAACCCGGGCATGTGCCCTGACTGGGAATCGAACCATGATCTCCTGGATCCTAGGTTGATGCTCAACTGCTGAGCCACGCCTGGCTTGGCCATTTTTAATTTTTGGGGGTCACCTCATATTGCTTTCCAATCTGCATTCCCACCAACAGTGCACGAGGGTTCCCTTTTTGCCACAGCCCGGCCAACACTTGTTTTTTGGTTTATTGATGACAGCCATTTTGACAGGTATGAGGTGATATCTCACTGTGGTTTTAATTTGCATCTCTCTGATGACTAGTAAAGATGAGCATCCTTTCATATGTCTATTGGCATTATTGAGGTCCTTTGCCCATTTTTTAATTGGATTGTTTTTTGTTTTTTTTTGGTGTTGAGTTTTATAAGTTCTTTATAAATTTTGGAAATTAAGCCCTTATCAGATGTATCATTGGCGAATATGTTCTCCCATCCAGTGGGCTGTCTTTTCATTTTGTTGATGGTTTCCTTTGCTGTGTAAAACTGTTTAGTTTGATGTAGTCCCATTGGTTTATTTTTTCTTTTGTTTTTCTTGCCCAAGATAATATATCAGAAAAAATATGCTGTGAGAAATGCCTGAGATTTTACTGCCTATATTTTCTTCTAGGATTTTTGTGGTTTCGAGTCTTACATTTAAGTCTTTTATCCATTTTGAGTTTATTCTTTTGTATGGTGTAAGAAGGTGGTCTAATTTCAGTTTTTTGCACTTATCTGTCCAATTTTCCCAACACCATTTATTAAATAGACTATCTCTACCCCACTGCCTGTTTTTGCCTCCTCTGTCAAGTATTAATTGACCATAAAGGTGGGGGTTTACTTCTGGGCTCTGTTCTGTTCCATACAATGGGAACTTTTGGCCTATTTTTCTCTGCACAGTAGTTACAGTCTAAACCGTTCTTACTACTGAGAGGGTAAATTTTACATCATACTTAAACACAAAACAGTTCCTTTAGTTAAACTGAGATAAATATAATTTAGAACTGTTTCTTTAAAACTTTTTTTTTTTTTTTGCTCATTTTTGCTAGAGTATTACTGAAGCTGTGATCAGGGGATTGTAGTACACATATCTAAAATAGCTAACACAGTGCTGGCCGGGTTTCTCAGCTGCGTAGAACGTCGCCCCTATATGCCAAGATTGGGAGTTCAATCCCTGGTCAGGGCACATACAATAATCAACCAATGAGAGCATAAATAAGTGGAACAACAAATAAGAGAGAGATGCTTCTCTCAAATCAATAAATAAAAAATTTAAAAAAAGTATTCTAACTTTTCACCAAGGACAAAACCCCTAAAATTACTTTATTATTTTACCTTATGATCCAATCAATAAAATTGTTTATAAATATTGCTGTAACAAGTAACAAAACCTAATGTTGTCATTTTAAATGTTAGTGATAAGCCTAACTTTTTTTCACTTACATATTTGACACATAAAACTTTTTTCAGCTTTAACACCTACCACTTTTAGAAGAAAACAGTCCTTTAAGTTGTGTACTTCTTAATTCTTTTTTTGGTTTGTATTGTCTTTAGTATAATAAAAAAGTATCTATATTACTATCATGCCTTTTTTTGGGGGGGGGGTAATTCATCAATTTTGTCTGTTAACATATTTCCTTAAAGTGAATTAATTATTTTGCATAAAGAATAGTTTCTTGTCAAAAAACAATGTGACTCTTTCTATAACTGAAATCTCATGCTCTGAAGATTAAAAATATAAGTTCAGGTTAAATAGAAAGGCTTTAATCAAGAATGTTGTGGGAGAGGGAGTAAAGTAAAATTACTTAAGTTTATATAAGATAATGATGAGGGTATATTAATATATGTGCCTGAAAAGCAAACGGAAAATCCAGAAACAGTCAAAATCCAGAAACAGTCAAAAATCTAAAATACGAACTTTGAAGGGAATAAATGAAAAATAGATACATCAAGGCAGCATATATCTTATGAAATATATATTGTTATTTCTCAACATTTTTGAAAGGACATGAAATAGAGCAGTATTATTTTCCCAACTTATTTGAGCACAGAGTCAGTAACATATTAATATTTCACAGAGCAATGGTGCTGCAGAGAAAATAAATGAGAGCGCATGTTCAAGTGCTAAGGTATTTAGAGATGGTTTTTCAAGAGCGTGACCATTGGTAACTAGCTTCAATTAATCGTGTCTTAAGTGTGACCAGTTGGTTGGGATCCCCTGGCTTGGATAATACTCACTTGCTTCTTGAGTCCAGCATAGGGAGACCGGGAGGAGGTGCCGAGGTATCTTAGGAATTTCCAGTTTGGTGCTCTAAAAACAGATACACCTGCATTTGAAAACAAACACATATTATTGGAATGCACTGGGGTTAAGTTGGGAAATAATTCCTCAGGAAGATCTGCTTGATGTGTTTGGCTAGGCACAACTGGCCAAGAGGGCGGGGACATCACAGGATGCACAAAATGGCCTTGGAAGCAGCGAGGAACGGTGGGGTGCAGGAAGCACGCTTAGAGCGAAGACATTTTAGGACAGAAGGGAGACCTGACTTTAGCCAGGGCTTAGGCTGGTAGAAAGGCAGCAGGAGCCGGGTCCTGAGCGCCACGGGGGAGGCACAGGCCCGGGAAAGGAGCTGTACGTGATTTGCCCGAGGCGGGGAAAGACCCTGGGCGGGGAGACTGGCTACTGCTGCCTCAAGTCCGTCCCAGGTTATACGGATCAGAGCCGGCGCTGCAGAACACGGTGGCAGGCAAAACCAGAGACAACATGGGGGAGACAGTAATTTCATGAGAGGTTCTGCCCTGCGCCTAAAACCGTGGTGCTTTGCACGCTTCCAGCCTTTCGGAAAGCACACAGGAGAAATGAAGAGGGAAGGAAGGTGCAGAGAGGAGAGAAGAGACACAGCGGACTCCAGGCGAGAAGACACCGGATGCCTCAGCCGTTTACAAATGGAAGGCCGTGCCCCGAGGGCAGCTGCATGCTGGCATGGCCCAAAGCTCACACACATTTTCATAAGGACCCCTGGGCCGCAGTAACAACTGTTAAAAAGGCCTAAAACACACCGAAGGAACTCAGACTCCAACCCTCACCTCGCTCCGGGAGCTCCCTGCGCCCCCAAAGCCCAAGGGGAGGTTTAAATGCTCTGAGAACGAGTTCGTGGTTTCATTTGCCCGAAGGCGCCAACCCACCAGCTGCAGTTAATGACTTTTCCCTTCAACCAAGCTGGGGCGCCCGGGCGCTGGGGCGCCCAAAATACCCGACCGCTGCACGGGCGCCCTTCCCCCTCAATGGCCGCCGACACCTCCCGCGAGCTTCACAGCGACCGTCGGCGTGCGGCGCGTGGACCGAACCCGCCGGGACGCAGGGCGCCCGAGGCTTCGGGGCCGCGCGCTGAGGGTCGGCGACCCGGCCCCAAGGGTGAGCGAAAAAGACCCGACGCCGCAGTGGCAGCTTTGGCTCCCGCCCCGTCGACGGCGCCGATCCCCCGCCCAACGTCCGCGCAGGCGCACGACGCCCCCCGGCCCACACCGGAAGTGTCCCCAGGCGCCCCGGATGCGACCGGTTGCCAGGGCGACGGGAGCTTCCAACGGCCGCTGGTACCCGCCGTAGGCTACTGGGTTTCCAGTTGCGCGCCCGGGCGGCCGCGGCCGTCCCCTCGGGCCCCCGGGATGTTCTTTTACCTGAGCAAGAGAGTGAGTTCCCTGGGGGGGGCGCCCTCGCTCCCCCGCCCCCGCACCTGCCCGCCTCTGCCCAGACCCCGGCTTCTCCATCGCTCCTCCCGCGGGGCCCAGCACCGGACCCCCGGCCGCCGTCCCGGAGCCCCAGACAGCCCGCGGCGGCGCCGGCAGCCTCCGCCCGCGCCTCTGCCACGCTGGCCGCGGGCTGCGCTCTTTCGCGGGGCCGCCGCACGGATCAGGGCGCGTTTCCCCGTCTCTCCCTCACCTGTTGCTGAGCCAGGCGGCTTCAGTTCTTTGGCCCGTCGCGGGCCGCCGGGGCCGAAAAAAATAGTTCCAAAAAGCGCAGCCTAAGTGTGTGTGTGTGTGTGTGGAGAGGGAATGTGGCCCGATGGTGCGGGGCGGATTTATGCCCGCGTGCCCCGCGCACCCCTTCAAACTCCGGCGGGCGGCTCCGCCCGGGCTGCCCCCGGCGCCCTTCCCTGCCTCGGTGCGCGCTGCTGTTTCCCACAGGGCAGGGCCCGCGACGACGCCCCTTTTCCAAACGCCTCTCGCCGCCAGGCTGACCGTTTCTTTTTCGTCTTGGGGGGTCTCCTGCAGCCCCCCGCCCCCCTCCCCCGTCCCCTGCAGCCTCGCTTCCCGCCTCCCCGGTGAGAAGCGCTGAGCGGCCGTGGTTGCCTTTCAGATCGCCATTCCCAACAACGTGAGGCTGAGATGCATCTCGTGGAACAAGGACCAGGGCTTCATCGCGTGCGGCGGCGAGGACGGGCTGCTGAAAGTCCTGAAGTTAGAGACCCAGACAGGTGGGCGAACGCGGGCGAGCCCAGGCGCCCGAGCCGGGTGGAAAACGGGCTCGAGGCCTGCTCGTGGTGTTGGCAGGATGCGAGTTTAATTTTTTTTTGGAAAGGTGGTGGTGGTGGTGGTGGTGGTGGTGGTGGGGGGAGCGCACACAAAACCCCAAACATTTTGTGGTGTTTTTTTCCTAGAGTATTTTTTTTTTTTTAAATATATCTTTATTGATCTCAGAGAGAGGAAAGGAGAGGGAGAGAGAGAGAGAAACATCAATGATGAGAGAGTCATTGATCGGCTGCCTCCTGCACGCCCCCGACGGGGGATCGAGCCCGCAACCCGGGCATGTGCCCTGACCGGGAATCGAACCCTGGTCGCCTGGATCCTAGGTCGATGCTCAACCGCTGAGCCACACCCGGCCGGGCTTGTAGAGTATTTTTGTAGTAAAGTCCAGAGAATATTGAAAGTAAACGTCAGATGGCCGCTGAAGGTATTGATGGAAGGTGAAAAAGAATTTGGCTTCTGATGTTTAGTAATGTATTAATCTCTTAATATTTTAGTTTTCTTAACTGTCTTAAAAGGATAGAAAATTCCTCTCTGTTATGTTTCTCAGCTATATATATATATATGTATATGTATACATGTATGTATAGTATATATACTTTTAAAATCTTGCTTTACGTATGCAGCAAGTTTTAGTTCCATTAAGAAGTGCACTCGTGGCCCTGGCTGGGTGGCTCAGTTGGTTGGAGTGTTGTCCAGGTTCACCAAGGCTGAGGGTTCGACCCCCAGTCAGGGCACATACAGGGAACAACCAATGATAAGTGGAGCAACAAATCAGTGTTTCGCTCTCCCCTTTTCTCTCTTTCTCTCTCTCTAAAATATAAACATATCCTCAGGTGAGGATTAAAAAAAATGTGTACTCTTGTCCAAGAGAGCAACTGGATGATCCAGATAATCAGAACTAGTCATTTTGAAGGAACTCAGGTTTTTTCCCCCTGACATTGCTTTCAGAGTAAAGAATATTTTTTATAATATTTTAAGACACATGTTATCTGAAAGTAGAATTTTTAGCATCAACTTTTATAATTTCCATTTTTAAGATTTTCATAAATTTGTATTTTTAAATGAGAGTTTTAAAAGGCTATATTCTACATGTAACAATTGGATTTTCTAAGTGAAGATTAATGTACTGAAATGATGTATTTTAATATTGTATGTACTATCTTAGTATGATTAGTAATCAAGGAGAACAGATAACTTAAATAAAAAAGCAGTCAAAGGCTTTCATTGCACTTCGGATAAAATCTAAAATTTTTATCATTTCCTACGAAGACTTCATAATGTTTCCTGTGCGTATCACTCCTGCCTCATTTGCGTCATTCTACCCTAGTTCACCTAGGCCGCCTTTCAGTTTTCCAAAGGTTTTACCCCTGGCTCCCCCCGGGGGCCTTTGCACTGGGGTTTCCCAGCCTGGAATACTCCCTTTTTCCTATCTTGCTTGGCTGGCTCGAGTTTATCCCTCAGTCTCAGCTTAAATATCCTTTGTTCAGAAAGTTGACCCTGACCTCCCTCTCTCTAATCTAAACCCCCCTCTGTTGCTATCTCTCATTATGCCTTTATTTCTCTAGTTTTTACATATATATACATTTATATTGATATATTTATGTGGGTGTGTATTTAATATTATATCCCCTCAGTAGACTACAGGTTCTCTGAGGGGAGAGGCCTTAGCTACTTTGTTCATCATTTTATATCCAGAACCTCCCACAGTGCATAGCACAGTGTAAATATTCAATAGATATTTGCTGAATGAATGAATTCAAGATTCTGCAAAATCTAGTAAAAACCAGTTTCCAAAGTCTTTGCTTTTTGATCTCTCTTAAGCTTTAGATTTTTCAATCTATATGTCATAAATACTTCTATTTGTGATCTTTTGGGAAGGAATAAGTAGTAATAATACTTACTAATTATTTAATATACCGAGTAAACAACATTCTTGTATACATTTTGCTTTAGTTTGCCAGAATAATACCTTTCAGGGGTGTATGTATTATTGTCCATGTTTCCACCATGAGAAAAATAGAATGAGGCATACTTAAAAAAATATTCCTAATATCATCCAGGAATAGGATCTCCTTTCAAAAAAAGCAAGAAATGTTGAAATCTTATAATCTGTCACTTTTATATATTTGCCATAGTAGTTTTTGATACTGTTTTTTTGTTTTTCTAGATGATGCGAAATTGAGGGGTCTTGCAGCTCCTAATAACCTCTCTATGAATCAGAATCTTGAAGGTCATAGTGGTAAGTCATGTAATTTTTAAACCATATTTCATTTTTAGGATGAAATGATCATTTAGAAACCATGTACTTAATGCAGAGTTGTCATCATTTCAATAATTGTAATATTTAAAGTAATCATTTCTATTGAGTCATAATACAACCTAGAGTCATTCAACAGTTTTTATATTACATGATTCAACAACATCCTCAATAAATCTGAAAAAAGGTAGCTTTTACTTTATATATGGACAGGAACCGTATTGATTGTAACATGCTCTTTAATGGTTGTTATAAAAATATGTATGAAATTAATTATAGGTTTTTTTGTAGCTTCTAAATTGTTTTATGTTTTTTTTTAGGTTGTGTTCAAGTTGTCACGTGGAATGAGCAGTATCAGAAGTTGACTACCAGTGATCAAAACGGGCTTATCATTGTTTGGATGTTTTATAAAGGTATGTTAGGAGAGTTTATTTAATCTTTCACAAATTGGAGTCTGGATTACAGTATTTGAATGGGGGAAATAACGTCTTTGAAATAGACCCCTTTTAACCAGTAGCAGGAGTTCATCCTGACTGCACAGGGGTGAGATTTCTGGATTTATTGCTCCTTTTGTTTCCCTTTAATTCATTTCCTTTGAACTATGACCTTGTATTAGGAAAGTGAATTAGGTAACTGTTGGTTATCTCCAAAATTAACTTAGACTCTTAGTAGAATAGTTTCTGTTGGAGGTAGCTCCTGTTTTTCCAGGTTTCCAATAAAAATTAGTGTCTGTGTGGTCAGTGACTGGAGTTAGGTCAGTAGATAAAAGGACATTTCTTAAGAAGTCAAAGGCAGTAATTCATTTCCTTTATTCAGTCAGTTAGTTAGCATCCTTTTCTTTCATGGATACGGATTGTATCTCAGCTCTGACTCCTGGCTCCCAATTTGTGCCTTTTGCCCATGAGAGGGTAAGAGAAGGATTAATTTAGGAGCATCACTATTCCCAAAAAGAACACAACAACTCATAATACATGTTCTCTTGAGGCCTGTGGTCATCATTTGTAAATGAAAAGGGTACCTTTGTTCACTTGTGTTGTTTTGAAAATGTTCAGGGTCTGCCATTTAAAAATTCTTAGTTAAAAAATATGCCATAGTACATGAACTTACTATTATTTTTAACATTTTTGTGTTTATGTATGTATGTGTAGGGAGTAGGATGTGAAAGTATGGGAGATTAGAGATTAGGATAAACCTTGTCTTTTCCTAAGGTAGGATCTCTGGGCCTTGGTCCTGACTCTGATAATACCTGGTTCTCACTTATTTCCAAATTATGTGATTATCTGGTTGTAGGCCAGAGTTCCCTACACCAAAATGTGGTAAAGCCTTTTAAAAAACAAAAACAAAGCAGACTTGTGATTTGCCTCACATTTGGTTTTACCTTGAGACAAGTCACATCTCACCCCAAACCTGTGCACAAGAATGTTTTTGCCATTGAGCATTAGTGATGTGATATCGCTGATGTGATACAAACTGTTTCAAATGTTTTTTGAGTAGGCTTAGAGTTTTTCCCTGCGATGTTTATATTTCACATGCTTATAATTAATAACTGGAGACTGTAGGCATGCATATAAAGTTACTGTGATTATTCTTTTTTTTCTTGGTTATTATCTGAAGTGTGTTGAAGTGGGAAAAGTGAAGCTTTGAGAAAAATCACTTGTTTTGGCCCTTCAAAAGCAAATGAAGTTTGATTTTTTTTTTTTTTTTAATTGACTGAAAGAAAGGAAGAAAGAGAGAGAGGAAAAAAAAGATGGGAATTGTCCTGGCCATTTTGGCTCAGTGGTTAGAGTGCCAGATGTCGGACTAAAGGGTCCCAGGTTTGATTCGGGTCAAGGGCACGTACCTTGGCTGCAGGCTCGATCCCCAGCCCTGGTCAGCGTGTGTGTTAGAGGCGACCAATCGATGTGTCTCTCTCACATCAATGTTTCTCTCTCTCTCTCTTTCTCTCTCTCTCTCTCCTTTCCACTCTCTCTGAAAAGCGATGGGAAAAAAAAAATCCTCGGGTGAGTATTAAAAAAAGAAGAAGATGGGAACTTATCGTGTTTTCCGTGATAATCTTTGAAGCAATTATTAGTCAAGGCCTACGTTAATTTTTCATTTTGTTTATGTTGGATATGAAGGTTTTATTGCTTAATGTCTCAGGTTGTAGAAAACTTTGCAGTTATTTATTTAGCCTTGTAGTCCATGGACTGTTTTCAAATCTTCAGTACCGTTTAATAGATAGGAGGTTTTGACTTGTAATTTTTTTCACTTGTGAAAATAGGCTCTTGGTATGAGGAAATGATCAACAATAGAAACAAATCCGTGGTTCGGAGCATGAGCTGGACTGCAGACGGACAGAAGATCTGCATTGTGTACGAAGACGGGGCTGTGATAGTCGGCTCCGTGGATGGTAATGCCTCTTGTCCCCAGAACTGAGATTGAGATTCAGTTGACATTTTTATCTTTAGAGGTTTAGACTCTATGTTAGTCTTCTCACAGAAAAATAAACATAAATGATGACATTCAAGAATCATTTATTTCTAAGTATATTCTAGTAAAAAAGTCTATTTAAAAAAAATTTCCTAGCCTGGCTGGCGTGGCTCAGTGGTTGAGCATCGACCTATGATCCAGGAGATTGCAGTTCGATTCCTGGTCCTGGCACATGCCTGGGTTGTGGGCTCGATCCCCAGCAGGAGACATGCAGGAGGCAGCCGATCAATATTTCTCTCTCATTGATGTTTCTATCTCTCTCTCTCTCTCTCTCTCCCTCCCTCTCTCTGAAATCAATAAAGATATATTAAAAAAAAATTTCCTATAGTTGCACTGAAAAAAAGTGAATTAAATTTTCAGGATTATTTTAAATATGTCTGCCTAATTATATATTTATCTTTACACTTGTTACATTATATTATAAATATATAGATTTTAATTTCAAAAAGTATAGAGATATATAATAATATCGTTATTTTTTTAGGTTGAGCTATAATTGACATATAACATTAGTTTCAGATTTACAACATAATGACTTGATATTTTATATATTGTGAAATGATCATTCAGTCATTTTTTAATAGACTTGAGCATGTCATTGTTACTGTGTTTTGTAGCCTTAAAAACTGTGCCTTTAATATTCTAGTTTATAGATAACACTTGGCTTCTGAAAGTCTGTACCTCTGTTTTAATAAGTCATTTTCTGATTTTTAAATTTATTTTTGTGTGTAGCTTTGTGTATTCCACAAATGTTCCTAAGAGCCTACAAAAATCACAGCTGTAGTTCTAGGCACTAGGTACAACAAAAAATTAGTCCAGATTTAGATCAGGAGAGATGGATAAGCAACCAAGCATTACAGTGCCTTGTGATAAGTGCTAAGACAGGGAAAATACAACAACATGCAGACGTATGAGGGATCAGGGAAGGCATTCTGGAGGAGGTCATATCTATGATGAGGCACCAGCCACAAGGAAGGTTGATATGTAGAATGTCGTGGGCCTAAGAAATAGCATTTGAGGAGGTCCAGAGGGTTTGAACTTAGCCATACTTGGAGTATTGAAAACATTTTGACAATCAGTATGATATAATAGTAGGGGGAAGAGTTGTATCTGATGAAATTAGCAAGAGTAGCAGAGGCCAGACCAAGAAGATTGTAAGTTAGAAAAGGAGTTTGGACTTATATCTAAGAGTATTGGGAACCCAATGAAAGGTTTTAAGAATGGGGACAATGTGATCAGATTTGTTCTCTAGAAACATCTCTGTACCTGTAATATGAGGAATGGAGAAAGGAAAGAAAGGGGCAGGTGTACCAATCAGGAAATGACTATGGTAATTTGGGTGAGAGATGATGGTGGATGATAGCCTGAGCTGGGAAGTAAGTAGACACGTTCTAGAGATACTTAGGAGGTAGGACAGATAAGACCTTATTACTGATTGGATTGGAGATGCGGGGATGGAAGGGTCTGGGGTGATATCCAGGTTTTTAGCTTTGGCAACTGGATGGATGGTGGTATCTTTCTTGAAATAAGGGATGTGGGAGAAAGACTGGTTTTGAACATGTTGACTTTGTCATGCCATAGGATATCCAAGTAAACATGTCAGGACTATAGTTAGACATACATGTCTGCATTTCAGAAATATCTGGCTGAAGGCATAATTTTGGGCATCGCCAGCATATGGATGGTAATTTAAACCATTGGAATAGATGACAAACCTAAGGGCCATCTGTGGACTAAGGACAAACATCATTTTGTGGATGGCAGAAATTTCCACAAGAGATTCTAAAAACTAGAAGTCTTGTAGATAAAGGAGTATACAGACTCATAGGAACAAGGAAGGAAGGAAGGAAGGGAGGGAGGGGTGGTCAAAGGAAAAGAAAAGAAAGAAAAGAAAAACGTTGGACTTAGCAACAGGCATTAGTGACCTTCATGAAGGCAGTTCCGTGAGGTTGCGGGCACAAGCCAGATTGCGCTGGGCTGAGGGCTGAGTGGGTGGTGAGCAAGTGGAGGCCACAGGCGTGGATAACTGTCAAGACGTCTGGCTGGGAAAGGAGTGGCAGAAGGGGTGGGAGCAAGAGGGGAATTGGGGTTTGAGGAAGTGGCTTTTGTTTTGCTCGTTTTTATTTGAGGTGGTGGTTATGAAGAGGAATAGATCTGAATATGTATAAATACTTATGAGAAAGAGCCTGGAAAGAGTTTAAAGAGAAAGAGAAAATGTGAATTGTCAGCAGAGGGAGATCTTTGCAAAGCTAGGCAGGGATTAGTCAGAGAATAGGTGGAGGGATTAGCCTTAGATGGGTGTCTGCTTGGGGACATACCTCTTCTTTTTTTTTTTTAAATCCTCACCCGAGGATATTTTTTCCTTGCTTTTCAGAGAGAGTGGAAGGGAGGAAGGGAGACAGAAACATGGATGTGAGAGAGACATGTTGATTGGTTGCCTCCCACACATGCCCCGACTGAGGCTGGGGATCTAGCCTGCAACTGAGGTACATGCCCTTGGCCAGAATCGAACCTGGGACCCTTCAGTCCACAGGCCGATGCTCTAACCATTGAGCCAAACCAGCCAGGGCGGGACATACCTTTTCTTTTGTATTAGGGGGCAGGGCAGAAGGGGTAAGTGTGGATTCAGGTACGTTCTGGATGTTTGAAAGTGGGAATAAAGGATTTCTTTTTTGAAAGCTCTTCTTTCCAAAGTAGAAGATGAATTCATCTACTCATTGGGGGTCAGGTCCTGGGTCAGGGTTTAGAAGAGAAAGTTGGAAACAGCTGCTTTCACGTTTCAGATGTTTACGAGGGTGTTTACTAAGTAGTACAGGTAGTAGTTACGTGACAAATGTTTCTTGACGGAATAAACTGAACAGACGTAGGAATGCTGTGACAGTGTGAGAGCTCTTTAGCGAAACAAAGATTTTTAGAGCAGTTGGTGGAGAATCATAACCTTGAACTTTTAGTGGAATAATTATGTTGTATGTTTTGTTTCAGGGAATCGCATTTGGGGAAAAGACCTGAAGGGTGTACAGTTGTGGCATGTAGCATGGTCCGCTGATGGTAAAGTCTTACTTTTTGGAATGGCAAATGGAGAAATACACATTTATGATAGTCAAGGGAACTTTATAGTAAGTATATACCCATATATTCATTAGTTGTATTTATATAATTTTATATGATTATTTTATATATCATTCATATATGTATACACATTTATTTATGATGGTTTGTGTAATCAAGAAAGCCTGGAAAGAAGGCAAAATGAATGGGCAGCATCTCAGGAAAGACTCTGGTTCTGTGAGATTTAGCTGTGCCGGGTCTGTTCATGTGGGCAGGTCTTGGTCAGGGCCAGGACCTTACACACATCCACTCGTTGGTGGAAGTGGTCCTAGCCAGCTTTTCTATGACACTTGGCTATTTTCACAGCACTGTTATGTACCTCTTGTCATTTGAGTCTCATAAAAACTCTGAGTGTTTTCCATCCTCATGTGGCAAATGGGAAAACTGAAACTCGGGTGAAGGGATTTGTCCAGGGTTGGTAAACCTGTAAGTGATGGAGATTGCATTTGAAACCAGACTTTTAAATCCTGTTTTCTGTGTTTTTTCTACAATACTCTATTCTTACTGATCTCTTTTAAAACATAGACTATTAACTAACCTGACTGATTTTATTAGATGAAAATGAAGCTGAACTGTTTGGTGAATGTCACTGGAGCAATCAGCATTGCAGGAATTCACTGGTACCATGGTACAGAGGGCTACGTGGAGCCCGACTGCCCCTGCCTGGCTGTTTGTTTCGACAATGGCAGGTGCCAAATAATGAGACACGAGAATGACCAAAGTATGTAATGTTTAATGTGGAGAGTTAAAAAAATATTTAAAAATTGTCCTTAAGCTGATAAAGTCCTCTAGGTGAAGTGTTTGGCCACAGTTGCCTCCTTTCCCTCTTTGACTAGATCCTGTTTTAATCGACACTAGCATGTACGTCGTAAGTATCCAGTGGAACCACACGGGCAGCGTGCTGGCCGTGGCAGGCTCCCAGAAGGCCGGCACTCCTGATAAAGAGGCCAACATCGTGCAGTTTTACACTCCATTTGGTGAGGTAAGTGCATGGGAGGTTTTGTCTTCTTTTCTTTCCATTTAAATGTACAACGAGTAAGGTAGGGGGAAAAGAACAGAGGAAAAGGTATAAACTTTTCACATTTTTTATACGGGACATTTTCAGTATAAATACCAGGTGTATCTTTGAATGATCCTCATTATAAATCTTCATAGTTGTGTTTTATCCTGGAATTTATTTTACTATCTGTACATTTAGAAAACCAGATGTTTCACGTAAGAATATCACCATGGAATATTTATTTAGAATATTTTCTCTGTGATCTGAATATGCATCTGTTTTCACAGCTGATTTTTGAGTCGTTTTTGGTGTAATTTAGTTGTTTCAGATTCATTTTTTGGATTTTTAGTGTGATAGATTAAATGTGCATAGATATTAAATATATGTATCTGCCTGTCCTTCCCCTAAACTTCTAATAGTTTTAATTTGTTGTGGAATAATCAATTATTGTAAGAAAACCTATCTTAATAATTAACCTTAGGTGATTCTACATGAAAAGATAAGCATTGTTTTCATAAATGCATATGCTCTCCTTCTCAACAGTATTATTACTAAATTTAATTTTCAAATAGGAGAGTGAATATATTGTGAATTTTAAAGCATTCAGAAAATGAGAACTTATCAGTAACTAAACTTAATACATTTTTTCTCTTTCCTTAGTTGTACATAAAATAAAGACGCATGTTTGATACTGAATTCTTTGGCTGTAGTTTGTAAATTTCTCCTATCATGTGTATGGTTTTCATTATAAAAATTCAAGGCAAATGACTTTGAAGGGAGTAGCAACCTTCCACAAAATAATTTTCATACCAGTTTTGATTCCTGTGAGGTGATTGGTGGTAATTTGTAGTTTATTTGAGATACTTTTGGTTAAATATAATTATTTTTTCAGTCTCTAGGAACTTTGAAGGTTGCTGGGAAGCAGATATCTGCGCTGTCTTGGGAAGGAGGTGGACTGAAGATCGCGCTAGCTGTTGATTATTTTATATATTTTGCAAATATTCGACCTGATTATAAGGTGAGTATTATGAGCAGTTTAAAAAAAAAAGCTCTTTTTTACTAAATAATTTTGTTATAGCTCAAAGTATAATATGTGTTTCTTGCATCTATTCACATGTTCATAGCCTGTTTGTTTTAGAAACCAGCTGAAAGGAGGCTTTTTAGTGTAAAGACCGTAGAACTAGTAAGCTTTTCCAGGAGACTATACATAATTAGTAACATTACTCCAACAGTCAGGGTCTCACAGGAAGCAGATGGCTCAAAGGAGTCATTGAGAGAGAGGGATGAAGGGCTTATTCAGGGGATGGACAGGGTTAAGGGGACCAGTAAGGATATCACAGCCAGCACCTAGAGACTGGCAGCAATGGGCAGGGTAAGGAAGTATTGTTCTGGAACCCACGAGAGCTATGGCTGTGCAAGAGGGCCCCCTGCAGGAGCACAGCCACTGCCAGCTGGCCGGGCGGAGGGAGTTTGGGGAGTAAATACTTCAACCCTCTCTCCACCTGCTGTATCTTTTCTTGGACAAACCAGAAAGCAAGGTAATCCAGGGAATGGCGTTCATAGGAGTCAGCCCCAGGGCACAGAGCAGGGTAGAGAAGGGCAGAGAATGGGTCAGGGGGGGAAATAAGAATGAGCAGCATAAGAACTAATGAGTATTTTATTTTATCTGAAATTTAACATCTGATCCAAGACAAGTTCTGAAGTATGACTGAGCTGTCGAACTACTAAGAGCATTTATTATTAAAAAGACATATATCTAATTTTTAAAGGGCAAAGAACCTTGGAGAAATGGCTGATTCTAGGACTAGTGTGGGGGAAGTAGAAGATAGCTGGAGCGTCTCACAGGGGCAGCAAGCCAGGAGGTGCTCCGAAAATGGGAGGGCAGGGCGGTCCGAAGAGACGCAGGAGCCAACCTGAAAGAGCTCCCAAGGGAAGGATCATGGCATAAAAAGTAAACGTGGCTTAGCTTTGAATGGTAAACACAGCCATATAGAATTATTCAGAGTTACATGTAAATGTACTGGGAAAGCTCTGCATGTCTAAGTTTTGTAATCAATGCTTACAGGGACGTGGAGATAATACCCAAACCATTACAGCTTAATGAGTTGTAAATGGCTACCCCCGGGGAAATTGGTGGGGGGGAGGTGTCTGCATTTTGTTTTTGTTTTAAATAAACCATGTGGAGTTATTTGACTATAAGCTCTGTGCATATGTTACTCTGAGAAAAACAAATATAAAAAATGGGATCGGTGGAAAAAAGGCAAAGCATCTTTTTTTGAATTTGGTTTGGGGACCAGACTTTAAACATTTGACAGGATTATACAGCTATTATTGACTATTGAAAAATGTGAAATTTTTACCACTGAGGCTTAAATCTTACAAATTAAAATAAGGAAAGCCAAACAAACGAATTTATTTTTGCACTTTATTATTTGTTTGATAACTATATTACTCTTAGATTTTTTGTTATTTTAATGAGAAAGAAAAGGTATTAAGCTGAATGTTCAGTCTTGTCATCCATATCTGAAAAATAGATTTTGTCAGAACTGATAAACCACGCATCTGCAATATTTCTACAATAAAAATATAATGATACGGTTTTTCTTTCCCACTGTTAAATGCCCTTTCTCCCTTTCCTGTCTTTCCTTCCCCTCTCCCCCCTCCCTTTCCCCACTTTCTTCCTTCGTGTTTTCCTAGTGGGGTTATTGCTCAAATACCGTAGTTTATGCTTATACCAGACCTGATCGTCCTGAGTACTGTGTTATATTTTGGGACACGAAAAACAATGAGAAATACATTAAATATGTGAAGAGTCTCATTTCTATTACTACCTGTGGAGATTTCTGCATTTTGGCTACGAAAGCTGAGGAACACCCTCAGGTAGGTGTTCCTTGACATTGTAAAACGTAGGTGAGTTGCCTACTTGGCAGAATTGGGCTGTAGTCATCTATTTGTCAAGCATGGCCCACTTGGTTTCCAGAACACTGGCAGCTAAACGTACAGCTACTAGGCAGGTGATTGATAAGTGCTCTCTGGAGAATCTGACCAGTTGCAGAGAAAGGCCTCTGAAAGCACTCACATTGGGTGTCCCCAAGGAAGCATCCCTGCCCGGCGTCAAGGAGGCTCGCCCATATACAAACATTTAGAATATATTTATGAAATTATACAAATTTTACTTGAGATGCTGGAAAGAGGAAGAGTGTAAGTGTAATCATGCGTAGAGAGTTTGTTAATTTGAAATCATTACCCTAATCAGGAGAACATCCAAGTAAAATAGTATTCTTAGTACAAGATACAAAAAAGACGGTTAACAGTAAAAAAAAAAAATGAAATGATCACTTTAGAATAATATGATATAAAGTGTGCATTATGCTTGATTATTTCCCTAATATGAATTGTTGATAATTATCCACATATGTGTTAATAATGGGCACTTTAAGTCATTTTCACTAGGTTGGATTATGTTTTTTCCAAATTAACTGAATTTTTCTGAATTTCTCATGTCATTTATATATTGCTTCAAAGGAGGAGAACGAGCTGGAAACATTTGGTGGAACGGTAACAAGTTAAATTAGCTCTTAAAGCTCATCATAGAATAAAAATTAATATTGATGTTATAGCTGATCAGGAATTTGAGAAGTATAAATAATGAAAAGTAGCCAGTGTATTTGTGTTTCTTAAGTGGCCTCATAAAAATCAGTATTCATTATTGAGAAATGAGCCTTGTTTGAATTTTAATTCATATTTCTTTATTTTTAAGGCTGTAGATTATATTTATCTGTTAGACTTTGACTTAACAATTTTATCTATTATTTCCCAGTTAGTGATACTGGAAAAAGAGATAAGCATGATCTGGTTAAGTATTATTTCCTTTCTTGTCCTCAAGCAGGAGTTCTGATACCTTTTGTTTTATTTGTTCACAGTTTATACTAGTTCTTTGCAATTCTATTGGTACACCATTGGATCCCAAATACATTGATATTGGTAAGGAAATGTTACTATTTATACTCTCTTTAATCAAGATTTATTTGTAAAACTGATGTGAAAACCTAACGGTGGCATTATTAAATCAGAATGGTGTTCTCCAAAACGAGGAGGCCCGTGCTTGCTGGTTTGCCAGGCCCAGTTTATGCCTGTTACCATGGTACCATTGTTAATGCTCCCTTTCACTGAATTAACCAGAAGTATCCCGGGTGATACAGTCAATTATAAGGTTATTTTATCTAAAATCCATAATCTCACAACTGCTATACTGCCATCATTTGCTTTAAATGGGAGCTATAATTGTATAGGACTTGGTATGCAAGGTAATGATTAGTATGTAATAAACTGAGGATTATAGAAAGAATTTTTCCCTTAAACCGCTTTTATTATTAATAAACTGCCTGTAAATACCTCTCTTCTAAAAAAACCACTTAACTGCTTATAAAAGTGAGTTTACTTTTCCAGAATTTTCCAATGAAATATGTCTATTAATAGGGACAACTTTAAAAAGGCCTTACTTTTTGTTTTCAGATATTTGTTACTTTAGATGTGCCATTCCTATATCCAAATTCTATGAAAGTACCCTTAAAAAATTACAAATCTTATTCTAAGTATTTTGTTAAAAACCATTACCAAATATATTGTTGCTGTTTCACTATAACTTCCAGAAGTAATGGTTTTCTTTGAAAGCATATGGTAGTTTATTGGATATGGTATTAGAAAAATTATTAGATTTCAAAAACTGAAAACCCATTGAATTATGTTCTGAATCTGAAACTAGTTGTTTCTTTTTTTTCTTCAGATTTCACATTTAGCCTTAACAGTCAAATGTTAGTGTCTGTCTTCTAAGTGTTTTATTTTGCTGAACCCTGTGGGTAATAAAAATGTGAGAAATATTTACGGGCTTCAAAGATTTTATACTTACGTTTGTCTTGGTAACTTCTATATCTTGAACCTTTTCAACTTCATGTCTTATATTTGTTGTTGCATAGTATGTATTTGTGTATATACATATATATGTTAGTGTTCCTTATTAAAAAGGCTTAGATTAAAATAACTACCGGTGTGTCACATGAGTATCTTCTATTTATTAGAAATAGAAGTCTAAGGGGGTGAGTTCTGTCATCTTGCAGATTATGCTTTTTCTTTTAATATCAGTTTTAATACAGAATCGTAATGCTGGTAGGATTAGCCTCAAAGTAATTTTGATAGAGGGTACTCTACTTTTTAATAAAGCCAGATGTAAATTCTTTGCCTCCATCAAATGGCAAACGCTTGAGGGCATGATTATTTGTAGTTTTGAGTCTAGAAACTTTTTTTTGGTGCAGTCTTTGTGGCTGAAATTTTAACAAACAGTTCTTTCATTGGTTTACTGCCAAAGTAAACTCAGCCAAGACTCAGTATTTTTTTATACTTTAAAATTTCTTTTTTAAGTTTCTATGCCAGATTTTCATGCGGACTGGAGGCTAAAGCAAAAAAAGTATGTACCTGATATTGTTCTAGAAAGTGTAATTTTTGTTTTGACACTTACTCTTCCTCCTATCAGTTTCTATAGAAACTTTAAAAAAGAACTTCATGCGTTCGTGGGACTGTGTTGTACTGTACACGTAGGAGTTAGGCACCCTGTTTTGGCGTTCTTCCTTTGAGCCCTCAGAGCACCCTTGGTGTATTTCTGTTCAAAACTTACTCTGCTCTGATTGCTGATTTTCTTGTCTGTCTTCCCCATGAGATTCTGAGCTTCTTTAACATCTATATCTATTCATTTCTGTATCCCAACTGCGTAAGACTATACTTGCCCCATAACAAATGTTTATTGAATGTACGAAAATATTTAAAATGCAGCCCATTTATTTAGTAAACCATCAATGAGTATGTATTGTTTTAGGTACTTACACTGGGTACAGGGAGGGATAAGAACTTAATTATGACATTTCCTGTAAGGTTACTATTATTATTGTTATCTTCCGTTTACGGTAAGTAAACTAAGGTTCAGAGAGAAGAGTAGTTTATCTAAGGCCACAGAGTTAGCAAATGCCTGTGGTTTGCATCCAGGAAGTCTGACTTTTACTGAGAACCACTAATATTTTAATTTTGAATGAATCAGGCTAATGATAAACTAGTGATTATTTAGGATGTATCAAAATAAAAAAGGGACAGGAGTGTAATTTATAATTGTAGGTAAACATTGGTTAGAAAAAGAATATGCTCAGGAAATATGATATTTTATGAGAAAGCAGCTATGGTTTGTGATCTTTGCATCACATTAAGGACATAACAATTACCAGCATCAGAGTCTCGGTGGGAGACTTGACCAAGAATTTCATGAGAACCTTGTGATTTCGTGAACGGACGATGCTGCCGAGCAGGGCCCCAGGCTTGCTGATCCACTCTGTTCTCTGCTCCCACGGGCCTCGCTCCTCTCCAGGGCTGCCTTTCAACCAGTCACTCCCACAGGAAAGGCTTCTGCCTCCCTCTAGAGTTTGGAAATAGCGCACATTTTTAATAGAAAAATCTTGACAATTGTAAGGGAAAACATTTTAAAAATACGATTCACTATACTGAGTTATTTAGCGTTTAAATGTTCTTGAATTTGAATCCCCAAGTTGTTAATCTATTCCATTAGCATCATACCACCAGTCTAGTTTCTAATTCTTTGTTCAGTTTCTAAGCCTCTTACTGCTTTAATGTCTTGTTTGGCCTGTGGCAAGGACTCCATAAATGATAGCTGCAGTTAACACCATTTGTTTATCCTGGCCATATAAATAATGACTTTTCATGATATTTATGAGTAGAAGAATAATTTTTGTGCCATTTTAATCATGAATTTAGAAATTAGGTACTAAAATGATCTTTTATGGAGTTTTAAAAAAAAAATATTTTGTGTGAATTCATTTAATTTTATGTTGTTTATTTTATTTGTGACCTTGGACAAGTTATTTTACTTCTTTAATTGTCCATTTATCTGTAGGATGGGTTTGATGAGACTTTCATTAAAGGGTACACAGTAGGAGCTTAATCGAACATTCTCTAAGAAGTAGAACTATGAAAAAAGCTATATGTTTAGGAGAATATACTCCCAAATTAGGAAGGAAGTTTGGAGAATTTTCTTCTGTAACTTAACGAGGAAGTGTAAGACATGCGAGATCGGAGGGAAGGGTAAATGCCCACACTGAGTGGTGGTGGTGGGGGTGGGCGGAAGGAATGGGATTTTATGTATGCATTCATTCATCAGTTAATGCGCATTTGGGCTGATTTTACTTTTTGGCTATTATGAACAATGCTGTTATGAGCGTTTGTGTATGAGTTTTTGTGTGGACATATGTTTTCATTTCTCTTGGGCATACCTAAGAGTGGGCCTGCTGGCACAGAGGGTAATTCTGTGTTTAGCGTTTTGAGGAACTGCTAAGCTGTGCGCCACTGTACATTCCCACCACTTCTCCACATCCTTGCCAATGCTCTCATCTGACTGCTTAGCTGTAGCAAGTGTGGCGGGTGTGAAGTGGCATTTATCCGGTGGCTGCTGCTGCTGAGCACCTTTGCATTGGCTTAGTGGTCATTTGTGTGTCTTCATCGGAGACATTTCTATTCAGATCCTTTGCCCATTTTTCAATTGGACTATTTGTCTCTGAGTTATAAGAGTCTTTATATATAATTTAGATATAATTCCTTATCATGTATATGACTTGCAAATATATTCTCCCTTTTGTGGGTTGTCTTTTCAGCTTTCAGATGGTGTCTTTTGAAGCACAAATGTTTTTAATTTGGATGAAGTCCAGTTTATCTACTTTTTCTTTGGTTGCTTAAATGTTTGGTGTCTCATGTAAGAAACCATTGCCTAACCCAAAGTCACAAAGATTTACTCCTACTTTTTTTTCTAAGAGTTCTATAGTTAGGTCTTTGACCCATTTGGAATTAATATTTTTGTATGGGTTTATAAGCTTTCGACTCTCATCTGATTTCCCAGACTCTGTGTGGGGTATGCTGTCTGTAAAATGAGGGGTTAAACTTAGTGGTCACTGAGATCCTTTGCGGTACATTCTGTGATTCTGTGTAACTCTCACCTGATTGTCCCGATGCTCTTTTTAATAGTACCATCATTTGTTGCAATGACGAAAACCCATGTGATAGCGGCTTCAAAAGAAGCATTTTATATCTGGCAATACCGTGTGTCAAAGAAGCTCACAGCGTTGGAAATTAATCAGTTGATACGGCCTCGGAAAGAAGGGAGAGAAAGGTAGATCTTTTGATGCATGTATTTTAGAAGCTCAGCCATATCCCATTTATATTATTTATTTTTTATTTTTCCAAAACCCGTAGAGAATTCTTGTAAGAGTTTCTTTGAGTTGAACTGACAGCATATACTGGGAAGCAAGATCTCAAATGCTGCCCTCAACCATACCATGTTTAAATCAGGCTTAATTCATCATAAACAGTCATTCTTGAGAATGGTCAATTGTTTTGAGTAATAGAAATAATATTTTCTCATTAATTTGAATATCTTTCAAGTATGTCTGTTTAAATTTATCCAAATAAAAGAGAGGTAAGCATGGTGTAATAATGGAAATCCTTTAGAGATACAGACTGGGAATCCATGCTTTTATAAGGAAATGGCTGTTCTTACTCACCCACTCTCACCACGTTAGGGTTCCACTGCTTCACTGAAATATGGTGATTCAGCTGGGGTCTGTGTATTAGTGGCGCGGGTCTTTCCAGGACCAGGAGGGTGGGGTGATTCTAGTGTTGTCACCATGGGAGAGGCAGATTCTCGGACATGGGTATGGAGGGTGTCCTAGGTGGGGTGCACTGGTCACTTGGCTTCTTTCTCTTACCCTGGGTCCCAGGGTGTCTGAGTTGGAACTACCTCTGGTAACTGGGGTTAAGGGGACGCCACCGCATGGAGAAGCTGGGAGCCAGGATGGGGTTCTCTGCGGTCAGTCGTTTCTCATAGAGCTGCTCCGTGTTGCCCTTTTGTTATTCTGAGCCACTAAGTAAAGCATTTTATTTTGATGACTAAGGAGAAATAGTAACTGTGTATACTTAACAGAAACTTGTTAAGATGTGGAAACTGCTGCCTTTGAATTGGTCCACCTGTCTGTATTTAATATATTTACATTAAATTCAACATTTGATCTCCTTGATACATTGATGAAAGTACAATTATAATTTCAATTAAGCAATGATAAAATTTTATGGTATTTTAAAGCTGGAAAATGGCTTGATTTTCCTGTGATTATGTTACAGTTTTTTGAGCCCCTTTTACATATCGGGCTGTTTATGCATATGCTTATAAACACCACCGCATTTGTGCCCCTCAGAAGCCCTCTAAAGGGGGAGTTGTCACCCTTATTTTACAGATGAAGAAACTGAGGCTCAGAGAAATTAAGCAACTTGCCTAAGGCCTCAGAGCTACTCTCTGATGTATCTACTCTGTTTACCTCCATTTATTTTAATATTTTTTCAGCAGACGTTATAGAGTACCTGACAGTATGTGCACTGGAGAAATGGTGTTTGTCTCCAGGCAGCTCACCAGCTGGTGGGAGAGACTAGTAAACTGGCAGTGAGACTGCAGTGCAAATAAGTGTGACAGTCCAGGTGTCAGAGAGATGATGGAAGCCCCACAGTGGTGGGTCTTCATGACCCAGTAAGTGCAGGGAAGAATTTGGAACAAAAACTCCACTCGTTAGAGCTTCCCAAGTATATTAAGGTTTCACTTTTATTAAGCACATTGGTAGAAGGGAAGCTATGGAGAAACAAGAGAAACTTAGTGTAAGTGACTCCTGACTGATGTTCATTTGGAGAGTAAGGTAAAATATCTCTTGGGGCTTAATGAAATTCATTGGAAATAGGTGAGTCAATGTTCAAATATACTTTTGGCACAGCTTTCAGGAACATGAGACTTGTATAACTAATAAACACCTGGTAGATAGTTTCTACCTTTATTAAGATTGAGCTTTGTCAAGAACTCTTTAAAATAATGACATTTATATTAAATAACAATATTCATTGGTGTTCTCCAGTCCTTTAACTGTTCTAGAGATTATGAACTAGTATAACCTTTATACAATCACTGAAATTATGATTTTCCCCCAGAATTTATCATGTTGATGATACGCCTTCTGGATCAGTGGATGGGGTGCTTGATTATAGCAAAGCCATTCAAGTAGGTGATTTTATTGCTGCCATCAGATGTTAATATCTATAGATTTGGAAATACTGTAATTTTATTTTGAGACCTGAAAAAGAGTGTGTTTCCAGTGATAGGATATTACTATAGTAATTCTTTTAAAAATTTTCTATTCTGAAAACTATTTTCTAGATCTAATTTTTTCTTCTTTTGATTTTTAAAAACATTTTATTTTGAAATAATTGTAGTCTTACAGGGAGTTGCAAAATAGCACATAGAACCCCTTTCCCCAGCTTCCTCAGTGGTGACATTTTGTGTAAGTGGAGTATGATACCGAAATCAGGAGATTGACCTTGGCACTATTGTTGTTAAACTGTGGCCTGAGTCCTTATTGATTGCACTGGTTCATACATGTATACTTGTGCACATAGTCTTATGTGATTTTATCATCAGGAAGGTACTTGCCTTGTGCTACTTCTTTATTTTCACACCCCCTCTCCACTGCATCCCTGTTCCCTGGCAACCACTAATTTGTTTCCATCTCTAGAGTTTTGACACCCTGAGAATGTTTTACGAATGAAATCATACAGCATGTGCCCTTTGGAGATGGGCTTTCTTTCACTAAGCATAATCTCTTGAGGGCCATCCAGGTGTGGCGTTACCAGGCCATTTCTCCCTTCATTTTGGCATAGTTGATCCTTCTACCATCTGTTCACCTTTTAGGAGTAAGCTCAGGTTTTTGCCTCCCTGCCCATTTTGTGTAAGTTAGATAATCCTTCCGCTGTGCTCTCATAACTCCTGTGTGGACCTCTTTTTTTTAATGATACTGTAATGTAGTTAGGTGTTTGTTTCACTGTCTTTCCCAGTAGACTTCTGACTAATCCCTGAGGGTAAAGATTTCATTCTAGTATCTCCAGTGCTTAGTTCAGTGTCTGGCACATAGTAGGTGCTCAGTTAGTAAGTGTTTGTTAAGTTAATAAATGTGTTGTTCAACTGCATACTACCTTATACCAGATTAGTCAATCAGTATTTGTTAAAGAATAACTATTGATTTATTTTAGGGCACAAGGGATCCAATTTGTGCCATAACTGCATCTGATAAGATGTTGATTGTGGTAAGTTGTGAATAAATTATTTTATGAATAATAATTGTTTAAATTGTAAAACAGAGTAAAGCAATATGTTTTGGATTTGAATATCATCTTATAGGGCACTTTGCATTTTACTGAATTCAACATAAGTAATAAATTGTTCATCTTTTGCAAAAATAGCTGTTTGTAAAAGCAGTGGAATGGGGGCCAGTGGGGAGAGTTTGACACTGGGTTGAATGAGCCCTCTACAGGGCTGGCAGAAGTGGGGCAGATTGGATGGTAGTAGTAGGTTTAGAAAGTTTCCCCCTCCCTGTGGCCTGCTAGTTTAAATTGGAGAAAGTGCTTTGGCTCAGCTGCTTTTGTAGGATGAAGAGGCAGTGTGTTTGCTAACCAGTAAAATAAAGAAGTATATAGTAAGTTTTTGCTGAATTTTTCAAATAACATCAGTGTATAGCGTCTTTTCTTGAGTTCTGACATTTGAAAATATTAATTTTAGAGATAAATGTTTACTTTAACATAGTAATGCTGGTAGAGTCACTGAATTTGAATTATGTAAACCAAGCCTTAATGGTGTCTGTTTGCAGTTCTAGTTATGTGCCTTAGCCACTAGTTCATTTCAGGGAGGAAAAGCCTTAAGAACACAGTGTTCCTTTTTCCTCGCCAGGTGAACATGGCGTATGTTTAAGCAGTTTGCCTTAGGTCTGTGGAATCTCTTGTTTTCTTTTTTCTTTTTAAAAATATGTTTTTATTGATTTTCTTAGAGAGAGGGGAAGGGAGAGGGAGAGATAGAAACATGGATTTCACGCCCCCTACTGGGGATCGAGCCTGGGTTCTGCAAGCTGGGCATGTGCCCTGACCTCTAATGGAACCAGCAACCTCTGGTGCACAGGAGGCCACTCAAGCCACTGAGCCACACCAGCTGGGTGTGCTTGTTTTCTTTTGAGATTCTTTGTTATACAGTAGGCTGTTTTTTTTGTGTGTGTGTTTCTGACATTTGCAGAAGAAAAAAAACCACATGCAACTCAGAGCAATCACAAAAATTGACCTAATTCCTAAATGACAGAATCTACCTCTAAGAAACACACTCAGATAGTTTTAATACCAGCCAAAAGTTCCAATGGAAAAGATATCCTCTGCATTGAAAACTGCTTTCCACTCTTGCAATGTAAGCAGTTTTTTGAACTTTGCTTTTTCAGACTTTTTATGCCACAGGATCCCCTTTTTCAAAAATAAAACTATTTTGTCAACATATTAAATCTTGTAAAACCCATATGTCCCTTTTATACATTAAAACAATTGTTCCCCCTCCCCACCCTCTGGCCCTCCCCAGCCTTTCTGATGGAGCGCCCTTGAGAGTCACGCTGCAAAAGCAGTGCTGCTCTGTCAAAGGGGAGAGGGGAAGATTGGCTGCCCAATGAGCCTCCACTGTGTCCCATTGAGAACCACAGTGCTCTCCTCAAGGCATGCACAGAGTTGCACAGGAACTTATACTCTATTTTTATTTTTAAACACATTTAAACTAATACTGATTGTATCACTGCTTTCTGATCATCTCCCTAACTCGGATCAGATAGACTTTCAGTAGCAACTGTTTCATATGGTGATCTTACATTGATTTTTCATATGTATGAAATTTAATTCTGTAAATGCTTTATATTTTAGCTTTTAATATACCCTGAATATTACCTAGACAACAACTATAAATAACCCTAGGTGTTTCCTCCTTGTAATGTAAGAATGTATGTATTATTGAAGGACTAGATTTTTGACTTCAGTTTCAAATGCTACATGAAAAAGAAATTGGGTCACCTTTGGCCACTTTTTTAGGCTTTAATTAACTTAGGAGATATATATGTGCTCAGTAGCATGATTCAGTATTACCAGGGAATTCTCTGTGACACCATCACTTTGATTTTGAAACAAATGTATGAACATAGAGAGAGGCCTGTAGTTGTAACTTAATATTATTGTGGGAAATTTGCTTTAGTAATCAAAAATAATTTCCGTAGGGTCGTGAATCTGGCACCATTCAGAGATACAGTCTTCCTAATGTCGGTTTGGTTCAAAAATATTCCCTTAACTGTCGAGCCAGCCAGTTGTCGCTGAATTGCAACTCCAGGTCAGTCTGAGAACTCTCCTCAAGCAGGTGTCTGATTTAGAGGTTATCGCTTTGGATTGCTGTATTTATGTAGTAAGTGCAAAGATGTGTGTTCGTTTAAACTTGCCTTATAGTTGAGCGTGGTTTTACTAATATATATATTTTTGTACTGTATTTGGTTTAGATGTCTTTCTCCAGTTGGGTAAACTATAGAAGTTCTAGTGTAATGTTTTAAGTTATTTATATGCCAGTTGCTTTAATCCTCTCAGATACCTTCTTCCCTCAAGGAGGCAAAGTGGAGAGTAGTCCATGTCTTCTATCAAATTTGTAAACATTTGTTTCGAGTCAGCTCTTTATTTAAAGGCATTTCCTCCTTATTCCCGGGTTCCCATGAGCTGACTGGTTATAGGTAATTATATTCATGATTGCTGGTAGTGATTTTAGTTTCCCTTCCCCCATTTCATTATTTGTAGTCGTCTTGCCATCATAGACCACTCAGGAGTTCTAACTTTCTTTGACTTGGACGCTCGGGTGACAGACAGCACGGGACAGCAAGCCATCGGCGAGCTGTTGAAATTGGAGAGAAGGGATGTCTGGGACATGAAGTGGGCCAAAGATAATCCTGACTTGTTTGCAATGATGGAGAAGACAAGGATGTATGTTTTCAGAAACTTGGATCCTGAGGTAAGAACAAGAAGTGAGCATTAATGGTACATGATGAGCCACATAGCAAGGCCCTGGTATTTCCCCTTTGTTTCTCCAGCAGGTTTATTGGTGTTGGCTGCGTGAGTTTCTGAAAGGAAATGGAAACATTTCTGTAGAGTTTGAAAATATTTGGTCTTAAGGGGGACTAACACTTGGCCTTTAAATATTCTCCACTTCCTCTGAAAGGCACTTCCTAAGCGTTTTATCTGTTTTCTTAAAAGGCGAAACTGTGATAATTAACTATTGTCTTTATTTTTTCCTGTGGAAGTATAAAAAAATAAAAAAATCAGTACTTATTTACCATAAATGCTTAAAACAACCTAACTCAAAAAGCGTGTTTTGAAATGGCCTCGCCCTTCCATTTTTTTCTGCCTGAGCTGCTGCCTTGTTGTGTGCTCCCCTCCTCATTACGCAGGCGCTGTCACCCACTAATCCACCTTCTTAGTCTGATAACCTTATGAATGTGCAAATGTAGACTGTGACTGATCTACTCTTGCGGGGGTGCCAGGAAGCCCCTTGCCACTAATTTTAAAGTTATATTTTGCTTTCCTACTTGTGGCTCACATCAGCTAATATTTAGGCGCTGAATTCTCCTTTCAGTCTGCTCTGGATCAACTGTTAACTGTTGTGTTTAGGAAATTCAAAATAATTTAAGTGGTAGCCATCATTAAGATCAATCTTTGAAATGATTAATGGAGTTTCAATTTGGAATTTTCTGTACCCCACTAATGTAAATAATAATAGATGGGTTAATAAATGCTTTATGTCATTAATTGATGTTGGTTTGGACCTATAGTTTTCTGCTTGGGGAAGAAATTGCATGCTTGGGCTCCTGAGCTGCTGACGGTCTTCTGTAGTAATTTATTTAGTGGTGAACTATTTGCCTCTTTAATACCCTAAATTATTTTTACACTTCCTCCTTTGATCCCTACAGGGTCTTTGGGTTGGTAAATGACCTGAAATAAATTGCTTAAAGGTTTTGTTAGCACTGTTTGGAGCCTTCAGGATCTGTGTAATTTTTGGACCCTAAAATAATGGGTCGAAGGAAAGGCACTCACTTGATCTATAAGTGTGGCTGGCTTCTTCCAAGGGTCCAAGGGAAATTCGGCCCTTGCCACAAAACAAGTGTGGGGATTAGACAGGTAACCACAGGGTCCCCTTGAAGACAGAGGCAGAATACTTTTTGAATGTTAGGGTCCTTGTGTCCATCCTTGGAAATTACTGCTAACTACTGCTCATCCTAATTCAGAAGCCACGTGCCTGGAGAAGCGAGGGTGCGGTGCCTGCCTGTTCAGAGTGTGTCTAGCGCACGTGGGGCGTGTAGCGCCCAGTGAAGTCTGTGCCTGCGGAAGGCATTTCTTAAGTAGTTTGAACAGAACAGCCTTTTAAAATTTGAGCCTGCTGCCCGGCTCGGCAGGTGCTTCAGTTTCTGTGAGATTTACAGCCAGATGGGCTTTTATAGCCTTACCCCGACTGGGTGTCTTCATGGACGGCGTGTAGCGTTCCCATGGGTGAGGGCGCCGGCGGGCGGTGCCCTGGGGCCCTTTCTCGCTGTTGGTTCCCCTGCTGCCTGTGGACTGACGGTGTCGGGACACGCTCGCCAGCACGGAACTCGCTGGAGCTTTCGGGACGGAGCCCCCACATTGTTGTTCAGGACGGAAGCACACTGCTGTGTGATGGTTAATGCCGAATACTGTTTCATCCGAGTGTTAGCAGGAATTCTAAATTATACAAATATAGTGTTTGTCAATTTTATTAAGAATTAAATTTAATGTCAAATTGCATGCATAAGAATGATCAAGCCTTATAAGGCATTTTTGGGTTGAGAAAATTTGGACTGATGTTGGATGCTGTTAGGGAATTAATATTGGTTATGTAAGGTGTGGAAGTACTAATGCGGCCACACAAGAGAACGTCTTTATCTTTTACAGACATGTACTGAAATACTTAGGGGTGAATGTCATGATGTGTATAAATTTACTTTATTTACTTTAAAATACTTCAGGCAAAAAATTGACTGAAGCTTATTTAGTAAAATGTTAATAATTATTTAGCCAATGGGTATATGGGTGTTAATGATATCCTCTCTACTTTTCTATTGGTTTGAAAAATTTGATAATAAAATTTAAAATCATGATATGTTGAGGAAGGAAAATTTTATATAATTAAGCATAACATTTGATTTTGTCTTTAAAGGAACCCATTCAAACTTCTGGATATATTTGTAACTTTGAGGATTTAGAAATTAAATCTGTTTTATTGGACGAGATATTAAAGGTAATTATTTTTATTTTTTTAGTTTTAATCCTCACTGGAGGGCATGTTTTATTGATTACTTAGAGAGAGGGGGAGAGAGAAACATCGATGTGCAAGAGACACATCGATTGGTTGCCTCATGTAGGAATGCGCCCCAACTGGGGATCGAACCTGCAACCCAGGCATGTGCTCTGACCAGGAATTGGACCTGCAACCTTTTGATATAGGGAAAGACACTCCAACCAACTGAGCCACACCTGCCAGGGCAAGGTAATTCTTTTTTTTTAAATTTTTTTTTAAGTATATCTTTATTGATTTCAGAGAGAGGAAAGGAGGGGGAGAGAGAGAGAGAGAGAAACATCAATGATGAGAGAGTCATTGATTGGCTGCCTAGCCCGCATCCCGGGCATGTGCCCTGACCAGGAATCGAACCCCGATCTCCTGGATCCTAGGTCAATGCTCAATTGCTGAGCCACGCCCGGCCGGGCAAGGTAATTCTTAAAAAAACAACTCTAGCCCAGCCTGCATGGCTCAGTGGTTGAGCATTGACCTAGGATCCAGGAGCTCGCAGTTCGATTGCTGGTCAGGGCATGTGCCTGGGTTGTGGGCTCTGTCCCCAGTCAGGGGCATGTAGGAGGCAGCCGATCAATGACTCTCTCATCATTGATGTTTCTCTCTCTCTCTGTCTCCCTTCCTCTCTCTGAAATCAGTAAAGATATATTAAAAAAAATAAAAATAAGTAAAATTAAAAAAAAATTCTGTTTCTGTCACTGGCTTGACTGGGGTTCAGTTTTGCACCAAGCAATGTGGAGTCCCGGTTAAAAGTGTAGATTGAGGAGTCAGAATATCTGGGTCCCAGCCCTGCTCTGTCACCTGTACACCTTTAGACAGCTTCCTTCTCCTCTTTGTGCACACTGTCCTGTGCACAAGCCTGTTTCTTACCTCTATGAAATATGGACAATGATAACCCCTGTCTGATAGGGTTATTATAGTGTGTGGAAAGCACTTAGCACAGTGCGCGGACCAGGAGCTCAGAAATGTTAGCTAGTTGTCATTGCTTTTATCTTACTAACCAAGAGGTGCTGAGGAAACATTTGACAATTTACTTCAGTCTAGCTCTAGGATACTTGAGTGACTTTTTCTTTGAAAGTTTACTCTCTTTTCATTTTTCCCCAGGTTTTTAAAAATCTTTTTCTGCTTCCAGATATCTTTTTGAAACCCTACTTTGGCCTTCATTAACCATACGTTGAGAATTCTTTTTCCTCTAAGACTATGCTGAGCATAGTTTTAGCCTCGTTTCATCCAAAGCACTTACTTTTTATATATACTTCATATATTTTTGGAATTAGGATAGTAGATTTTAAATTTCTAGAAGTTAGTTGGAGTTTTCAGATTTTGGTTTGATATGTAAGTTATAGCCGTTTTATTATGAACTAGTTTTTTAGTTTTTTCCCCTGTGTCATGACCACCCTGCAGCAGCAGGATGGGTCCCCACCCAAAGTTCAGTTTGGATGTCAAGGGTGATGACCCCACAGACACCAAGAGGGTGTAGAAAGGTTATTACTGACATAATGAGGCTTTTGGGGGAAAAAGGGCAGGCTCCCCAAGCTGGTCTGAACGTGGTTTGAGAGAGCGGGAGAGGAGATGGCTTGACATTTTTTGGTAGTTAGAGGGTAGTTGTCTAGTCTTACACTTAAATCTTTCGGGAAAGAGGACAAGCAAAAGGCCTCATCTCTTCATCCTTCAGAGAAGAAAAGGGAAATTATATATTCTCTGATGTTATGCATTCCATTTCAGTAGGACAGTAACTGCAGGTGGAAGAAGTTCAGTGCCTTTGCAAGCCTAACACCTTCAACAGGGACAGGGCTTTCTCTCCGCTTTCTGCGGAAGTGCTGGCCACATGGAGAAGAGCCAGGCGCATGTTTGGAGATAATATAACCCAGGTTGCAGTAACGCCTCTGACTTCAGTTTTGATGGCTGACTGCTGGCAGCTTATAAGCCTCACCTCTCGTCCTTCCCCTTCCGCTTCTGCCTCATGTCTGTAGGAGGGTAGGCAGGTTGGAGAAAGTTGTTGCATAAGCAGGAAGCAGTGGAACTAGGATTTGATCCTAGGTCTGTTTGAATCCGACCTCGTGCTCTTTCCACACGTCGTCCTTTGTTCCTGGAAGTCCCCTAAGAACTCCTCAGTTTCTGGATGCGGTGGTTTAGTGGCAGGGTGAGCAGGGGGTCCATGTGGCTTAGTTCACCTTTTCAGAGCACCCTAGTCTCCAGGAGCCATTGCTGTTTACAGCTGCGGGTTCTAGTTTTCTCCTGCGCTTCACTTTTCATTACTTGGAATATGTAGAGTATTGCTGAGTTCATTATAATGGCTTGTTTCCTTTCTTTGGCCATTAGCTCTTTCCTGAAAGACAGCCCTTCAGTTTTTTGTTTTTTTTTTGTCAGCCACCTAATTACAAAACAGAAGTGGTTATGAACACTAGCTCTTTTTCTTTTGTTTGTCTGCTGCTCAGCAGCACGTGGAGCAACCATTCCATCTTCGAGGCCAGGAGGGAGGGTAAGGAGGGAGGGGCAGAGGCCCTGCACCCACGTTTGCTGTTTTCGGGAGGCCCAGCACTTTGGGTAAGAAGAGAGCAGCACCTGGGGAATAAACTGTTTGGTTGAGGGAAACCAGGCTGCCTGAGTTTCCCTTCTACAAAGGGACCCCTTTACCACAGTCCCCGCTTCCCCACAGGCAGCGCGAGAGCCTCAGAGGGCTGTTTTCTAGATAACTAAAGAGACCCACCCAGGGGACTTTCTTTGCTGCCAAGTTTTGCTTAAAATATGATGCAGTTTTTTTGTTAAACTGTAAAAAAGAAACATATATTCCAAAGGCAACTATTTGAGTTCCTTTCTTTCCATCTTTACTTTAGAATCCAGAACACCCCAACAAGGATTACATAATTAACTTTGAGATTCGGTCCCTGCGAGACAGTCGAGCATTGATTGAGAAGGTTGGAATTGAAGACGCATCTCAGTTCATAGAGAACAATCCTCACCCCCGACTCTGGTATGTGAAGGTAAAAACCCCTCCCCGAGGGGCTGGTGGATGCTGCAAAGCCTCAGCTCCATGGTCCCCCTCTCATGCCACCTCCACAGGGATGGACCCCTGCTCTCGCTCTTCCTTCTAAGATCGAGAAATTCATTGTAGATTCGGAACTCAAAATAAGCATAATACTAACTGAAACATGTAGAAAATGTGAGAATAATCACTTCCTACCATGTTTCACTGGAAACCATAGTTATAATAATTGAATTCTGCTTCAAGGCTTGTTTATTGGTAATTTGCAATATTTTCTGGTTTTTGTTTTTTTTAATGTATCTTTATTAATTTCAGAGAGAGGAAGGGAGGGGGAGAGAGAGAACCATCAATGATGAGAGTCATTGATCAGCTGCCTCCTGCCCTCCCCCCACTGGGGATCAAGCCTGCAACCCGGGCATGTGCCCTGACCGGGAATTGAACCTCAGTCTCCTGGATCCCAGGTCGATGCTCGACCACTGAGCCACATGGCACGGCTTCTGATTCTTTTGTATGCAGGCGCCTGCTGGCTGAAGCCGCGCTACAGAAACTGGACCTGCAGACCGCAGAGCAGGCGTTCGTGCGCTGCAAGGACTACCAGGGCATCAAGTTTGTGAAGCGTCTGGGCAACCTGCAGAGCGAGACCATGAAGCAGGCGGAGGTGGCGGCCTACTTCGGCAGGTTCGAGGAGGCCGAGCGGATGTACCTCGATAAGGACAGAAGGTCAGTGCTGAAGGCGGCGCCCTGGGGCTGCCGGAGTTCCTACCCTATGAACGAGGAACGTCGGAGAGGCCAACTGCCTTAGACCATTTCGTCTAGAAAAGAGTTTCAGTGCGGATTACAACCTAGATATTCTACATGTGCCTCGTTAACTTATGGTTTGTGATTTGGGGGCAGTTTTCTTCCCAATTTTTACACATATGACTAGCTGGCCGTGGGAGACTTTTTTCACTTGGTAGGAAAGATAATCATGTGCGTACAGACTGGGGGCTTTTATTACTTATTACAGTTCATTTTTTGGGTTTAGGCCATTATTTGACTTACTGTTGTCAAGGACCATGAAATAAAAATCAAACTTATTTAGGGGTTGACTTTTGTTCTTTATATTTCATTTTAGGTTTCTATAAAATAATGTATGAACTTCATTTCAGTTGTAACCATGATGTCTAATTTTTACTAATATTATTCGTACTTCCAGGAGGTCCTTGATACAACTTAAACTCTGAAAATAAAGATACAGCCAAACATGTTTTTATATGTTTGGTTTTTAAATAAGCCTGATCATGTCTAAGAAATTGATGAAAAGAAATGATTATTAAGTCATTGTTTTGCTGAGGAAATTGGAACGCCAGGAAAATAAGAGGCAGGAAATTGTTTCCTTTTCCCTGTTCCAGGTTCTCCCTACTGCTTCTTACCTGGTCAGGTTAAGTTTCTAAAATGTTCGGAGAGTTACCTTGTCTGTCCCTTCATTACTGTGTATTCTCAGTACCCTAGAATTGGAGCTGGCACATAGTAGGCATTTGATAAGTATTATCAAATGTATGAATGAATGAATGAATGAACGATTTGTTTGCAGGGATCTTGCTATTGGCCTTCGGCTGAAATTGGGAGATTGGTTTAGAGTACTCCAGCTCCTGAAAACTGGGTCTGGTGATGCAGACGACAGTCTCCTTGAACAAGCCCACAATGCCATCGGAGACTACTTTGCTGACCGACAGAAGTGGTAAGGAACCTGTCCGGACGCCCTCATCCAGTCACCGCATGCGAGATGCAGCTGCCTGCATTCTTACCTATGAAACAGTGCTCAGGAAATGAAGACCATCCTCCTGGATCCTAAACTTCTAGTAGCTCTAGATTCACGTTGGAAAGCACGAGATGCTCAAAGTGGTTAGATAAGCCCTGTACAACTCTGGAGTTTCCACAAAACTTGTGCTTAGCTCCAGCAGCTTTTTCCTATTTGAGCCCACAGTATGCAATTCTAAGCCATTCTATGATTTATTTCCAAAAGAGTAAAAGCAGGATTTTATGTTGGCTTATTTTGTTATTGTAGATTATTTTCAGAAATCATTGGCTTTTATGCTTTGGTTTTCATTTTGATCAATATGCTTTTTAAAAAAAAAAAAAAAAATCTTTCTTGATTTCAGAGAGAGGAAGGGAGAAGGGGAGAGAGAGAAAGAAACATCAATGATGAGAGAGTCATTGATCGGTTGTAGCCTGCAACCCAGGCATGTGCCCTGACCGGGAATTGAACCCTAATCTTCTGGATCCCAGGTTGATGCTCAACCGCTGAGCCACGCCTGGCTGGGCAATATGCCTTTTTATTTATGTTCATGTTTGGAAGTACCACCGGGTATCAGATTAAAACAATATGAAGACTATTCAAAGAATGCTGTAACTAAAATATACTTAACCGTTTTAGATTCCCCACCCCGCAGTTTATATGCTTCAAAGACATTTTGTAACTGAAGATGGTGACTAGAGTAATACTAGTAATTCTAATGAAGGAACATTTTCGGCGAAAGTGCTGTTTATCAGGAGACTCACATTAACTTTAAAAATTTTAAACTTTTTTCTCCTATAGGTTGAGTGCTGTACAGTATTATATACAAGGCCAAAACCAGGAACGCTTAGCCGAATGTTATTACATGTTAGAAGATTATGAGGGATTGGAGAGTCTCGCCAGTTCACTTCCAGAAAACCACAAGTTACTTCCAGTAGGTATTGGAAATTTTAGTTTTTGAAGTTTTATAAGGTTTTTATGTTATAGTCAGAAAGTATCCTCTGTAACAAGTAAATTTTTAAATTAATCTATATAATCTTACAGTTTCTTAGATGTGGAATAATGCTTTTAATTGTTAAACCACTGTATCAGTAATATTACAGAATACTTGAAAATGGAGGGAAAATTAACCATATTCCTGCTACTTTATCATGATCACAGTTTTGCGTAGTCTTGTCAGTTTTATAAAATCGCTTTTAAAGGTTAGCTGAACACAGGACATATTTACAGATAAAATGATTGTCAGAGATTTGCTTCCAAATAATCTAGCTGGGTCTGGCGATTAGTGTGTGTGTGTATGTGTGTGTGTGTGTGAAATTTGCTATAAGAAAAGTTTTAAAAGATAACTTGACTTTTATATAGTTCATATTAACAATAAAGTATTAAAGAGAAACTAAAAGCCGAGTTCTATGGAACTTTGTTCTTTTTAAGTATCTTTACTTGGTGATGATGTTAATGAGTTTGTATTTTTTGCTTTATCTAAAATGTAAATCACTGAGCTGTGTAACACCTATAGAGTTAGCAGCTCTCCACTGCAGGGCCTGGAATGTATCAGTTATGAGTTCTCCCACAAAAACTTTGTTAACTAATAGGTGAGTATAGAATTCTGATAATTCAGTTTTCTCTATTGTGAATTAGAGCAGTTATCCCTGTAATACTGGCATTTCACACACCCTTGTTCTCAACCCTGTGTGTTTTCTGGGGTGGGAAAGAAATTGAAATGACTTCTAGTCCTGGGTGTAGGGCCAGTGCAGCCCACATGAATGTTGTCTATTAGCCTGTGTGATGATGCAGGAAGGAAGTGCTGCTATAGAGTCTCCAGAATGGTAAATTACTGAGTAAATACTAAGTAGGTATAGCTATAACAATAAATAATTAAACTAATTAAAAATTGTAAATAGTACTGCACATTTTAAATCAAGTTTTGAAGCAGTTTTTAATAATATGGTAAAATGTACATAATATTTAGTGGGAAATGCATGATACAAAGCCATATACAGGCTTAGGCAAAAGTAGGTTTACAGTTGTTCATATGGAAAATAGTACAATTACTAAATAATAAGACAAGAAGAAACTCTGTGCTTCACATACTCACAACTGTAAACCTACCTTTGCCCCATCCTGTATAGTATAACAATACGTGCACCACTTCACACATACATATGTATTCAGAGGACAGAGATGTTAAGAAATGACATCAGACCATTGAGAGAGGTCTCCTATGGGTAATAAGATTATGAGTAACTACATTTTTGTGTTTTTAAATTTTTAAAAATCATAAATGTATTAGTTTATTATCAGAAAACTATGAGCATTACTTTGAAAAAGATAGTTGGACGTAAAATGTACTTTTACGATATTTCCCAAAATATTTTAAAAGTAGGGATGGGGAGAGCAAAATTCTGGCCAATTAGATATTCAGAAAGAAAAGGAAATGATACTCTGGAAATGGGAAGTCAGCCCAGTGGGTATGATGGGTTTTTGTGGTGGTTCCCTCTCCTGCACTGCCCTCTGAGGGAGCTCTGTTCTGGGTCCAGCATCCTGCCCTGATGAATGGCTAGCTTGTCCGGGGCATTCTTTATAGGGGTATTGGGGAGCTCTGTGAATGAGATTTCCCATAGCCCTCAAATTAACAATGACCTTTGATTATACCATCTAAGCCTTAGAGGTTTTCTTACCCACTAGTGTGGGGTTTGTTTTAGAGCTTGATGTTTCTGTAAACTAGCTTCTAAACTGAGAAATAAGAGGCAGTATCTCCAGATCCTGGTTAAAAATCAGATCCCCTGCAGGAACCAGTGAAGCACCAGGTTTATAGAAGGTGATGCCTGAGCATCCGCTCTGGTTTGTGGCTTCTGTCCCTATGTCTTTTTAAATGCAAAATTACTGTAACCACCAGTACATTTAATACTCACATGTCCCCATGGAGTTTTGTAAATCAAAATTAAGTGATTCCCTTGGTCTGTGAAGTCTAATAATATTGTTTTGTCCTTACAGGAAATAGCACAGATGTTTGTGCGAGTTGGAATGTGTGAACAAGCAGTGACCGCATTTTTGAAATGTAATCAACCAAAGGAAGCGGTAGACACCTGTGTACATCTCAACCAAGTAAGGAGCTGAAAATTCAGGTCACCATGGTCCTCTTTTAAAAACTGTTCCCAGCATAGCGGTTGGAGAGCTTGAGATGAATTTTGTGAAAGGAGACAGGGTAGGGTAGTCTCTTGCTTAGTTGAGGACCGAGAAAATGTTGGCATTCCCTCACCTCTTGAGGTGCGACTGTTGGGGGTGACCCAGTCCTGACTGACTCAGTATGGGATCAGGAACTAACCCTGTGCTTCTAGTCTGGCAAGGTTTTGTCTGGAAGTAGCTTCAAAATTTTCTGCATTTTATTAGGATTGGGTTTTATTTCTAAAGTAGGACCAGGTAATGATCATTGCAAGAGGGAAGAATTGAGTTACTGTATTAATATTTATTTTGACAAATCTATATTCTTTTCCCTTTAAAGAATGTGTACTTGATATTTTTAAGAACTGGAACTAAAAACTGAAGTACAGAATTGTTGAAATTGATGACTCTCACTGCATTCTTTTAAGTATTTTCTTAAAGTATTTTATAAAGCTTTATTTGCTTTATAAAAATAACTTTTAAATGTTAAGTCTCATAGAACATTTTCTTAACTGAAATTGCATATTTTGTTTTACTATAAACATATCTTTTTCTCAAAGTTTGTGAGAATTAGAATTAATAAGATTGATTACAAACTTTGCTGCTTTTCTTTTCAGATGTACTTCTCAAGCAGTCTTAGATTGTTTAATCATTTCGTGATGCATGTTTAACTTGTAAAACTTATAATTACTTTGAATTTAAATGATTTTTAAAAACATATACCAGTTTCAATTTTAATATAGTGTAATTATAAACTTAAAGCTTTATTGTGGGAATTCTGTGACAACGTGACTGTAAATGGGTGGGTAACTGAATGGTATATTTTCCCCCCCAGTGGAACAAAGCTGTCGAATTGGCTAAAAATCATAGTATGAAAGAAATTGGATCCCTGCTAGCGAGGTATGCAGCTCACTTGCTGGAAAAGAATAAAACTCTTGATGCCATAGAACTCTACCGGAAAGCCAATTACTTCTATGATGCTGCTAAACTGATGTTTAAGGTATGTAATATTGTTGGTGACTATCCAGTCTGTTCTAGTTGCCAGTGTTTTCTTAAAGAGCACATTTTGCATTTTGCTTGGAAACAAATATTTGTTATAGCAAAATACCTTTGGTTTTATTACTACTGTAATTACCTATGTGTTATCTTAGTATTATTTCCTTTACTAACAAGGCTATTTATTAACATTAGCACCTTATTGATATCTAAACAATTATGTGTTTACTTAATACTGATGTTAAAGAATTATATAACTTCTAGGGACCATAAAGTGTAAATTCTCTTAACTGGGAATTGAATCCTGTTGATAATAGAATCTCGAGTCCCTTTAAATGTACAAATTTTAACGACACTACACTTTTCATAATGCACATTTGGCTGGAAGCCGACTAGGACAGTACTAATAGATGCAAAGTTTACATTCTATTCTGTTCCCATTCGCTTTAAGAAAAGTGAAAAATTTCCCTCAGAATGTTTTAAATAAATAATTCTGAAGGATGTGCCATGTTAAAGCCATTTTCTCTCCGTGTACTTGGAACATTATTTTAAAATCCATTTCATGAAAGCTTTCTTCATTCTGACTTATTTAACAGCATCTGTTATTTTCTAAGAATATTGTAAGTTCTAACTCCAGGGCCTAAATACTAAGAATGAACTAAGTACTTCTCGGTACTAAGGAAAAGAAAGCGGGTTTTTAAATATTTATTATAAATGAGAGATATTTATATTCCATCCTACTGACTTTCCTCCTTTTTTTAGAGAATTAAATTTAGAGATGATTATATCTGTACAAATACAGATTAAGCAATACCTTCCCTCAATTCTTTAAATGTCTAAAGGTTGCAGATGAAGAGGCAAAGAAAAGAGCTAAACCTTTACGTGTCAAGAAGCTCTATGTCCTGTCAGCCTTGCTTATAGAGCAGCACCACGAACAAATGAAAAACGCGCAGCGAGGAAAGGTCAAAGGCACGAGCTCGGAGGTAGGGTGGAGCGATGCGAGGACTAAGTCATTGGAAGTGCTTAAGGAAAATCCCCCAGCTTCTTTTCTTGGACAGGGCATTTAATTTGCTTATTTGCATTTATCTCCTTAAATGATGTGAGGAAAAGGAATGACTGATTGGGAATTAGTACTCAAATTTTAGAAATTTCTACTTGGAAATACTGAAAACAGTTTTTTCTGCAAGACTAATCTATAGTCTTTGCTTTAACTCCCTACTTAGTAAATCTTTTCTAATCTGTGAGTTCTAAAAATTGTACTAGATTATATATATTATTCTAATATGCAAATCTCTTATTAAAGTTTAATCAATTCTGTTTTAAAATTTGATCAACCCTTTCACAATGTACACACATAACAGATCACCATAATGTACACTTTAAATATCTTACATTTATTTTCAATTATACCTTAAAAAAGGCAGAGGAAAATGTGATCATACCAGTTTGAACAAACATGAATTATGGTGAAGAAATTAAGTCCGCAGAGACAGCTTGTAATGGTAAAACCTGCTAATTTAGATGTTGTAATGTAGCGGTTTCAGACGCTGCCTTCATGGAAGGAGCGTCATCACGGTTGTGCCCATAGGAAGCGTGTCTGCTTTCTCGCAGGCCACTTCGGCTCTGGCCAGCCTGCTGGAGGAAGAGGTTCTGTCGGCGTCCAGCCGGTTCACAGACAACGCTTGGCGAGGGGCCGAGGCCTACCACTTCTTCCTCCTGGCGCAGAGGCAGCTCTACGCGGGCTACGTGGACAGTGCTCTGAAGACAGGTGGGCCTCTTACCTGACCAACGTATGGGGGCTGTCTGCCTTCGTATTAGTTTCAGCAACACCTTTCCCCTGTGGACTTATTTTCACATGTTTGAGATTTGCTGTCTATAATGTATTTTGTGCATGCCCCTTTTTGAAGTTTTTTATTTTTTAATATGCAGAAAGCAACATGTACAGTTCACAGAAAAGCAAGAAGTTTGAGATAAGCAGAAAGAACGTTTATAGCATTCACTGTTCATTCAGAGTTAAACACTTAATAGCCAGTCTGTGTCCTTTTGTGTGTGTGTATAGTATAAATATTTACATATTTATAATATATATGTAATAATATATATTACATAAAATAAATATAAGTAAATAAATTTGTTTTTTACAATATTGGGAGTATAGTAGATCATTCTTTTATGTACTTTTTAAAAAACAATAATATGTTGTAAAATATTTTTAGCCCTGGCTAGTTTGTCTCAGGAGTTAGAGCGTCGACCCACTGACTGAAGGGTCCTGGGTTCAGTTCTGGCCAAGGGCACGCACCTTGGTTGCAGGCTCGATCCCTGGCCCTGGTCAGGACACTTTTGGAAAGCAACCAGTCGATGTGTCTCTTTCACATTGATGTCTCTCTCTTCCCCTCTCTCCCCCTCCCTCTGTCCTTCCCTCTCTGAAAAGCAATGGAAAAAATATCCTCAGGTGAGGATAAAAAAAAATTTAAAAAGACAAATAGAAAAGCAAAAATTTGTTCAAAGAAACACAAAGAAAAAATGTTTTCCTTTTTCTGGAATGCCGCAAAAATTTTTAACGTACTTATATGGAACAAAAGATGTTTTGACACCACATATTTTTGTTCGTGTGTGTATTTCTAAATGGCCATGTGCATCATTTGGTGATGGTTATAGTTCCAGGACCTGAGCTGTTAGCTGGCGTTACAGAACCTGGAGATCATGTAGGCTACTTCCTCCTGCTAGTGCTCTGATCTCCCACCATTGTTTTCTTTAACTTTGCTAAAGTTTACGTAGGTTAAACTAAGAAAGCTTAACACAGATTCTTTCCCATGCACGATCATGATTACTTTGCAAAATCCAATTGTTCTTTCTTTGCTAGCTCTTCACCTGAGAGACTATGAAGACATTATCCCTGCTGTTGAAATCTACTCTCTGTTAGCACTCTGTGCTTGTGCCAGTAGAGCTTTTGGTACTTGTTCAAAAGCTTTTATTAAACTTGAATCTTTGGAGAGCCTCAGTTCTGAACAGAAACAGCAATATGAAGATCTTGCTCTAGAAATCTTCACCAAACATACTCCAAAAGATAACAGAAAATCGGAATTGGACAGCCTTCTTGAAGGGTAAGGCTAACTGTAATTAGTAAATATTCTACCTTCTTAGAAGGTTGGATTTTTATATGCATAATAGTTTGATATAATAATTAGAGCACTACATTTTGAAGTAGTTAACCTTATACCCTATTTTATTTAGTCTTATAAGTGTATTAATGCTTTATTTTCTCATTGTAAGGTTTTATTTCAAGTTTACCTTGAAATGTTTTTTATTCTTCAGTTTTTTAAAGGTAATGTTTCAAGTAACTAGAAATTTTAAAGTGTAATTATTTGTTTTTCCTCTTATTTTTACAGAGGGGAAGGGAAACTGCCCACATGTGTTGCCACAGGAAGCCCGATCACGGAGTATCAGTTCTGGATGTGCAATGTGTGCAAGCACTGTGTTTTGGCTCAGGAAATAAGTAACTACAACTTCTGTCCCTTATGCCACAGCTCAGTGGGATAAAGAAATGACAAGTCGCGTGTAACTGTAAAATATACGCAGCATATATGCATAGATATAACTGTATATATGATACTATGGAAATATTCTGAATAAAATTTTTTTCTCGCAGTGTGAAGGTTGTTAATTCACTAAAAAAGTCTTGGCTGGGGCATAGAAGCAGCATGGGAGTGGGGCAAAGTTATATCAGAGGAGGTTAAACAATTTGCTTCAAGTCCAAAATCACCTTCTCAAGTGCGATGGAAAACCACGTCAGAATCCCTCGTATGTTCTATAAGCAGATGCACACACCAGCCCACCCTGCCCCACAGAACCTCCATCTCTGCATTTCCCACTCTTATCAGTTACATGATTTGAAGATATTTTATCCCATTCTTTGGGTTGTCTTTTTACTGTTGATAGTCTTTTTGTTGCCACAAAAGTTTTTAATTTCCATGAAGTCCAATTTGTTATTTTTTCTTCTGTTGCCTGTGTCTTTGATGTCATATCCAAGAAATCATTGCCAAATGCGATATCATGAGGCTTTTTGCCTTGTTTTCTTCTAAGAATTTTGTATTTTTAGGTTTATATTTAGGTTTTTATATTCATTTTGAGTTAATTTTTAAATATGGTGTTAGGTTAGGGTCCAACTTCATTCTTTTGCAGGTAGATATCGTTTTCACAGCACCATTTATTAAGACTGCCTTTATGCCACTGTGTTGATTACTGTAGCTTTGTAAGTTTTGAAACCAGGAAGCATGAGTCCTTCAACTGTGTTCTTTTTACAATTGTTTTGGCTGCTTGGGATCGCTTTAGATTCCATATGAATTTTAGAATGGGTTTTTCTATTTCTGTAAAAACATCATTGGGGCTTTGAGGGGTTCTATCGAATCTGTGGATTGGTTTAAGTAGTATTGACATCTTCAAAATATTAAGTTTTACAATCCATGAACATGGGATGTCTTTCCATTTATGTTTTTACTTTCAGCAATGTTTCATTAAGTTTTTCATCTCCATGGCTAGCTAATCCCTAAGTATTCTTTTTGATGTTATTGTAAATGGAATTGAGTTATTTTACTTCTTCTCTGGACTGTTCATTTTACATAATCTTTACTTGACAAACACTGTGTTTAAATTACTATCTGGGTTCCCTTTTGGCATAAACAGTCAAGCAACGTAAAGTAACATCACAGACCACAGACTCGACACAAACTACGATTTACTCTTCACGCTATTCCTGAGGTTCAAAAGGCTGAGGAGCTTGCAACCCACGGTCCTGAGCTGGGACTCGGGGCCACGGGGCAGCTAAGCGAATGGGGCGGCCCGGTGTCTCGGGCCAGGGGCTCCTCAGCGGGGCGCTTCGCCGAGGGCGGCGCCGAGGGATCGGTGCTCCAGGTGCCGGTCCCCCAGCAAACGGCGCTTCCTTCCGCTTCCGGCACGCCCCCACCTTTACGGCGACGAGCCAGCGCCTCACAGCAGCAGAGCGCCGCCGGGAGCGAGGCTGGCGGGACGAGCAGAGAGCATCGGAACTGCTCCGCCAGGGCTCTGCCCGAGCGCCGCGGGCGGCCTGGGCCTCCGCCTGCGCCACCGCTGACTCCGCCAGACAACGGGTCCTCGGAAGGCACAGCTGGCCCTGCCAGCGCGGAGGGTCAAGTCCGGCGCGGCCGTGGCTTTGCGGCGCCGCCGCTGAAATCAGCCCGGTTCCACCCGAAAGCTCCGACCGCTATGGAAGGGCCGCGGGGTCAAGAGGGCCGCGCAACCCTAGCCCGCGCCCAGGCTCACTTCCGGAAGGGCGAGTACGCGGAGGCCGAGGCGCTGTACTCCGCGTACATTCGCCAGTGCGCCTGCACGGCTTCCGTCCGAGCGCCCGCCGGCAGGTAACTATCGCGAGAAGTGGGTGGGCGGTGTCCTCGCGAGGTGCGGGGGTCAGGGTCGTGCTGCCGCTTTGCTCACCCGCCGCAGCCCAAAGGCCCGGGAGGTAACTATCGCGAGAAGTGCGTCGGCGGCGTCCTGCGGCCGCTGCGCTGGGCCCGCGGAGCTCAGGGGCCGCCGGGCTGTGGGGCCGCGGGGACCGGGGGCAGGTGCTTGTTTGCTCTGCGCGGCGGCGAGCGGGGCGGCCTGGAGCGCAGCGCCCGCGCGTGGCTCGGGGCACCGGGGGGAGGGTCTGGGACACCGGAGCGTCGGCTGTCACCCCCGTGCCCCCTTTCACGTTGCTGCGGAGCGAGGCCTCAGCGGAGAGGCTTCTCCCGGTCACTGTAACGGGCCGTCCGAGGCCGGGAGGGCGCGGGGCAGCCGGGTCGGGCCATGCCGGCGCCGGGGTGTTTCAGCTGCATTTCTAAGTATTAAGGCTTCTTAAAAAGACGTAGCCGCAATGTCACTATCACGTAATTCCTTGCTATGAAATGTCCAGTAAGAGTTGGAACTTTACGGATTGATCAATAAAGTTTTTAGTTGTTATTTGGTTGGTTTGCTTTTAGCACATGGTTCAAGTCAGATGCACCTCAGGCCTCCTAAGCTACAGCCCCCCCACCCCCGCCCGGGGGCCCCGAGAAGGAGGCGCACCGCCCAAGAGGGGCCCCGTTTCCGTGAAGCAGCCGGGTTGGCCCGGGGCCGGAGCAGCAGCCCCCGCGGCCAAGGGCTGTGGGTTTGATTCCGGGCCGAGGGCGCGCCCCTGGGCTGCCGGCTGCACCCCGGGCTGGGCTAAGGAGAGTACTTTCAGTGACACTGACCGCAGTCACAGATGTTCTGAGGACCATACTTTGCACTATTTTTATTGCAAAGGCATCGCAGGCGAGTTCAGCTGCGTTGTCTCTGCGCGGTTCAAACAGAAGAATCCCTTTAAAAAAACAAAACCATGATCTCCGCCGACCCAGAGCAGAGCCCACGAAGGTTCTCTGTGCAGACGGGTGGTCGGCAGGGGCCAGGGTGGAGGGGAGGGTGGGGGGGCTGTGTGCCCTGTGGCTCTCGGAGCCGAGCCTCCACACCGCCCAGGAATAATGCCTGGTCTCTCCCTGCTCCTCGGCAGCCTCTGGGGCCTCCACACCGCCCAGGAATAATGCCTGGTCTCTCCCTGCTCCTCGGCAGCCTCTGGGGCCCCACACCGCCCAGGAATAATGCCTGGTCTCTCCCTGCTCCTCGGCAGCCTCTGGGGCCTCCACACCGCCCAGGAATAATGCCTGGTCTCTCCCTGCTCCTCGGCAGCCTCTGGGACCCCACACCGCCCAGGAATAATGCCTGGTCTCTCCCTGCTCCTCGGCAGCCTCTGGGACCCCACACCGCCCAGGAATAATGCCTGGTCTCTCCCTGCTCCTTGGCAGCCTCTGGGGCCCCACACTGTCCAGGAATAATGCCTGGTCTCTCCCTGCTCCTCCGCAGCCTTTGGGGCCCCACACCGCCCAGGAATAATGCCTGGTCTCTCCCTGCTCCTTGGCAGCCTCTGGGACCCCACACCGCCCAGGAATAATGCCTGGTCTCTCCCTGCTCCTTGGCAGCCTCTGGGGCCCCACACCGCCCAGGAATAATGCCTGGTCTCTCCCTGCTCCTCCGCAGCCTTTGGGGCCTCGGATGCACAGCTGGGTCTGCAGGCAGGAGCCCCAGGGTGCACCGGAGCCTGACACCTAGCAGGAGGCCAGCCTAAGCCTGGGGACGATCGCAGCCAAAACTGGAGGGAGGGCGGCTCTCTCCCTAGAAAGCACTCCCTGGGTGGGGGTCAGCCTGTTGAATTTCCACTTGGGGTTAACTTTTATTTCTTTATTGGTGGGAAATGATTTCAGATCTCATTGTTTTGGGATCACTTACAAAATTGAGAAGGAAATTGATGACTCACTTTGTGACTGACAGGTTATAGCAAACGGGAGCTTCGGGCCGCCTTCCCTCCTCTCCCAGCTTGAATCGGACCTGCTCTCCGCCTGGTTGGCGTGTGCTTAGGGAATGAACAGTGATTTTGATGTGACATGTTCAATTCAGCCAAACAGGTTGGCAGTCAACGGGGCTTTGAGCCCACTGTAAAATCGGTGTGCTTTTCTGGTCGACGTTGTAGTGCTAACAACCCTGCAAAAGTAGACAGCGGGATTAAACAAAAACGGATGCACTGCTTTGATTCCTTTGCTCTTGCTTTCGCAGTGTGGATAGTGCGGGCCATGGGCTGTGGAGCCTGACAGTACCCAGAAGAGAATGACAGTGGAAGTGGGAGGCACTTGGTAACATGGTGTTTTTAATGTGAACTTTTTGTTTAAAGCGAATGCAGCCCTGAGGATTTGGCTACTGCGTATAACAACAGGGGGCAAATCAAGTACTTCAGGGTGGATTTTTACGAAGCCATGGATGACTACACGTCTGCCATAGAAGTCCAGCCCAGTTTCGAAGTTCCGTATTACAACCGAGGGCTGATACTGTATAGGCTGGGTAAGAATTTTTTGTCCTTTTGTCCTTGGCTATATAGATAGTCGCTGAGTTTAGAGCTCTTGAATATTGTAAAAGGAATGTAGTAATCATCGAGTCTTAAAAGTTATGTGAAATTTAGGTGTTTGAGCCTGGAACAAAGGGGTCGTTCCTGAGCTTATTTTAGGCGTTCAGTAGGTGTTACCACAGCAGAGCGCTGGGGTGGGAATTGGACGTGGGCGCCGGAGGGAGGGTGACCCCGTTACTTTGTGCCTGTATGTCCCCAACTGCGAAATGAGGGTAATGCTGATGATCACCTGTGAAACTTTTCTGAGTTAAAATCTTTGAAGCCACATGAGACCATGTAAAGTGAAGGAATTTTAGATCCTTGGAGCGTAGGTACTGGTTTTCATTTAAAGTGTTAAAAGGAATATTTCCTGTTTCCTAATTTTATGGTACTTATCTAAAATAGGTGATATGATTTCGTTGGCATTTCATGATGATTTATGCTATTTACCTGTTAAATCTCAATAAGTAACTCCCTAGCTAATTTTAAGTATATTGTTCTGTACGGACAGACAAAATTATTTTGATATAGACATTCCTATATCATTACTGTAGACATTCCTATATCATTATTAAGAGAAAAAAACTTCAGTAGGAGGGTTGAAAGCTCATAAATATAAAAGCAAAATCATGTGTATCCAAACTTTGCTGTGAATTGTATAAGGAAATACTCAGCCTCTTTTCTCCTTCCCATTTCTTTGGATTCTGGTACAGGATACTTCGACGATGCTTTGGAAGATTTCAAGAAAGTATTAGACTTGAATCCTGGATTTCAAGATGCAACTTTGAGCTTAAAACAGACTATGCTAGACAAAGAAGAAAAACAGAGAAGAAACTATTGAAAAATTTAACTTTGAAATATTAATTCATGATCCTTACATCTGGCGTCTCATTGTCTCTAATTTAAAGTAGGTGTTGAGCTGTTTTGATTTATATTTAAGATAAAGAGCTTCATACATTAGCACTGAAAGTTAAATAATTGATTTAAGGTAGTTAATTTCAGATTAAGTATTTATGTTGCATAAGTATGCTTTTCATAAATTATAAATAAGTAATAAAATGTGTAATTATATATTATTACAGTAAAATATTTAAAGAAATGTGTGGTGTTTTCAGTAAAACAATTTTTATGCTATATTTTTATTCTCAATTTTTTATTTAAAAAAATTTACATCTATAGAAAAGTTGAAGTATAATATAGTAAACACCAGTTGTTAACATTACTTCCCATTTGCTTTTTCTCTATATTTAAATATATAACATTTTGCTGAACCATTTGAAAATAAGTTGCAAATACCATAATACACTTTACCACTAAATATTTTAGCCAGCATCTTCTAAAAATAGAGATACCCCCCTTTATAGCCACAATACCATTAATAAAATTAACAGTTCTATAATATAATCCATATCCAGCCCCTATTCTAACTTTCCCAATTGTGTCCAAAATATTGTGTGTAGATTTATATTTCTGGATCTGGAGTCAGTCAAGTTATATTGCATTTTGTTATGTCTCTTTGACTTCCTTTAATCTAGAATAGGCCCCTGCCCATGTTCTCCCCGTAACTTTGAGAGCAAAGCTATTTATGTATCTGTGCAAGAGAGAGGTTACATTTGGTGTTAAAAATAAACAAATGTCCTACAGGAGAGCGATTTGAAAGAATTCAGCCTACACTGATTTTTCTCTAGAAATCATTGATCAGGTGGGTTAGGATTGAAATATTGAACATAATTTTCTGTCTGCAGATAATGCAGTAATTATTGTCATCATCAACATTTACTGAACACTTAGAGTTTAAGTCAAGCGCTGCTCAAACTCTTCACATAATAAATTGGGAATGGGGTGGGGGTGGGTAGAGAGGCGAGGAACTGATGAAAAGCACTTAGTAAATATAAAGCTGAAAAAAATAGCTTATGCTTCTTTAATCACAAGAAGATAAAGAACACATCCATGTAGCAGAAGACAAATGATTAAAAAAAGAAACCTGCAAGGACGTCCAAAAAGCAGAAATTATGGCCTGTGAATGTGCATGTGACAGAGTGAAATACGAGCACAGGAGTATCATCCCGGCTTTGGAGCTGTCAGCATCCACCGCGCACAGCACGGTGAAGTCTTACGTTTTTCACAGGAGAAAGCTGAGGCTGAGACATCCAGTAACTTGCCCAAAGCTATGTCCCAGATCCACAGAAACATCAGGAGCTGCAGTTAGTGTCAGTGGATTTTTTTGTTGCTGGCATCAACCCGAAGCAGATACTTGATGCTTTTTTTTGGTCCTGATGCAAAGTTTAAATTGCCTGTAAAATATTTTAATGCCCATCAAGGTGAGTATCAAAGTCATATTAAAATATATTTAGTTTTATTATGGCACATTTTCACAATTCCAGACTTGCTTATTGCTAATTTTCCTTCCTGATTGAAAACAGACACGAAAGATGGTGAAAAGTAGATTAATATTAAGAGCAAACTGCATTTGGAAAATTGAAAGCCGCAGCTGCCAATATGTAAATTTGTATCTGATGTTAGGAAAAGTGTCCAGCATTTGTAAATAAGGCAGAGGGAGGGCTGCGCATCCTTTCAGTATTATGCTGAGCACACCCTCCAGAGCCCCCGGGGACGGTTTCATCCTGAGCTGCGTCTTTGGTTCTTCTCCTTACTCTTGATTAGGGCCCAGGCTCTGTGAGATGTTTAACTGGTAGGTTTTTGTCCAGATGAGATGCAAATGATTTTGGTCCGGTAGAAACAGTAACCCTGGGGATTATGGCTTTATTGCCCTGGAGGACATGGACCAGTTTTCATTCTAACCTGGTAACTTCACTCCCCATGTTTTTACTCATTGACCGTAGACACTCAGTTCTCAGACGCTCTTTCCCCATCCTGGTGGTTCTCTGATAAATCAACACTTGTCATGTGTGTGTTCTGTATTCTTGTAAGAGTCACGCTTAACTTAAAAAATGTACATTTTGACACTTCTATGCAGAAAACAACTTTAATAGCGCTTGTCCTTAATATAGTCACTTAAGTTATTTCTTGCAGGAGTAAGAGAAAAGGGGGACTGAAAAGGTTCTACTGCCTATTGATTTAAAATATTCAATAGTTCCCGTTGGGTTATGTGGAGGTCCGAGTGCTGACCGAAGGAAAGTGTAGGGAAGGCTGTAACCTGACGTTGAAACTCTCGTAAGTACTTTTTAAAGTTGGCAAGAACTGCCGAGGGATATACTTTGTTGTAAAAAGTGAACGTTCCCTCGCGAAGGCCCTTCCCCATCCTCACTCTCGGGGGGCAGCCACTGTGAGGTTATACCTGCCCCTCTAGACCTTTCCTATGTACAGATACACACACATGTGGATGCAGGTACATGCAGAGAATTACCGTCTACATATCGTTAGTAACTTGAATCGTTCAGTATCTTGGGTATGTTCTACGTAAGGACATAGAAATCCACTTCATTGTGCTTAGTCTCATGATTTTTAAAACCACATTAGAAATGCACGCCAATTTTTTGTTATAAAATTAATAATAGTTATGGTAATAAAATTTAAAGTGGGGCGGGAGGTATAAATGAAGAGCGAGACCCCCTTCGCTTCCACAGTCCCCTCCAGAGCAACTGGACACAGAGGGTTAAAGGCTCGGGTTCCTGTTCCCGCTGGTCACATCTTTAAAAAATTACCTCTCGTTTCACTGCCTTTGTGGCTCTCTGCCCTCGAGGCAGCTTTGACCAGATTGTACCAAGAATGCCTCCGAACGGATCCACATTTATTTGAGCCTATTTCCACCTCATTAGAGGCCTCTTTTTAAGATTACGGAGTGGCTGCAACAAGCTTAAAATGCCCGAGACTGAGCTCTGGGCCTCCCCCCTCCACTCATGGTGTCTCCAGTCCGCTCCTTGGGCCCGACCCCTTCCCTCTGGGCCCGCAGCCGCCAGCGCGCCAGCTCTGACCTCAGCACCGATCCCGCGTCCAGTGTTCCCGCCGCCGCCTCTGCCCAGGCTAAGGTGTCACCCCCTCTTTCGTGCAGGTCCCTCAACTAGTCTCCTGCCCTGGTCGTCACCCCCAGGTCTTTCAAAACGGCCGTCAGAGCGAAGGTTTGCAAAACGCAACGGCTCTCTCATCACCTAGAGCAAGAAGCAAGGTTTCAGAGGCCTATGTCGAGGAACATCGTGCTGGCTGTGTCCCCCCTGCACCCCTCACCCCATGGCCCACCCCCTTCTGGCCTTTGCCTTTCTGTCACCTTAAGGTGGCGCTCCTTCGACCACCCCGTTTAAAACTGCGAATCCTGAGCATATGCCTCATCTCTCTCCTTTTTCTCTCTCTGCCCAGATCCTGTATTTACTCATCTGTCCACTGTCCTTTCCTCCCTGGAAGGTAAGTTATGTCAGGGCAGGACTTCTGTCTGCTTTGTTCTCTGCTGTGCCATTAGCACCTTGAACAGTGAATGACATTCAGAAGGGCCTCAGGTATGTTGAATGAATAAAGGAATTTGTTGTCCAACCTGCTGTTGGACTTGTGATTCAGATCTTGCCGATTTATCCCTGGCTATTAAGTGTGCGTGGACAAGTGCTCGATCCCTTGCTTTACAGTTGATTTTGAGAATATGGCCTGACCTATAGTTCAGTTCTCATTTTATTTAGAATAGCTTACTGTTCTAGTTTCATTTAGAGGAAGAAAGCTCTCCAAAAGACAAGGTCAGATTCAGTGGGGACTATATGTTTTAGTATGGCTTTATAACACGTACCTGTTATGGGTCGAATTGTTTCTCCCAAAAGATCTGTTGAAATCTTAACCACTGGTACCCCAGGATGTGACCCTATTTAGGAATGGATTGTTGCAGATGTCATTACTTAAGATGAGGTCAGCCTGGCTGGCGTGGTTCAATGGTTGAGCATCAGCCTAGGATCCAGGAAATTGTGGTTCGATTCCGGGTCAGGGCATATGCCGGGGTTGCTGGCTCGGTCCCCAGTGGGGGTGTGCAGGAGGCAGCCGATCAGTGACTCTCATCATTGACGTTTCTCTCTCTCCCCCTCTCCCTTCCTCTCTCTGAAATCAATAAAGATATATTTAAAAAAAAAAAAGATGAGGTCATATGGGATTAGGGTGGGCCCTTAATCCAATATGATTGGTGTCCTTTTATAATACCCTGCATGACTTGGGTCCTTATAAGGAGGAAATTTGGACACAGACATGGGGGAAGGCACCGTGTAAAGATGGAGGCAGAGGTTGGAATGATGCTGCCACAAGCCAAGGACTACCTGGGCCACCAGAAGCCGGAAAAGCAAGGATCTGGCCCTGGAGGCTTTGGAGGGAGCCTGGCCCTACTGACACTTTGGTTTCAGATGTCTGGTCTCGGGAACTATGAGAGAATATATTTCTTTTCTCATAAACCACCCACTTTGTGGTACTTTGTTATGGCAGCTCAGGAAAACTAAATATCCAATAAATATTAGTTCAGTTATCAAGTGAGAGACCTTTTGCACATATGCTTTTGTGTTCTCGCACCCACAGTGCAGCTCTGTGGAAGAAGGGATGCACATTTAGTTAGAACAAGCCCATAAACGAAAGATTTCCAAGGGAGGGAGGGAGGCCTCCAGTTTCCTTCCGCGGCCGTGACCCTGAGTCAGGAGGGGCCCCGTGACTAAGCGCCTACAGAGCACACTGCTTTGCCCTGGCTGCCTGCTGAGAAGTTCACAACCACCCCAGGTGCCTTCAAGACACTCAACTCTTGGAAGACTGGCGCTCCTCTGGCTTGAGCCTGGAAAAGGGGGAGTCACCTCAGGCTGCCAGATAACAAGGCGCTACAACAAGCCAGGTGAAGCGCCATCCAAGTTGGCCAAGCAGGCGGCATTGGGAGCTGTCAGTGGGGCTTGCAAAACAATAATCATTTCCATTTTGAAGACCAGCTGCCAGTAGACTTACTGGAATTGGAGCAGCTTCTGGGATGGGGAGGGCGGGGTGGAGGCCTGATGGAGTGAGGTGCCTCCATGTGGAGCCCCGGGCCTCCATCTGTCACTGATGTCAGCCCATGACAATGGTGATAATGGCCGGTATCTACTGTTCTACCTGTTATCCTCACTCCCACCTCTCTGCCTCTGCCCCAGGTGTCCCCTCCCAGAATGTGCTCTTTCTCCCATTTATGAAAGTTGTGTCCATTCTCCAAGTCCAACAACCACTGTTAGCTCTTCGCTGCCAATATCAGGCCAAACTCGATTTCCTTACTGGCCAATTTTTCATTAGGGTCCTGACGGAGCACCTTCGCCACTGAATGTGGTCCACAGGCCGGCGGCGTTGGCATCACCTGGGAGCTCGTTAGGAACGTGGACTCTCGGCCCAGCACCAGGCCCACTGAAGGAGAATTTGCGGGTCCCCCAGCTCCCCCAGTGGTTCATCTGCACACCAAGGTGTGTGAAGCACTGGTCTGTGTTGATGGTTTTTAGAGTGTGGTCTCTGGACCAGCAGCACCAGCAGCACCTGGGAACTCCTCAGAATGCAGCATTTGGGCCTGACCAGACCCACTGAACTTGACTCCCTGGGGTGGGGCCCAGCGTTCTGTGTTTGAGGAGCCCCCCAGGAGACCCTGATGCACACTTGAGTTTGAGAACCACTTGTCTGATCATTCGGTCAAGTATGTAGTTATGCTCTTTCGTTTCCTGTGTGTTTGTCTCCCCCTTCAAGCTGGCGACCCTGAGGTCAGGAACCGTGTTTGTGTGTGTCCCTGGCACTTAGCCCAGGTCTAGCATGGGGTGACTGATGTCCAGGGGTAACCGGTCAGTGTCTCCTCCCTGTCTGTCCCATTCTATTCAAGTATGTGGGGCTGGGAGAAGGGGGGGACAGGGCAGGTGCAAGGACATGTCCCTTGGTTCTCCTTAGTCTTCCAAGGGTTTGAGTTTCTTGGGGGCAGCATTGTTTTCTCTCTCAAATTGGAGACCAAATCAGCTTCATGTGATTTTGCATAATAGGTAACGAGTTAGCACGTTGGGGCCAGACTTGGTCCGGACTTCCGTTTCTAATAGTTTTATTTGGGTTTTCCTTCCTGGGGAAAAAGAAAATCATTGCTACTGAGCAAACAGAGCAGTGCTGGCCGACTGTCCCTGTTCTGGATCAATACGTCCTGGGCAAGTGGCCGGGGTATCGCTCCTGGCTGACAGTGTCCGCGAGGATGTGAGGCGTGACTGACGGATGGCCGCCTTGGGCTTTGTCCACACACTCTCCTAACACACGGCTGGTTCCATCGTCATCAGTGAACACCCAGCAGCAGCCCCCGGCCAGGAGCACAGTGTCCTTGCCTCAAGTGCTCCCCCCGCCCCCCGGCTGGCTGCTAGCGTCCAGATTTCTAGACATGACTCCTCTTGAGTTGCTTAATAGGCATCTAAGTTTAATCAGAGTCACAGGACACCTGAGCTGGAGGGCACTTGAGGACTCATCTATTTTTTTAATTTATTCATTAATATTTATTTTTAAAAAAATATATCTTTATTGATTTCAGAGAGAGGAAAGGAGAGGGAAAGAGAGATGGAAACATCAGTGATGAGAGTCATTGACTGGCTGCCTCCTGCATGCCCCCGACTGGGGACCAAGCCCGCAACCTGGGCATGTGCCCTCACCGGGAATCGAACCCTGATCACCTGGATCCTAGGTTGACGCTCAACCGCTGAGCCACTCCCGGCTGGGCAATCATTAGTATTTATTTAAAAAAACTTTATTTTCAGAGAAGTGTTAGATTTACAACAAAATGGAGGGGAAAGTACCGAGATGATGCATATATCCCCCAGCCTCACACACGCATAGCCTCCCTCAGTGTCAGTGTCACTCACCAGAGTGAAACACTTTTTTTTTATTATTTAATTTATTTATTACTGAGGGTGAACCTACACTGAGACATTGTAATCACCCAAAGTCCATGGCTTACCTTAGGGTTCAAGGGGTTGTACATTCTATGGGTCCGGACAAATGTGTGATGACACATATCCGTCATCATCATATCACACAGTAATTTCACCGCCCCGACCGTCCCCCGTGCTGTGGCTACTCACCCCCGCCCGCTACTCCTTTACCGTAGGCAGACAGGAGAGGGCTCTGGTTTAAGGCTGTGCCTTTGGTGAACAACCCAACCGGACAGCCCTTCTGAGTCTCAGAGTCACAGTGACTTCCAGTTGCTGAAGCACTGCAGTTCGTACTTATTTCTGCGAGTCCTGATGGCAAACCTGGGCCGGTTCAAGAGCCAGGTCTTTACCCAGCATTGTCCTGCAGAATGAGCCCACAGGCCCAGCCTGTGAGAATCATGCCAAGCGTTATGTATATAGACGCCCAAATCACACCCCTAAGGTAGGGAGGGTGCGCCAAGGCCCAGGTCAGCTGTGGGCCCTAGTGGGGGGCTGCAGGAAAGGAAGCCGGTGTAAAGAACTTGGGGAGAGGAGAGGAGACGGGGCATATAGGCCCAACGGTGCTTGCACCCGCTGAAATCTGGTTACGATTTGACTCGTGAGCATGGGAGGAAGAATGGTAAATTTGTATAAAGCCCAAGATGTAGAGGAAGGAAAGAGTGGGGAGCAGGGTCGGGGGTGAATTCGAGAACCTTCCAGTAAGGCAGATGTCTGCCGTCTTCCATGTGTACTCATTCAAGCCTCCTGGTACCCCTTCTAAATTGATGTTTCTATTTTATCAAAAGGGACGGGTTCTGATTTAAATTAGCCTTAAGTTAGACTGGAATCTAAGTCCCTAGAGAGTCCCAGAGGCTTTTTCCCCCCTTGTACCTTCTAGGGTGGCCAACTTGTCTCGGTTTGCCCAGCACTTCCCTGGTTTTGAGACTGGCATTCCAGCATCAATTGGGGTAAACTTAGCTCCTCCCCCTTTTTGCCCCCTGGGGGACTGTGTCGTTGACCACAGCCACACTGGCGACTCCCAGGGGAGGAAGGGAAGCGAGGCAGTGGCCCAGGTCTGCAGCTTAGTTCTTAATCTACTGATCAGGGAAGGCCCTCTCCCAGGGCGGGGCGTGGAGACAGGTAAGGGGTAGAGAGACATTAGGTGTCTTTGCTTGTAGAGCTCCACGCACTTGGAAGGGGGTATCAGAGTGGGCACTAAGCCGCCTTCTCCCTCCCAGTGGCCCAGCTGCAGCAGCCGTGGTTCGTGGCCACCATCCACACCACAGGCACGTTACACCCTCCGTTCTCCAAACTCATAGGCCTGTTCCCTTGCCAAGGTTCTTCTCACGCTCCTCGAGCTAGTCTCCCTTTTCTGAGTGTTTATGCCAACCAGTCTATACCCGCTACTCAGGGCCTTTTGCTTTTCAGAGCAGTTCAAGTCTTAGTCGGTGAATACACGCAAACCCTGTCCCCTTAGGGGCCCTTTCAGGGTGTCCTTTAGGGAAGCCGACGCTTACACTTCGATCGCGTCCCTCCTTTTCTGACGGCTCTCACCTGGAGCATCCTCAGTCCGCCTTGGGCCTCACCTGGGCGCAGGGCTCCTGTGGGCCGCCTCATTCCCACCGGCGAGGAGCACAGACCCGGTCCCGTTCCCCCAGCTCCGAAGTCACAGCCGCTGTAAGTGGGTTTTTCCTTGCCCACCCTGCAGACCTGCTCTGCTTGTGAAGCTTGGCAGGTCGGCCCGGGCAGGGTGGGTCAAGAAGCGCCGGGAGGGATGCCGGATCCTCTGATGGCCTTGGTTCCGGGGGCGGGCAGGGCCCGGGCGCGCAACCGCATCGTTACTGGGATTTGCCCGGGTGTTGTTGGAGTTGGGGACACGGACCCCTGTTTCCTGGGGCGTGGGATGAGGGCCCCTCAGAAGCCTTCTCATCTGGTTGACCATACATGCGTGGGCATGGGCTCACTGGCGATTTCCCATCTCCTGCCCGCCCTCGGGCCTGAGTGTGCCATTTTCTAGATGACCACTGGGTGTCACCCTCGCTCCACGGGAGGGCCTGGCGCGTGAACACAGCCTGTGATCCTTGCTGGGAGGGTGCCCCTTGTCTGGCTCTTTCTGAAGGCGATGGGCCCCGCGGAGGCAGAGGGAGTGCTGTCGCCCCCGAGGCTTACCCGTTATGTCTCCTGGGCTCCCGGTGTCCGGCTGGCTCTTCTGTACCCTGCAGTGTCCCAGTTCTCTATTCCCGGGGCTTGGGGTGTTAGTAGCTGGGCCCGTGACCTTACTTGAGGGAATGAAGAGAGGGCCCAGTCAGGACAGGCATGGCTGGGGAACTGCCACTGCCCTGTGCCTGTCCTCATGGTCCCTTTCAACAGGCTGGGGGCAGGCAGGAGGGGACCCACCGTGCCCGTGCCGTAGAACGAGGGCCTGGTGAGGAGCGCCTTGCCCCAGGCCACTTGGCTTTGCTCTCCTCTGGGCACTTCCATCCAGAAAAGGTGCCTGTTATGGGTGGAATCACCCCCCCCCAAGTCATGTGCTCAAGCCCTAACCCCCAGCACCTCAGAACGTGACCTTATTTTGAAATATGGTTGCAGATGTAATTTAGTTAGATGAAGTCATGCTGGACTAGGGTGGGCCCTAATTCAATATGATGATGTCCTTATAAAAGGGGAAAATTTGGACACAGACACGCACACAGGGAGAGTGCCCCGTGACAATGAAGGCAGAGAGAGGGTGGCGTTTCTATGTGCCATGACCCCAGAGATGACCGGCACACGCGGATTCACCCCACAGCCTCGGAGGGAGGCAACCTGGCTCACAGCTCGATCTCGGGCTTCTGGCCTCCAGAACGGGGGGCAGTAAACTTCTCTTGTTAAGCCATGCGTTCCTAGCACATTAACACAGTGCCCGTGTCTGAGAGGCTGTTTTGGATCCTCAGTTCTTCCCTCTGGGCCTCTGACTGTGATCGGCTGGCTCTCCTCTTCTGTCCCTTGTTCAGACCTCTTTTATCTCTCCCCCATTCTCAGCTCCGTAATGTGCCCCTTACTCCAAAATGACCCACCTCGGATCAGTCCCCTACAGAATCCATTCTTTCAGGAAGCTGAATTCAACCAGAAGGCATCAGGAAAGCAATCTGATTAAGCTGGTTCATACTAAGGGGTGAGTGACTAACACCTAAACGGTGTGATTCCAGGGAAAGGCCTCACTCAGCTCTCCCAGGTTCACTTACATGCTCGAGAGAGGTTTGTTAATCCCTGAAGAGGACCCTTTGTTGAAGGAAAGATATTTTCATCATGGGAGTGCTTGCCCCTAAGTAATTCATTAAACACGGTGTATGTTCTTCTTGTGATGAGGGACAGAGTCCTAGAAATGCTGTCTGCGGCCGACCTGGAGGCCCAGGACTGGTTCTGGCTGCTTCACAGGTAGGGGCCTCCTGTGCAGGCCCACCTTTCACCCTGGCCAGTAAGGGCAAGAGCTAGTCGTCCTAGTTCCCTCCGACCGGGAAGGACCAAGACCAGAGCTCTGCCCAGCCCTCCTGCCTTTTCTCCCCGCTCTGCACCTCTCCTCCCCCCTCCCCACAGCTCCTCTCTGGCTCATAAAAGTGGTTTTGCTCGCTGGGGTAGGGCTGTTTTCAGCTGCTCTGACCAGGCAAGTTGCCCCTGGGAATGGATGGGGCTGGCAGCTGGGCCTAGTTGGCCTCCTGGGAGTAGTGCTGGCTGGATGTGATGGTGCCCGAAAGTGTTGGCTCTGGGCAGGCCACACTGCCTGGCCTTAACGAGCGGCGACCTATGGCCTTCAGGTGTGGAGGACTGGCGAGGTGGGGGACCTGCGGGGTTCTGGGGGGAGGCGCAGAGGCGGAGCTGCCTTTTGGACCTGGTGGAGGAGCTTCTGTCTTCAGGAGCCTTGGAAAAGGGGGCAGAAGGCCTGGTACCTGGGCTAAGGCTGGGAAGGTGAGCGGAGTCCCTGGTGGGCAGCGGCAGGGATGCCGTTTCCCAGGAGCGATGAGTGGGTCCCTCTCGTTTCCTGCAGTGTCAGGTCACTGGGGATTAGCAGGGACCCTGTGGGGAGAGCCTGGCTTCCCAGCAGGGAGTGGGAAACAGGAGGGTCAGGGCTGCCGGTCTCAGGGCAGCGCCGTCGGAAACAGGGTTGAGAGTAGCGAAGGGTCATGGGGGTGGCTGCACTGGGACAGGACCATGTGTGTGATCAGCTCTCACAGCCTTTAGGTCCCAAAGCTGCCCCCCCCCCCCTTCCCGCAGGAAACACTGAGGGCATTGTGGTTGCTCTGGGAGCTGAGGCTGTGGGGAACCAGCGCCAGGGCGTGCCAGGGACGGTCACTCGCAGAGGCCTGTGTGTCTGTGCAACTACGACCCCCACTCGGGAAACCGCCTCATCCTGCGGCCGGGGCCTGCTGTGCTGACCGCTGCGGAGGACGCCAACCGGCACGCTCCCCGCGGGAGGGCTGGAATATTCGGTTCAGTGAAGCGGCACAAGAAACTCGGGTGTTACTTCTGAGGACGGCAGTCCGTGTTTGGGCCGTTTTGATTTACTGCTCATTTGGGGAGTCTGGCTAGTCCTTGAAAAGCATGGAATGTGTGCATTTAAAACATTAAAAAAAATATGTTTTTATTGATTTAAAGATAAAGGAAGGGAGAGGAAAAGAGAGATAGAAACATCGATGAGAGAGAGTCACTGATCGGCTGCCTCCTGCACCCCCTTCTGGGGATCGAACCCGCAGCCTGGGATGTACCCTGACCGGGAATTGAACTGTGACCTCCTGGTTCATGGGCCGATGCTCAACCACTGAGCCACACTGGCCGGACGAATGTGTACATTTTTATACTTGCAATCAAATCTTGCCCTGCTAGGGGCTTTCTCATTTCCCGGACATTGGGTGGCAGTAGTTTGGGGTCTGGAGACATTCGCTCTGCAAAACATTTTCCCAAATGTTCTTTCAGCGATTTATCCAGAGGCTTGTCAGGAGCCAGGGCGCACTGCTCCCTCGCCCTGGATCCCGTCTTCATGGTCTTTAAAGACTTCCTGGGGTCCTCAGGAGGGGCCTGGGGCCTGGGGCCCGGTGGGGTCAGGGGGCCTGGTTTGCCCACATGGCAGTGTCGCCAAGCCTGCCTGGCTGGCGCAGGTCTTCCCTGATTCTCTCTAGTTGGAGTGAAGAGGAGGCAGGCCACAGGATGGCGGGGGCACATCTGTCTCCTACGAAAACCGCCCCGAGCTGCTCGCGCAGCGGGCTCTGCCTTGACTTCCCTCTTGCGGTTGAAATGGATGGAACGGGTCACTGAGTCACCCTCCCGACGGGCCCCCGGTGTCGGAATCTGTCCAGGGGCCAAGAGCTGGGCCGAGGCAGGATGCGCGCTCTGCCCCTTAGGTTATGGAAACGGGGCGCTGTGCAGATCGCGGGGGTGCTGCCGTCGGGGCTGCTGGTTTCCAGGCTGACTTGCTTGGGGAGGAAAGTGAGACGGAAGAGCCGGTATTTTTAAAGTTAACGCTACAAGAGGAGACAGACGGAGAAAGGGATTCTTTTTCATTTTGCCTTACAAGGTAATTGGGAAAAAAAAATTTCTCCTTTGAAATGTTGCCAGCGGTGAATGAGCGAAAACCAGGGAGAGTTCAGAAGTCAGAGCCCCGCTCTGGTTTCAAACGGGGCACTTAACGGCCCTCTGCTGTCACTCAGCACCGACGCGAGCCCCGAGTCGCTCCAAGGTTTGACTTTCTTCTCCGTTTCAAGGGAAAAAAAAGTACTGTGAACGGCGTGAGCCTGGGCCCCCCACCCGTGACAGGTTCTCCTGAGAGCAGGCCACAGGAAGGGGGTTTCCAAAGCCACTGGCAGAGGGGCCGTGTGTCCCCGTGGCGACGGGGACAGCCCCGGACCCCGGCTTCTGGGAGGGGGCGTGGGGGGAGCTGCGTACAAATTGGATGCGAATATAACTGATATTTAAGTCTCTCTCTGGAAACTTAAACTTTGATAGTTTACATCTCCGCTTAATAGCATATTAAATCATTTTATAACCCTTAACAACTGTTTAATCTTTTCGTTGTTGAAAAATGAGGTAACTGATCCTCATTGAAGCCATGTCAGAATATGCCAGGAAAAAGCTGTCTAAAATGTACCACCCTTCGCCATGGCACGGAGGGGATTCGAGGGACCCATACGTGCTTCAGGGGGTCTCACCCCGAACGGGAGTCCTCGCAGCGGGGGCTGGGGGAGGCCGCGGGGGGAAGGCTGGGCCCGGCACTTGGCCCGAGGCTGTGGTATCCCCGCCATGGAGGCTTTTGGCTCCTAATTGGGCATTGTTGAAAACATGCTTTTCTGGCCGACACAATGTCCTATGTTCTCTCACTGGGTTCAGTCCGGCAAGGTTGTTTGTGTACCATCGCAATTAGTGCTCATGGCTGGGAGAGAGCGAGCGAGCGAGCGAGGGGGCTCTGTTATTCCAAACACAAGTATGCCTTCTCCTTGGGAATGACACCAAAGAATACCTTCTAAATGAAGTATGTTTCCCTTCAGAGATTACAGCATCAGTTGATCAAAGTCCCCTGGAAATAGCTTTTGGCAACTCCGAGGTTCTCTGTAACTCTTCTTTGACGTGAGCGGGGCGGCCCTGCTCTGGGAACAGCAGCCATCCTGGGGTCGAAGAGCCAGGGGTGGGGACAGATGGGTGTCCCGTGTGCCTGCCGACCGACCCCTTCGCCAGCCCTGCAGCCTCACGTTGGGTTGGGGCTCGCTTGGTTGGCAATGGTTTTGTGTCTCCGGAAAATTGATTGTGGCACCCGGGCTGGCTCCCCCTGTCCGAGTAATGCAATACAGGCATCTCCCGAGCTTCAACAAGGCTTTGGCAACCCCGGTGAAATGTATTGTCGTCAGCTCCGTGTCCTGACGTCCTCCATAGACCCGAGGAATGTTTGGACCTCGGCCCCTGAGGTTTAAGTTTAATGAATGTCCGGACGATCCAAGCGTGTACCTGGCAGCAGGGAAGAGGCCCTTTATGTTAATTATTGCTAAGCTCGCCTGTCTCCTTCCCGGCCCCATACACAGCCCTCCACATTTGTATACATTTTATATGGTCTATTTCCATTATAAATTGCCCATAAATTAAATACAGATTTTCTTGGGAACATCTTTTTAAAAAAAGGGAAAGATCCGAGTGATACATGTTTCTGGTATTGGAGGAGACGTGGACGTGAAGGGGGAGGGTGGCCCGGTGCGCCGACGGCCCGGCGCGGGGGTCACGCGTCTGGGTTACGGCAACCTGAGTGGTGTGTGAACGGAGGCGCCCCGTGCCTTTCCTCCATCTTTCGGGTTGTGAGCTGCACATCGTGATTTTACAAAAGGTGGAGGGTGATTGATTGGCCTCGACAGGCTGGAGGGGGTCCAGAGGAGGACAGGGGGACAGCGAGGGAGGTGAGCACTCTCTCCTCTCCTCCAAAGGGAAGCTGGGTTGGTTGCGTCCCGGAGGAGAGAGCTCTCAGCACGCGGTGTGCCTTGGGGAGTCGTCTTCACTGTGAGGTATGTTGTCAACATGATCTGTAGCTAATAATAAAGTACTTGTGTCCTTTAAAAAGGAAATTAGAGCAGATTTAAGGTTCATCTCTAAAATACCCTTCTCATTCCTTTGCGTGTCCAGTTCTTTATTGAGTGGAGAGCTAAGGGTAGAGTTTACTTAAACTCCATGGAACAGGCCCATCCTGAAGCCCATGCCACCATGCCCAGGCCTTGCTGCCTCAGGGCCTTTGCACCTACTGCTCGCTGTGCATGGCTTGCTTGCTTCTTGACCCCTCTTTGAGGTCTCTACCCACTGAAGCTTGCCTCGACCACTCTGTTTGAAAATGTACCCTCTCTTCCCTGCTTTATTTGTTTTTCTACTTAATTCCATTTGATGTATTGTGCATTTTACTTACTATTATTATAAGCAATAATAATTATAGGGTCTATGAGGCAGGGGTTTTTGTCTCTTTAATGCTCTGTTCTGCTCTATTGCCTGGCACCTGGTAGGTGCTCAATAAAATGTATTGAATGACTGCATGAATGAATGCCAGTGGGTGCGCATTTGGAAGTCATCAGTTACATGTTATGGAGGAAAAACATGTTGGAAAAACTGCTTTAAGAGACTAGGCTTGAGTCCGTTACAATTATAAAAAGGTAGATGACAAAGAAATACAAATTTCAACCAAAGAATCAGCAGACTTCTAAGGGCGTGAATGCCCATGGAGAAAGTACTTAAGATGGGTGAGGATGGCTGCTCGTCAGGGAGGCTGCTGAGAGGACTCCTGTCCTGGAATGGGGACAATTTTGTGATAGATACCCTTTCCCCTCTTCTCTGCGATTCTGGTTAAGGCCACACACTGTTCTATCCTGGGCTCACCTGAAGTTCAGCATCCCTAGAATTCTGGGTGTTTTGGGGGGTTCAGATGACTCCGGGACTTGTCCCAGATCGCACAGCTGTGGCTGGGCCAGGTGCAGGTGGCACAGGTCTTACCCTGCCTGACTGGGGTGGCCTCCGCACCTCCAGCAGGTGATCTGGTCCTGGTGGTTGCCGAGTTGCCTTTCTCAGGGCCTGCTGGACCTTTCCACAGGACTGTCCCCAAACAAGGTACTCATTTCTTTATACTCCATTCAAGCAAGCGCTGTGTGCTATGCTCCCCCCTTGAGTCTGTTCTGGTTGTTAGGGCCCCGTCCCCCAGGTGCCAGACTCAAAACTTTCTCCCTCTTTCTCCCCATGTCCCACTGGCCCTAGCTCAGACCCCCTCAGTGTCGGGGCCAGAGGAAGCTCATGAGAAACCAGGAGCAGGGGGCCCTGTTAGTGGGCGAGGCACTGGATGCCAGGCCCCACACCTGTGCGGGAAGGACCAGAAACCACCTCTACTGACATCTTTCCTTAGGGTGGTCAGGGCACCAGGGCTGGCATGGGGCTCAGGAGTAGACAGGAGGCCCTTGGACGTCCCAGCGCGAGGATGTAGACTGTAACAAATGCCATCCCAAGAAACCAGTCGCCTCAGGTGGTCAGAGGCCCTGGGCTCTATTACAGACCAGCTGAGTGACCTTGGACAAGCCACTTGACCTGTCTTTCTGCAATTTCCACATCTGTAGAGTGGGGACTAAGACTCTGCATGAGCTGATTCTTCGATGTTGGATGCAGCCGCTTCATTGTATAACCTTGTGTGCTATCTGATTTTATAACTCTATATAGGCATCGCTGTTTTAATAATAAAATAGCTCTCTGGAAACAATTTATGAAATGCTACATGAGCACGTCAGTCTTGCTCTACCTGTGGGCAGTAACAGTGACAAATGGATCCCAGAGCCCCAAGCTTCTGTCCATGTCTTTATTCTGAGGCTGTGACAGTCACATCTTCACACTGAGGCCTTCGTGGAAGTGAGACAGCCCTCTGTGCTGGGGCCTGAAAGCACGTGTGTGTGTGTGTGTCCTCTGCTCCAGCCTGGGGCTGTGGGGTGGTGGGACAACCAGGAGACCCTTGGCCTTGCGGCCCTGGTGGTAGATGAAGTCTTCCTCACTTGGGCTTCATAAACTATTCTGTGGGGTCCATTAAAGCTGGGTGGGGAGCAGAGAGTGATTTTTATGGGTGATTTTCACATGGCCTTTGTCCGAGAATCCGCACGTTGCCAGCTGGACAGCGGCTTCTGGCTGCGTTCACGGCAAAGCCCTCGCTGGGGCGGCCCCCACGGCATGAAATTGCCCCATAGCAACCTTGCAGGGCAGCCCCAGGGCCCCACAGGGAGGCCAGCTCCAGAAAAGTCGGGAAGGAGGTGAAGTTGTGCAGCTCCATCTCCTCATCTGCTCTCAGGAGGACGTGAGGTTCAGTCCCATGGCTGACGTGACCTGTCCCACACGGGTAGGAGTCCTCTCAGGAAGAATGGTTTGGAGCCTGCAGTGCCTTTGAGATCATGTAGCCCAGCTTTGGATCTTACTGTGAAAGAAACAGGCTCTGTCAGAGAGGGGTGTCGTTCTGAGGGTCAAAGTGGGCCAATGGAGGGGCTGAGACACGACTTCTTTTTCCATGTGTTGTCTCTGGACCGAGGATGGGAAGAGCGAGGGATGGGAGAGATGGGTGTGTCTTCGTGCCCAGCAGGGTAGTCTAGAGGAGACCCTGAGCTTGTGGGACATGGTTCTCTTGCTTGTGGAGGGTGCCTGAGCCACTGGCCATCTTCCCAGCCTGTGACTTTTCTTCCCCCTCTCCCAGCACTGAGCCTGGTGCTCCTGACATGTCCTGGTACCTGCCCTGAGGCTGCCTGGTGCCGTGGGGTTGCCAAAGAGCTCTGCTCTCGCGGCCTCCCTCTTGGGCATTGTGTGTAAGCTCACTCCTCATGCATTCTGCTGATGGCGGCTACAGCCGGGGGCGGGTGCTGGGTCTCAGCCCCATGCCTGGACCTCCTGCACCACCTGAGAGCTGAGCTCATGGCTTCAGCTCCACCAGTGTCCCATCTGACACTGGGCGGGGGGAGGCCTGGCCCCAAGGGCACGCCTGTGCTGGTCACTGGCGGTGTGGGCCGTTGACTCTTTCCAGGAGCTGCTGCTTCTCCTGGGGAACAGAGAGCTCCGACTCAGCCTTGGTGGCATGGAGACCCTGTGTGAGGCTCTCGCTCCTGCCTGGGCCTCCCCACTTCGTGGTGGTCCGTGCTTAGAGGGGCCTCACACTGTCACCATCTTGAAACTCTTCATAGGTTTTGAGCAAGTGGACCCATGTTTTCAGTCTGCCCTGGGACCCCTGAATTCTGTAGCTGGTCTGTCCCCATCTCGTGGCACTCGGCAAGCAGAGCCCGCAGCCTACAGCTAGGGCGGATCCCGTCCTGCTTCCCTGAGCCTCCCATCAGGCCTCGGGCCTGAGCCCCCTGACCTGTGGAACACGCTGGCTCCCGCCTCATGGCCACTCGATCGGGCTGTTTGCCTGCCCATCTCTGCCGAGCCGCCGACACTCAGGGGCATTAGCCATCAGCCATGATATAGCCAGAAGATTTAATTGCAAGTTACCTCATTTTGTTCACATTTTCATGGCCAAAGCCCATCGCAGACAAAACACCAATAAAAGTCCAGGCCCGGAGAAAAGCAGGGCCACGGAGCAGAGGAAACAGGGTTGTTCTCATGGCCCAAAACTTGTGTCATTTTTTTCCCTTTTCTGGCAAAGGAGAAAATGGAATAAGTTTAAAAACAATGTACAGTCCACAGTTGATGGCTGTAGAATGCGTATGGCCTTCAGTGGCTTCCAGCACATTATTCATGATCTGTTTGAGCATTAGCTAGACGCTGACACCATGTCTCCTCCTCGGACTGACTCAGCCCCCGCCAGCTCCGTCCAGCGCCTCCTGGCCTGGGGCCTTGACGGATTCCATACCTGAGCCAGGTAACTCCCCATAGGATCCACTCGATGCTCAAGGTCCATGGACGGGCTCTGGAAAGCGAAGCATTTGCAGGGCCTTAGAGCGGGCCCTGAGCCGGGCTTGATGATGTGGGGCCTGGGAACAATCCAGCTCAGGTACCTGCCCAGGTCCCAGGCACCCCAGCCAGGCCTGGATTGTGTGCTGTTTCCATTCATGGAAAAAGCTTATCTGCTTGCATTTCTTGGGGTTCACAATTAGGGAGTAATTACCCCTTACCTCTCACTTTCAATATCCCTGTGTAGTGCCTTTTGCCCTAAAATCGTCCTAAAGTTTGGGTGAATTGGACGAAATGAACTCTGGCTGGACAGTCAGATCCCATTCTGTGGCCGTTGCCAACTCCCTTCCCTCCTTGGGCCCTGGTTTTATTTACTCTATTAAAAAGTGAGGGGTATCCAAAAAAATTTTTTAAAAAGACCTCTGGGAGCCTTTGTTCAGTCAGGACGCCCCATACATGGACTAGATTAGAATGGCTCTTTTGGGAGAGTGGGGAGAATGGCCCTGGCCCTACCTTGCCCCTACAGTCCACTCCCCAGCACCCCTTACAGGACTCTATGCAACTCGAGGGCCCCAGCTAGCATGGTTTGAGAAGCACTAGGGCAGGTTATCTGTAAGGACATGGTGATACCTGACATTCTGATTCCTACCCCACCCGAGCTCCATGAAACAAAATAAAACCGGCGTGGCTCCAGAGCTCCCATAGACCGAAGAACTGAGGCAGGGAAGGTGGGCCAGGCTCTTCAGCAGAGTGCCCTGCTTTTCCTGCTGTGAAGCACTGTTTGCTGACCGCTGGGCTGCCTGCGCTCCCTGGCCTCCCTGTCAGCCAGGTGAGAATTGTTCAGACCCGAGAGGCCTCCCCTTTCCTGGTCAGTCCTCCCTCCAGTGACCTGGGGAGGGGTGTGGCTGAACTTCCTGTGCCCTGGGAGACCCCGGCCTTTGAAACCCTCTGGATGGGACACTTTGGGGTGTATTACCAAGGTTCTTAGCCCCTCCACAGAGACCTCTAAACCACTCCCCCACAGGGTAGCTGAGGGTGCGGGGAGGGGGGGGGACGGCGGCTGGGGATTCAGGAGGGCCGAGGCCTCTTCCAAGTCCACTTGGGCAGGGACCATCTGCTTGCTTCATGGTAGATGATTAACAAGTATTTGTGGAGAAAATGGGGGTGTGGTGGGGAAAACAGGAAGGCAGATTTCAGCACATGGAAGAACTCTCTAGATTGTAATCCCTCCCAAGTCTCAGGCACTGGTGGCCTTGATTCAGCAGTCGCCAGTCCTGTGGCAGAGGCTCAAGGTCAGAACCCTGGATGGCACTTGGACTAGAGTAGCCCCGTGTCCCTTCTTGCCTCACCATCCCCAGCACGGAGGTCTGAGGACTCAGAGAAGAGACATGGCCCACTTTGGCTCGTTTCTGGACAAAGTGACTTTCTCTGTCTGGGGAAAGCTGCCATCCTCCTGTCCAATGAGCCCGGTGAGGACGGGCCTGGGAAATCGCTGCTTGTTAATGGGGTGGAGACCGAGCGGGCAGAGATGTGTGTGTCCTGGGAGGCCTAGCCTGGAATGCTTCGCTGCAGGCACCAATCACCGGGAGCCCCCCGTTGGGTGGCCTACTTCCCTCACTGGGTCAGTGCCATAGGCTCACATTGCAAGAGTTTCCAACTTCTGGGCTGTGGGGGAGGACTGGCATTGTAGCTGGGACTTTCCTGCTTGGGGAGTTGCAGCTAAACTGTTGGACACACCTGGCGTAGGAGTCATCCTTTCTGAACTTCATAAAGGCAATCAGCTTCTTACTGCGTGATGTTTGGGGCTGGCCATCAGTGCCCTGAACCTTGGATGGAGCTGGACTCTAATCCTCTGGTGGCCTCGCAGACCCCTGGGTCTGGGAAGGACCTCAAAAGCCACCTCCTTCCTCCCTTGCCCACTAGAGAAATTCCTAGTGTGACCTTTGGCTGGTGGTCATCCTCGGCTAGGGTCTGTCTTGGAGTCACTGCCTTTTGAGGTGACTCATTATGCTTTGAGTTGAGCAGATACATAGGGAACATTCTGGAACCTGAGAAGTGTACAGACCTGGCAGGTATGCTACCCCTCCCAATAACCTGTAGCTGCCTCTGGGTCCTGGCTCTGCCTTCTGGGGCCATAAAGCCTGCATAGTGCACCCTCTGGCTCAGGAAATCCCTTCAGGATCTGTGGACATCAGGGTCCCACCCAGCCACTCAGCCGCACCTGGGGCCACATGATGCCGCGAATCGGGATTCCTTCCTCCCTTTCTCAGGGAGGCCACCGCGTGAGGAGGGGCCTGCTTTCCTGGAGCTGCTGCTGTGACAGGGTTGGAGCACAGGGGCAAGGCGAAGCAGCTTTGGGCTCTAACCGGAGGGAGTGGTTCTTCCTATAGGCCCTGGAATCTTGGGTTTCACTCGGCCTTGGCCCTGGGTGGGGCTGAGCCCAGGTGCTCCCACCCCCTGGGGCAACCTTTTCAGTTTGGGCCAGAGCTCCAAAGCATCATCTAGTAAAATGGTCGGGAAGCTGTGCTCAGAGCAACAGGGGGCATAACTTGGCATTTATTAAGGTCCTACTGTGTGCTGGACTCTAATGTAGTGTCCCCTTTAAAGCTCACCTACCCTGTGGGCTGGTGGAGGTCTTCGTTTACTAGTCAGGATGCTATCCCAGAGTGGCCACAGTGGCGTTTGGATGGAGCTCAGGACCACCTGTCTCCCAAGCCTGCGTCCGGCGCTGGAACAGCCTGGCTTCACGGTCCAGCTCCGCGTGTTTTGGATGGGCTGCTGCTATCTCTCTGGGCCTAAATTTTTCATTTGGAAAATGAGGTATTGGATTAAACCGCCTTCCAGAGTCATAATCTGTGAATCTCACCCTGGAGTTTTCCTGAAAGTGAGTGTAGCTGGGAGGAGTTTTGGGAAGCAGTGGGCCCTTTCTGACTAGACAGCAGCGTGTTCTAGAACTTTCTGGTCTGGAGAACTGCCAGTTGCTGGGCTTGACTCTTTGCTTTGTTGGCATTGGTATGTTTCCCACTCATCAAATGAACCCCGGCATCCCTGTTGGCACTGAGCCCCTCTCTCCAAGGCAGGGGTGGGGCCTTGTCCCTGGGGGATGCCCGGGTGGGCTGACCCTTTGTGCCCACAGTGGTCTCCTGGCCGCAGTGTTGGTTAGAGACTGAGCGCTCTGGGAGTCCTCGCCAGCCAGGCTGAGCCCGGGACAGAGCCGATGAGCTGATTTCAGTCCGTGAGTGGAGGTGTGCAAATACGGAGCACCTGGGGGCAGGCACCCCTGTCTGGCAAAGAAGACACGCAGGCGGGGCTTGGCTCAGAAACCAGGACTGGAGCCCCTGATCGACTTTCTGGAGAGGACCTTCCTGCGGATCATTTGGTGGGAAAATGCATCTTAGTGCTAGACTCTGGCTGGGGTTATGCCTTTGCTGGCTTTAGGGTAATATTTAGGAAAAAAGCCAGTGGAGAGAGGAGCCCGCAGAAGCCACTGGGCTCCAGCCCCTCCTTTTACTCCCCAGAGCTGTTTCCTGACCTCTAATAGCCAACTCCAGATGGGACTCACCGCAGCTCTCAACTGACATTTCTTTCTCTGTGTGTCTGAGGGCTTTGGTGCTTAGTGGGCACAGGTTTGTTGTTTCGGACACATACTTGCGGCGTCGGTGCCAGCTGCAAGGCTCCGTGAGCACAGGGTGTCGGTGAGCACAGACCCGCCCCCGCAGGCAGCTGTGTGTGGGGAACAGATGTGCTTGCTTCAGCCTTGCACCTGGATCGGGGAGGGGGGAGGACATTAACTCTTGGCATAACCAAAGTGACTTCACGATGATGGGCCTCTCCGGAGTGTGTGTGTGTGTGTGTGTGTGTGTGTGTTTCCATGCACAGTTTCAACACCCCGTTCACAGGTAGTTGGAAAGTCAGCAGCGTCCTAGCTGTAGGCGGAGACCGAGCTCGCAGGGACTGCTCCCCGTGTGTGTGTGTGTGCGAGCGGGTGCGTGAGGAGGTGACACCCACGGGGGGCGGGTGTGTGTGGGTCCGTGTTGTCACCCATATCCATGGACACACACGTCCACACTCCTGGGCCCAGTCCCAAGGCTTGGACTCCACATGACATTTGTCACCACATCCTGCCGTGTGTGATCCTGTGCAGAGCTTTCTGGCTCAGGGGATGTTGCTCAGCAGGAGCCGCTTCCTGGGGGCCGCATGGGCTCCTGCCTCGGGGCCTCTCTCCTGGCCACTGGCCAGCCCCAGACGGAGGGGAAGGGCCCTGAAAAGGCTCTGTCCTGCCGGCCGCCCGGTCCACCCGAAAGGATCCCAGCCTGATGAGAGAAGCTGTGCTAAATCAAGACCATGTGGTCTGCTCCCCCTTGAGATGCTCCCAGTTAAAGAAATTGGGGGGTGGGAACATTTTTGGCAATCAGCCCTGAAATGTTTCTTATATCCCCTTTCTCTTTGCTCTTCAGCCCCCAAATCGGAAAGAGTCATACAGTTTATTTTAAAAAAAGGAACAGCCTTGGACTCCCGTGTGTGTGGGGCCAAGACCATCTCTTCCCAGCACTCAAGTCTAGCCTGGGAACAGATCGCAGCTGAGGTTTGGGGTCAGGGGAGGGGGAAGAGAGGGCAGCTTGCACGCTTACAGTGGGCCAGATGATGTAGGAAGTCCTGGCGTGTGTGGGCCATCGCGTTGGGAAGGGCAAACCGAAGCCCAAGGGGAGGAGACTCTCACTCAGTGGCACCAAGGGAAGCTGTCCGAGGCTTGGCCCCTTCCCTCTGGTCTCCTGCTTCCAATTCAGGCTTCTTATGGTTGAGGGGTCTGAGGTTTGAAGGTTGGACTGGAGTTTGGCTTGAAGAAGAAAACTCTCAGAGATAGAAGTGGGAAGAAAGCCGTTAGCTCATAGAAATGGGTAAAGGAATCCTGGGATGATGGGAGAGAGAGAAAGTCTAAATGACCAAGGGAATTTGCGTATCAACATGCAAGAGAATTGCAGGATGTCAGAGTCACAGGGGATGGCTGAAGTGGGGGGGTGTCAGGAAGTATTTGGGTCAAGCCTGGGGCAAAAGGATCCCATTTTAACTCCATAAAATGGCTGTTTCCAAGGGGAGGAGGCTGCAGTGGGTCGAGACTCTGTCCTATGGCAGTTCACAGCCTGGGGAGCCGGGGAGCCTGGTGCTCATGTTGGGGGATGTTGGGTTGCTAAGGAGAGCGTGTCTTTGCCCCACTGTTCCGGGATGCACTTAAACTTGACAAAGGACTAGAAAGAACTGGCGTGTGAGCTTGTGAATATCTCTGGCTCTTTCTAAAGTGTGTCCAGGTCTCCAGCAAAGGGAGTGGCTGGGTAGGAGGAGCACCCTGGACCCTGGGGCTTGATTTTGAGCTTTGCAGCTTCCTCCCCCAGTGAATGTGGGCACATGTCTCCCCTTCCGTAGGCCTCCGTCTTCTCTTGGTTGGTGGTGATGGCTCTCCTTGCCCATGGTGGACCCCGCTGTTTTGTCTGCCCAGCTCTCCTTCCACAATCCTTCTGGTAATGGTTCTCCCTTCTTCATGGTCTCTCCTCTATGATAATCGAGTGGTCCTGGTGGAGGCTGCCAGCTCTGCTCACTCTTCTTCCACCTTCTACCTTTGCCAATGATCATAATGAAGTCAATTGATTTATCCTGACCTTCTGGCCAAGTCATTTAACAAGAGTATGTTATAAAAGAACATGACCAGAGCTCTTCCTGAACACATGTGAGGCACCAGTGGGGACATCCCCACCAACATATGACTGAGGGAGCCTGGGGTGGGGAGCGCTGAGTCCCTGTAGGTTTGGTGCAAGTGGAAGCTCAGGGCCACCATACTGTTGTTGTTGATGTGACCAGGTGTCTGCTGTGGACTGGTGAAGTCTGAGATGAGATTAAACTATGATAGGGTTGTATTCATTTTAGCTTTCCAGGGACAGAAATCCTAACCCAAACTAACTTAAGCTGAGAAGTTAATTCTGTGAAAAGAGCAGAGGTTGGGTTGATTTCAGGCTTATCTTCAGGAAGGACCTCACCCAACCAGTATCACCAGGATCCAGGATCTTTCTCATCTTTTTCTCCCCACCTCTCTCAACTCTGCTTCCTTTGGGCTGACTCCATTTGGAAGCGGGATCCCTCCCTCGGGATCCCAACTGTATATTCCCTCAGATGCAAGTCCAGCAGGAAATGCAGGCCTCTTCCTAGAAACTCTAGCCAAGACTTCATTGCCTCTCTCTGGTTCAGACTGGGTCTTGTATCTTTCTTCAAATCCATCACTGTGGCCAGGAATGTGGTGATCTAACTGGCTTAAACTTAAAGCTTAGAGTATAGGCTCAAGTCTTGATTATGAAGCACAGCCCACCAAAACCCAGGACATCGGAGTTGTTGAGAGGATACAGTTACCAGTAGAAAGATGAAACGATGCCAGGTGGCAAAATGCACCGATGTCTGTACCGTAGACCATTAGCACCCAACAGGTCGCCTGTAACACCTTAGGGCAGGTCCCACACCCTCTACTTATTGTCATGGACTCTAAGAGTAAGGACACCCCTTGTGAGGTGATTAAAAACTTGGTTTCTATGTGAAAAATGACTGCTAATGAATGCCAGAAGCTACTGCTGGTGACAGACATATAGAGAAGCTGAAGTGGGCTAAGAAAATGAGTGTTCTTAGAAGTTTTGGACAAATTAGAAGATGGAATATTGAATTTAGCAGAGGCTTGCACCAACGGCATAAATGAGTTCATCAAGTGTCTTATATGAAAAGGAAAATAGGAACTTTCTAAAACCATTTCAACAGCTTCTCTAACTGGTTCAAAATGGTTCACTAAGTGGGAGAAAACTACTGAGAGTTTGAAAAGCCGTTACCTGTGATTTGGGAGAAAGCCAGGACCCAGTAGAGAACATCTTTGTATATCCTTGAGTCTGGGGGTTCACAGACATTGGGGAATGCATTTCTCATGAGTGTATGTCCAGGGTCCAGCCTTCTTTCTGCCATGCCCCCTGAAGAACCATCCCTGCCCTCACACGGGAAGACCAACTCTGCTGTCTGGTAGTAAACTCTGCTGGCTTTGCCCATCCAGCATTCACTTCCTCTACTTGGAGTCTCCCCTAGGCCTCCGTGTGTTGTCGAGGTCATCTTGAAGATGCTGATGACACATAGGTACTTTGGCTGGTAGAAATGATTGTTCGCTTGACACAGAAGTTTGTGATAAATGAGCAGCGATAGGGAGTGGTGTCGGTCAGATCGCTTGAAGGTATGAGCCTCCAAAGAACCAGGATTTGCAGAGAGTGAAGAGATATCTCTCTAGAAGAGCCTGAAATCAAGGAAGATGTCAACCCCACCTCTTGATCTTGAAGATAAGCAGTTTCCTCTGGAGGGTGAATCAGGGGAAGTACTGGTCGCAGGGATGGGGAATCATGTACCCTGTGACTTCTCCCAGATGACCACAGCCTTGGAGCTAGACACACTTGTTGGACAGCAACTCCAGCCAAGTGTGGTCAGCCCTTTGAACATCTGCCATGGATACACTGTTCCCAGCACCTGCCTGAAGCCTCCTCTGTGCTCTTGCCAATGGCCAGGCCTCCCCCCACCCCCGAAGTCCCTGCACAATGTTCCTACCCGTTTGATGTCCCTGAAAGAAGAGAGAACATAATCATGATTTTAAAATAAACAGCAGAAAACAAAGTAGTTTGGTTCTTGGCTCTACCCTCTGCTGGTGAAGTCATCGCCTTGAGCAGACTCTTGCCACAGCGCACTTGGAGGCCTTTGCGGTTTGGCAGCGATTGGGTTTTGTCAGTAGAAGCCCAGGCCTGTTCACAGATGAAAGTCTCCATTTCAGCCACGGTCATAATGAGCTGGGGCAAGACCTTGAGCTGGCAGAGACCTGCCGTGGGCTCTCCCCTTGCTGATCTGTTTGCCATTCTGTCTTCCTGTCTTTCCTCTCGTTTTGGGATGGGACAGAGCAGCTTCACTATCAGCCAGAGAGGCGCTTCGACGGGGTTGCCACCCAACACAAGCCAAACCTATGCTGAGTGCTTAGCTGGTCTTCAGGATCGTTCAAACAAATGCACAAAGGCGGAGGACTCAGTGCCAATGCGAACACTGAACTTTCAAATATATATCACCTTTAAAAAGCAGGGGCCCTGGAAGGGATGACCGTGCAGATGGCTTCTGCCATGTCTCAGAGAGGGCCAGGGAGTCAAGGGGAAGAAGCTGGGAAGGGGAAAATGTAGAGGCAGGAGGCACAGTGCCATCAGGAGACATTTAATTGATTTTTAAAAATCCTGACCCGAGGATATTTTTTCCATGGCTTTTCAGAGGGCATGGAAGGGAGGGAGAGAGAGAGAGAAACGTCGATGTGAGAGAGACACATTGATTGGTTGCCTCCCACTCTCGCCCTGACTGGGGTGGAGGCTGCAACTGAGGTGCGTGCCCTTGGCCGGAATTGAACCCGGGGCCCTCAGCCCGCGGACGGTCACTCTAAGCACTGAGGAAAACTGGCTAGAGCTTAATCAATATTTTATTCTCCCAGAGCCTAGGTCATTGCTCCTGGAGGGAAGGTTGTGGGCTGTTTAGGAGTATATGTATCTAAAATATTTAATCATTTAATCAGAAAAACCCTCTATAGTTTCCTAATAGGTAAGGTTTATTTAAAACTAAGAAGCATCTGCCTTGTGAAAATCAGGTTACAGTTTAAAGCCAGAGGACAAACTGGGAAAGATATTTGCAACATTTCTGGTGGGATTAAGAAGCCCAATATACCCAAAGCTCTTACAAAGCAAAAGGGGAAAGACAGACTGCCCACCGGGACAGACGGGCAAATAAGTTGACTAGGCAATGTACGTAACGAAGAAATGAAGTGGTCGTAACGCTAAAAGGATGTTCAACCTTGCTAATGATGAAAAATATTAATTAAAAATTTAGGTATCATGTTCTGCCTATTGAGGAAGGTAAACAGATTGGCTAAAAAAACAACAGTGTTAGTCAGTATCTTGAGAAATGCTTAGTTCAGAAGTGTATAAATTAGTACGTCCTGTTTGTAAGGCAGTTTAACAACATATCAAAACATGACATGTTCATCTCCTTTGACCCAGTGATTCTGCTTTGAAAACTTGGCTGTAAGAAGGAAACTGGGGAAAGCTGTATGAGAATGCACTGGAATATTCATTAATTCCTGATTAATGGAAAACTGGAACAACCCAAAATGTCCGTTAGTAAGGGGCCAGTTAACTGAGTATGGCTTCTACTATACAGGAAAACTATGTAGTCGCAAAAATGATAGCATCTTCAAATCAATTGGAAAGAAAATATTCATGATGCTTTTGAGTGAGAAAAAAAAATAACCCCAAGCAATCTACCTCAATGATGTAGCCATTCTTCTAGGTAGATCTTGTCCCAATGTGGGCACATCCGTTGGCTCACAAAATCATCCTGGGCTACTGGGGTCCAGGCGAGCAGCCAATTAGTGGGATTTCTTAGGAAGAGTGGAGTCTCTAAAGTATCTTCTCAGAGGCCCAGGGACAGAGGGGTGCTGGATGGTGTCAGACATTGGTGTAGAAGATGAAGTTCCGAGTGAGGTGAGTGGGGTGAGGAAACTCTGGCCCTTGACTTAGGTCATCCATTGTGGGGCAAATACCAAGTGTGTCTCAGCAGTGCAGCGTTTTGAAATTTTCATTGAGAGGTTTTGGAATACTGCTGTCAAATTTGTTCCTAAGTGTTTTACCTTTATTTGTTTGTTTTGTTTAAACATACTTTTATAAATAAAACTGTTTTCTTAATTTCATTTTCCAATTGTCTGATGCTTGTGCATAGCAAGGGCATTGATTATATATATTGACCTTCCATCCTCTGAGTTTGCTAAACTCATTTATTACTTCTAGTAATTTTTTTGGTTGATCTTAAAAGTTTTGGTAAACAATTATGTCATCTGTGAAAAGAAAACATTACTTCTCCACTTTCAGTTTGATGCCTTTTATTTCTTTTCTTTGCCCTACTGCACTGGCTTGGACCTCTAGTACTATGTTAAATAGAATGTTGAAGATGGACCTTCTTGTCTCGTTACCAGTCTCGCAGAGAAGTGTCCGGCATTTCACCACTAAGTGTGATGCTAGCTGTAGGATTGTATATATGTTTGTAGCTGCTCTTTATCAGACTGAAGATGTTTCCTTCTATTTCCCATTTGTTAAGTGGTCTTTTGAACCTTGAATGGATTTTAAATTTTGACAAATGCTTTTCCCCATCTTTTGAATCACATAGTTTTTCTAATTTATTCTCTTAATATTATAAATTTCTTTGTTTTTTGAATGTCAGATCAATCTTGCATTCTTAGAATAAGCCTACGTGTTCATGATAAATTATTCTTTTTATATATCGATGGATTCTGTTTGTTAATGTTTTGTTAAGGATTTTTGCATTTGAGTTTATGGAAAAATTTTCTTATAACTTTTTTTCATGCTTTGGTCTCATTAAATGAGTTGGATTCATTAAATGGGCTGGAAAGTGTTCCTTTCTCTATTTTCTGAAAGAGTTTACATGTGATTGATATTATTTCTTGCTTTATATTAGATAGAATTCAGCAGTGAAATCGTCTGAACTTGGAGTTTTTCTTTCTGGGGATGGTTTTAATAAATTCAACTTTTTAGACAGATATAGGGCTATGCAAATTTTCTATTTCAGCTTGTGTCAGTTTTGGAAAGTTGTGTATTTCAAGAAATTTTGTCAATTTCATCTAAGTTTATCTAAGTTGGCAAATTCATTGACATACACTTGTGCATAATATTCATTATCCTTTTGATGTCCATAGAACCTGTAGTAATAGCCTCTTATTCATCTCCGATGTTGGCGATTTGTATTTCCTTTCTACTTTCTTCATCCTTCCTGTGAGGGGTTCATCAATCCTACTAATCTTCTCAAAGATAAAATTTTGGGCATTGTCTTTCTATTTTCTATTTGATTGATGTCTGTTTTTACTTTTACTATTATTTCCACTTTTCCTGTTTACTTTGGGTTCAACTTTCACTTCTTTTCTCTTTTTGCTTAAGGTAAAAAGTTATATCACTGATTCTGTACCTGTCTTTTTTCTAATATAAGCATGTAAAGTTATAACATTTCCTCAAAGTACTTTTGAACTGCATCTCACAAATTTTGATACATTGTGCTTTCATTTTCATTTAGTTCAAAATATTTTCTAATTTCCCTAGTGAGTTCTTTAAAATTATTTAAAAGGTATTATTTAATTTCAAATATGTGGGGGCTTTTCTAGCATTCATATTATTATTGATTTCTAGTTTAATTTTGTTGTGATCAAAGAACTTACTCCATAATATTTTAACATTTCAAAATTTAGTTAGACCTGTTATGGCTCAGGAATTGGTGACTACTCCATGTGCATTTTAAAAGAATGTGTAGTCTACAATTGTTGGGTGTAGCATCCTGTAAGTGTCGATTTGGTTAGGGTGTTTGATAGTATCATTCAGATCTTTTATATCTGTACTGTTTTTTTTGCTTAATAGTTCTATCAGTCATTGAAAGGGGTAATGAAATCTCTAACTCTGGTTATGGATTTGTTTATTTTTCCCTTTTTTTGGCCAAGCTATGGCTTATGTTTTTTAAAGTATTGCTATCAACTGCAGCTACATTAAGGCTTGCTATGTGGAACTGAACTTTATTCTTATAAAATGTCCCTCCTTATCTCTGCTAATGCTCCGGATCTTGAAGTCTATTTTGTCTGATGTGACTGTAGCCACTGCAGTCTTTTTATGATATGTGTTGGCATAGCTTGTCTTTTTCTTTCCTTTTGCTTTCAGCCTATTTGTGTCTTTGTGTTTCATGTATACACATACGTCTTGTACGCAGCATATAACTGAGGCTTACTTTTTAACTCCATTCTACCTACCTTGACCTTATAATTGCAGTGTTTAGCACATTGGTATTCAATGTGATTATTGACATAGTTGCACTGAGGCATGCCATTCTGCCATTTGATTTGTACTTGTCACATCTTTTTAAAGTTGCACTCCCCCCCCCTTTCTTTCCTTCTTTTGGGGTAACTGAATATTTTTTAGTATTCCATTTGATTTCTCTATTGAATTTTCAGCTGCACATTTTGCAGTATTATTTTAGTGGTTGCTCTAGGGAACATGATATACACCATTAGCTTATTATTTTATAGTTAGGATGAATAATGTTCTAGTTCTTATAAAGGGGAGGCTCCTTGCTTTACACTTCTATTTACTCAACTCCCTTTTCTAGATGGAATAAGTCCCACCTACCTTCGTAGGGCAGCATGCAGATACTTTTGCTTCCTGATACAACAAAACTCAGTTGGACTCCTAGTCTTGGGTGCCGATGCGGGAAATTCATTTGGTACATCAGCCAGTGGTACTATGGCAAGTGCCTCAGCCTGTGAGATGCACGGAGTCTGCTGGGCCGCAAGTCAGTGGGGTCGCTGGGAAATGAGGGTAATTATGTGTTAGATATAACAAGAGAGGCTGAGAAATTCTGCTGTACAGTGAATGAGAATAAACCTGGATACTCTTCCAGGAATGTTTTTTTCCATGTATTTTTGGTGTCAATTAACTATTTACTTTATCGCTTGTAATGTTTTAAACACTGTATTTGTTGTGACCACTCTCTCTGTAACAGTGAGTTCAGAAACCCAAAATGCATGCTTCATATGAAATTAAGCACTGATTTTTTTCTTTCAAGAAAGTTAATGATCAATGTGTAAGTTGAAAAAGGTGTTTGTTGAGACCAGGGCTGTAGAAATACCACTGACCACATGGAAACCAGAAAACTCAAACGAATCTGTTGAATAGACATCAGCATCTCAAAAGTTTGTAGTTAAGTCTGTGCCCAAAGATAATTAGGATTAATAGCTACAAAAGGTGTGTTTGCATTGCTGTTTTGTTTTAGTACTCATTTAGAACAACCGACTGTTCTACTAAGTTAATTCTCTCATTTTCAATTCCAAGTTTTCCTGGGCTCGGGTGGAAAGTGAACTGACAGCTGTGGAAGTGTTGGCTCCATGAGCAGAATAGCTTCTAAAACAGTTTTGTGAAGCCAGCATGATATCAGTGTCCTAAGATGCTTCAAGTAGAATAGCCGTTAATCCAAACACTAGTTCAATTTTTCACCGAATTTATGGAATCAAAGTAAAGCTTTTGGAAGTTAATTCTGTCAAAGATGAAATGGCTGAAATGCATGCGAATATAACTCGTTCAGAAGTTGAACGTTGAAGAGTTTTCTCTTTTGCAATGATACTGAAAATACAAATTTTGGTGGAACACAGTGTTTATAGACCAGGAATGTACTTGGAGTTGGTTGGGTGCACACATAATGAACAACCGTGTTGTTCTATCAGTTAAATTAGAAGCCATAGTTCCAAAAATCAAATGACTTTATATATACTCAGAAAAACTTAACTCCAAAAATTTTTGTGGCAAAACAGATTTTTGAATACAAGATACTAGCTCAGCATGGTGGTATGCACTTTCTCCTTTCGCTGCTTATTATTAACCAGATTTTAGGAATCTTTGAACTTTTAAAGAACTGTTTTGTGAATCAACTTAAGGATCCTAAAATGATGCTGAGCTTTTGTGTAAACAGTTCCCCGACGTTTTGGTTCATTTTGTTCAAAACCAGCTGGAAATATTTAATCAAAATTAAATGAATGGCTCACCCTCTGACATTGTTTTTGAATCTTTTAGTGAATGGTCATGACTGAGAACAAAGGCTGCATGCTTTATCTGTACCAAAAGCAAGGAAGAGTTGTCTCTAAAAGCAAGGGAGGAAATAACATAATAAGAGCTTAACAGATGTACAGTATTTAATATTCAAATTCTGTGAGCGTATTTGGGATATATTAGTGTATGGGGGGAGTCTTGTGATGGAGGTCTTATGGTAACAAAGTCAGTGTATATTCTACCCTGCAATGGAACAAAATTGAGTAGGCGTATGATTTTGCAGCATCGAAAACTGGTGAACCATTGAAAAGAATCATGAATAGAGACAACGTATTTGACATGTTTTGTCAAGAAAACTACTCTGAGCAAAAGGAAAGCATCTGTGAAAATACTTGAAGTGAAATATTTACTCATTTCAATATAAAAAATAATTGAAATTGACAATATCTTCCACTTAGCCAAATTTCTCCAAGCTTACCAGATATCTGGGCAGCAGGAGGCAGAACGCTGTCTCGGTTGGAGAGTTACGGTGCACAAAGGGGGGTCAGTTGAAGAAGTTGGCAGTTTCAAATTTATTAAGCACAGCTTGCAACTCTGAAGAAAGCTGCAGGCAATTTAATAGAAAAATCTAAAGTAATTAGGTGATACTGAAAAAATGACATTCTTCGAAAAAATTCAGTGATACAATATTGAAGAGTGATATGTCTAAGAAACTGATTAAAATACACGACAATGCACCAGGAATAAATCACTTTGTTTACATTATTTTTAAAGATAATTTTAAAAAATATATCTTCATTGATTTCAGAGAGAGGAAAGGAGAGGGAGAGAGAGATAGAAACATCAGTGATGAGTTATTGATCAAGCCCACAACCCAGGCATGTGCCCTGACCGGGAATTGAGCCCCAGTCGCCTGGATCCTAGGTCGACGCTCAACCACTGAGCCACTGGGCTACATTATTTTGAATGTTTAGATTATCATCATAAAGAAGATATTTTTAACTTGATGTGTGTGTGTGTGTGTGTGTATATATATATATATATATAATAGTTTTAGAAAGAATTTTATTTTTGAAATTAGTTTTTTAGTAGAACAATTTTATGGTCTATTAATAAAATAAAATCAATTTGTTGGTCAATACGTAAATATTAAAAAATCTTATAATGTTTATTACTTTTAGCTGCCTTTTCACTCTCAAGTACCTCCCAGTTTGGATGGAACATTGCTCTTTAAGGCCCCGTGACTTACCCCCTTCCTCCTGGTGCAGTATCCTGGAAGCATGTGTCAAGCAGGAGCTTCTCAGGTTGTGTACTTGAATAATGGTGGCCAGGAGCATCCCAGCGGCCAAAGTAAACAGAGAAAGCTGACCAGTAGCAATACCTATAAGATAGCAACAAGCTGTAAGATGTTATATATATAAACTAGTACCTATAAGATGCTTAGGAGAAAGCTTACACAAGAATAGGACACTGTGTCAACTACTGGACAACTTTTCTTCCATCAACAAATCAGGGTGTTTCACATGACTCTTGTCGCAGCTCCAGTGCAAGCAGAGGACGTGATGATGATGACGTTCAGTTCTGGAAAGATGGGATGTGATGTGAAAGGTGATGGCCAAGCCAAGCAGCCTGGGGAAAGAGCTGTTGATCACCTGGCCTACTTCACTGTGAGCTTATAAAATCTGCAGAATGAGTGCACATCTTTTGGTCAGCCCTTTCAGAAACATTCCTGTTGGCTTGAGGACTCTTTTAATAAGAATTGTATGGAAGGGATGTTCGTTATATTTTCTGGCAAGGTCCTAGGGTGGAATTAGACCTGGTTCCTACCTATGGAAGCTTCTACTCCAATGACAGGGCAAGACATATAAATAAATACCCATGGAATAGAATGTGTTAAATGTGGAAAGACCTGTATAAATAGAGAGCCCTCAGAGTCCACAGAAAGGGTGGCAGCTCTCCTAAGTGATGACGAAGTCATACGCCAAGAGGGACATGATTGGCACTGGTGGTCTACACCTTAGTTGCTGTTTAAGGTGCTGGGCTGGTCAGCATCAGTGTTTCTGAATAGTTTCATATCCAAGGGCCACTGGAAAGGCCTGAAGGAGAAACGTGCTTTGTTGAATTAAGCCCCAGTGTCACCTGGCTGCTGTGCCCAAGCTGCCACGGTGCTCCGAGTGAGCTCAGAGAGAGGAACCTCGGCTAGGACTGGACAAAGCCTGTGAACTGATGACCCAAGACTGGAATGTTTACAAGAGTCTATTTTTGTTTCTTATAAAACTAGAAACGAAGCCACTTGGGGAGCCAACCTCCTGGAGATTAATTGTGAAGGAGTGAGCTGAAGCTCTTGGGAGTCTGTGGGACTCTGAGATGACCAATATATTTCCCTGCAAGGCAAAAACTTGGAGATAAATAAGAAAGAAGAATCCAGGCCAGGCCAAGGTAGGATCTGTAGAGCCAGCCCCCCTTTCCATCCATCTGTCTGTGTCTGCCCATCCATCCTGGGCTTCACCAAGCACCCAGTTGGTGTCTGGTCCTGTCCTTGGCTAGGAGGGTGGATATAGATAATAGCACAGCCGAATCCTCAGCTGCACCAGGTTTCTTATGGGAAAGTAAGAACATTGTTCAAGAAAGAGTGAGAGCTGAGAATCGGTATGGGGACATTTGGGTAGATTCAGCCGAATCAGGATTGACCCACCCCTAAATCTCTCTGCACCTGCTTGGCCGTTGGAAGCAGCCTTCTCCGCCACCTTGACTGAAGACCATGCAGTGCTGCCTCTCCTTAGGCATATTTACACCATCCCACACTCCCCTCATTGCCTCTGGATCCACATCCGAGGCAGATCTTGGCCTGAGAGGGATGGGAAAGAAGAGTGACCCAGGAGGAGAGCGCGCCCCAGGAGGATTACAAAGGAACACACTGGGGAGGAAGCTATGTAATGTTGGATTGGGCCAAACTGATCAAGATGTATGTACTTACCAGGGATTCTTCATTTAATGTGTAGCTGGCTTGAAGTGATTCCAGCAGTTTAGTTTTTTTTGGACTTAAACCTGGACTCAACAGTGGCCTGCACTAAATGAAACTGAAATGTGAGACCTTCCTTGGTATGAGTCCTGAAGGGGTCTTGGTGGCAATCTCATCCACAGGTTGTTAATTTTTAAAGTTCACAGACCCTTTGAGAATTTGATAAAAGCAATGAACACATTCTCTAGAAAAGTGAATGCACACTTACTTACACAACACATATTCAATTTTTGGAGCTTTATGGATCCTCTGAAGTTCTAAGTTAAAGCTCCTGAAATATTAACAATCCAGTGATTCAATGAAACAATGGACAAATATTATGAACAGATAGAACAGGAAATATACATGGTCACAAAAATATGGAGAGATTCTCATACCCACTAAAAGCAAGAGTAATATAAATTATACTGAGATACAACTTTTCACTAGCATTGGGCATTGATCAAAATGTTATATTACAAACTGTGTTTTCAAGACTTGCCCAAACCTCCCAGCTGGTGAGTGGTGGTGGAGCTGGGGCTAGGCCCTAAACCCTCTGACTTCAGATCCCCTTTTCTTTTCATTCCGTGGCATGGCCCACGGAGAGATGTCTTCATTGCGCAGTTGACTGGGTGTGTTAGCATGTGGCCTGATCAAACCCCCACACCTTGTTCTGGAGCTTTCTGGAGGAGGCCATGAGGAATAGTAACATCACATGGAAGAGAAAATAAGTCTTCTGTGGCCTGCAAGCAGTTCTGGTCATCTTCTGTCTTCTAGAGGGAGCCATTGTCATCTGTCACCTGATGGTCAGTTACAGACCTAGACCAGTGGCCAGAGGCTTGACTAGATTAGCGTCTGCCAGAAAAATGAGGCTGGGCCCAGTGCTAGCTTGGGGAATTTATGGGCTTTGGAGGGGAGGGTCTGGTAATCAGCACTTCAGGCTCCAGTGTCTGCCTCTGATTCTTGAGCCCCAAGCCTGAGGAGGGTCAAGGTCAAATGTGGAAGAGAGAGGGAGGCAGAGAGCAGCCAGAGGAGTAGCTGCTTTGGTCCTTGGGCCTCAGTCGTGACCCAGGTTCAACATGGGCACCTGAGGATAAGTGAAAAATAATGAGGGAAGGAGAGGAGAGAGGGAGGAAGAGAGAGAAAGAAGGAGAGAAGAGAGGAGTGGAGGAGACGGGAGGTGGAGGGAGAGGGAGAGAGACTCTCTATTTGTGGGTATTAAGCGAGGGAGCTCCCCTTTGAGGCTGCTCTTCTCCTGGGTTAGGGCGGAGAGAGCAGCGTTCTCCCTGTTTCCTCTAGCACTGAGTGGGGCATATAATCACTTCGCCCTGTGTGCAGGATTTCTAGTTGCGTAATGACTAAGAGCAGATAAAGACCTAGCCAAGAACTGCGAACCATGGACGTGACGCTCGTAAAGGTCCTTAGCCAGTCTCAGGGCTTGGCTGCCAACCTGCTCTGGGACTATAGGGGTGGAGAGGAGGGCCGGGCGTGAGGAGCCCTCCAAAAGTCCCGAGGAGGAGGCGGTGGAGGGAGAAACAGCAGGGAAGGCCAGCCCTCGACTGCCAAGAACAGCAGGTTGCAATGCTTAATGTCCGCACTCATGCCAGTGTGCTTAGGAACTGTTGTTATTTTTATGAGAAAAATGCAGAGAGGCTAATCTGTCTATTTATGTCTGTCTGGAACCATGTAATTACTGAAGGATGTTCTGGTGCCAGGACCCAGCCATGGCTCTTCCTCTCCCATGATGTCTTGGGAAGGTTGGGCCCGATGCCTCAGCTCAGCTCTACCAAGGAGCCTGCCAAGGGTTTTGGGCACCAATAGGATGGATAGACAGGCAGAGGGAAGGGGACCTGAGAAAACTGAGGTAATTGGGTTAAATACTTTCATCCATTTCAGAGTTTTGACAAGTGGGAATTTTAGGATAAGTTCATGAAGTCTATGGATATCATGAAATGAGGGTCTTTTACATGGATTCTGATTTTTCAAAATAGGGTCCATCATCCATCCATCCATCCATCCATCCATCCATCCATCCATCCATCCATCCATCCGCGCATCCTTTGAGTAAGCACACCCCACCAAGCATTTTGCTGGGCTCTAGAGATACAGAGATAAGTAAGACATGGTCTTTTCACTCGAGAGACTCACGGTGTGGGGAAAGAGAGAAATACCACCCAACCGTCAAGCACAGTGGAGTGTCACAGGTGCTCTAACACACTCCACACAGGTCCAGGGGGTCAAGGGAAGGACTGGGAAGTTGGAAATATCTCCAGAGGGCAGGTGACCTTTGAGCCGGGGTCTGGAAGCTGAGGGCTCGGCGAATGTGCTGAATTCATGAAGGTGTGAGCAGGGGACTGAATAATGGGGGACCCTCCAAGTGCAGCTGTGTAGGGAGGAGCTGCCTGCCGTAAGGCTAGGGTTTGGGGGGCAGGTGCAGGCAGAGGAAGGAATCACCAGCTGCAGGAAGAGGGGCCTGGAAGGGTCTCGTGGCTTCCTGCCTTCCCCATACTCAGGGTTTTTAGATCTGAAATTCTGATATTTCCCCCAGTTTCGGAGGAATTGCCTTTTTGCTGTTCCACTGCCTGAACTCAGGGAGGTAGGAACGGGTGTCCTGAGGGCTCACTGAGCATCCTGTCAGCTCTGCTGTTGAGCTAACTCTTTGGTAGCATGGGACTGTGCCCCAGGAGGGTCAGGCACTGGCTGTGGAGGGCAGTTTGCTCCCCAGTTGGGGCTGGCTGGGCTGCCACAGTCAGTGCTGGGCCAAGCCCTGTGCAGCTCAGCACAGCCCAGTCCATAGGCTGGCAGGTGCTGGGGGTTGTCTGGAGCCACAGATGCCCAGTGACCGAGCTGCTATGGACATTCCTGGTGCCACACTGGCACTGAGCAGGGGTGCAGGACAGAGCCATAGGGGCAGCTGATGCAAAAGTAAGTTTTCTGTTGGTACTTGGAGTAAACAGGGCGAGGCCCTCGCCACCTGGGGCCTCTGTTCCCCTCCGTGCAGTGATGAGGTTGACCAGATGCTCTCTGAGCATCCTGTCAGCTCTGCTGTTACTTTCTGCCCCTCAGGATGAGTGGGGGCTTCATTTTCAAGTTTTGGCTTCTCTCTAAATGGGAGTATCCAGAAGCAGACATTTTTGCTGCACCAAAGAAGACTTCGTAATAATAATAGTATATTATTATTATATTATCATTACAACAATCACTTTTACAGTGGCCACTGGGCCTGAATTACCCCACGTCCAGGCTTTGCTCCAGGCTGTGCTATATGCTTCCTCAGTATTAGAGCCTTTCCCCTGAGTTTCCACTTGGAGAGCTCACTCTTATTAGGGGCCAGGTAGTTATTACATCAAGAAGAATGAGCGGCAGGGAAGTGGCAGGAATGTGGCCTTGAGTTGGGATTTTGATGTGTTAATCTGCCACCCACTCTCTCTATTGATGCTACTTGGGTCTGGGCACTCAGTCTTTCAGAGCCTCAGTTTCCTCATCTGTCAAGTGGGAATTCTTTCTGGGAGGCTCATGGTCAGGCTTAAATGATGGCACATGGCTGATGCTTAGTGTTAATTTACTGTTAATGTCATTCTCATTTTCTGGAACAATCTCTTGGCCTGTTAAAGGGAAATTGTTCTTAGAAGTCGAGCCACCTTTATCCAAGGGGTCTGGGTCTTTGTGCCCAGTGGCAGGTGCGTGTGGGGAGCAGAGCAGGACAATTTCTGCCTGCTGGCCTGTGTCCAGCGCTTATTTCACGAGGGAGGAGGGGGCTGGGAGGGCGTCGCTGGGCCCTCAGGACGCGCTGGCTGGGAGCCGGGCTGGGCAGCCTGCATTTTTACCTGGGAGCACCCAACTTCCCTAACAACTCTTCCCATCCTGGGGATTGCTACTCGTTTGTTATGCATCTTTTCTTACCTTCAGAGGGAGAAAGAACACCAGGAGCTCCAGAGCGCTGTCCCACTCAGGCCGAGATTTACTGCCCGCCCTGGTTTTGGGGGTTCCTGTCCCCATCCAGCCTCTGAGTGGAGCTGCCCACGCTTGGTGGGTTTGGAAAGGACAGAGGCAACCCTCTTGGCTTCGGGGCTGGCGCAGCCCCGGGTGCTTGGAGCATCTTTCCCCCGAGCTCTGTTTACATATCCACGGAGCTCAGCTGCTCTGGCACTCGCTCGGGACCAGCATTGTGCCCACGGTGACTCACTCGCACCGAACTCCCCTGGAAATTCTGGACCGAGTGGGTTCCAGGGACGTTTTCAGCTCTATTCCAGGGGTAAAACATTTGCTGTTTGTCTCATGGTTTGCTCAGGTCCCTGGCTCGTGGTGGAAGCTGCCTTCGGCTGGCTCCCTCCCCTCCCTGGCTCCCATGAACCCACAGACCAGGAGTTCCCTGGCCAGCAGGGCCCCGTTCACCTCTGTGTCCCAGCGCCTGAGCGGGTCCCAGTGCCTTGTGGACAGGCACAGCCAGCAGCTCCAGGGGCTGTTCCTATCCTCGCGGGGACCCTGGAGGAAGAACAAAGCAGACGAGGGTCTCAGGCAGAGGTGGACAAGGAAGGGCAGGATGGGGGCGTAGGGGGGCAGCCAGAGGGGGTGCCGTGGGATGGAGAAGACAGAGCATGTGGGAGATCCAGAATGGACTAGGGCCTTGCCACCTGTCCCCGGAGTGTGACATCTTTTCTGTGTAACATCTCACTTGCGTTCCCACCACTTGGAGGGAGAGGGTGGCTGGGGCCAGCCCTGGGTGTCCCGACTGGCCTCCTGCTGGGCACCTGCTTGGCTGGCCCTTTTCTCTCTCACTCCTTGGACCTCAGGAGCCCGAGGGCTGCTCACTGGCCCCTCAAGGCCCCTGGTCTGCAGAGCTCTCAGTGGGAGCCAGTCTTGGGCATCTCTGCCTCAATGTGCCCATTTGCCTGAGCCCTCCTTGAGCGCAGGGCACAATCTGGGTCAGCTCCTGCCTCCCCAGACCTTTCCTTTCCAGATCCTTCTTTGTCGCAGACCTTTCTGATAAAATAAGGGAGAGTGAAGGGTAAAAGCATGAGGACAAGTTGAGTGCCTTAAGCCCAGGGAGGGCGTGGGGAAGGCGGCCTCCTTGCTGGGAACTTTGACACATAGAAAGTCTTTCCTTCCACTAAGTAGATGTCTGACTCCAGCACCTACCGGTGGCTCTCCTTCTGTTCCCTGAAGCCCTGAGCAAGTACCGTCCATCTCTCTTCCGAGGCAGCTGTCAACTGGGGCTCTAGTTCCCAGGGGAGGGCCCTAGTGATCACCTCATTTTTGGGGGTCTGGGAGGGGCACAGCTGCTCCTTCTTGGCTTCTTATGTGCTTGAGACCTGCTGGTTGTATATGCTGGGGAAAGGCTTTCGTGGGCCAGCGGCAGATCATACACTCTGAGCTGACTTGGAAGTGGCCCGAGCCTGCTGAGTGGAGTCCCCCTCCAGCTGGGTCCAGCGTGGGCTCTTTCCCCCTGCCCACGTGGCCTCCCTCAGTGTAGGATTGAAGATGGAGGGGTCTGGTCCCCAGACACCAGCTTCCAGCCTTGCACCGTGTTCTGTGAGCCCTCACTCCCACTTCATCTCTGTGACAGCCCTATGAACTGAGGACACCTTGGCCAAGGGCGGGGACAGGCTGATCCAAGATGACAGAGGCAGTGCGTGGGGAAGCGAGGTCAGCCCTCTCCTCTGGATTCTCAGCCTGGGGCGCTTCGCTTCGTCTTCCAAACGATGACCTCACCTACTCGAGCCTCTGATCCCTTCGGCTAGGGACAGCGGGGGCCCTGGAAAGTGCACCCCTCTCTGCCAGGCCCAGGGTGGGACAAGGGTGGGGGGACTTCCCTGACCTGCACTGACGTGAAGTCAGACCACATCTGCTTTCGTCCTTGGCTTCTCTTCCCACCCAACTTCCTTTGTCATCCTCGCCTCTCTCTTAGATTTTGGGTTCCTGTTTGCCCCACCAACCTCACTTCTTCTCAGGGTCTGGAGAGAGAAACCCAGTGAATGGGTTGTTTGACAGTGTGGCAGGACACAAGTGGCAGGACACACGTGGCCTGAACCAGACCCCTCCCCCTCCCCCGCCCCGCCCCGCCCCCTGGTCCCAGCTCCAACCCCACAGGTCCCCCTGCTCGTGCTAAATGCTGTACCCCGGTGTGGGTATGGGGCAGCTCTCCTCTGAGCTTTCTGGCCTTGCAGGAGCCCCAGGAAGGGCACATCCCAGGTGCTGCTGGCTGGGAGCTCCCGTGCTCCCCAGAGTCCTCTGTCTTGGGACTGTGTGTCCTTCCCAGGCCCCTTCCTCCCGGGAAGCTCCTGTGAATATGTCCGTTTCATGAATCAAGCAACTGTCTGTGAAGAGTGCTGCCGGTAATTCAGAAGACAGGCTGTTATTGTTGGAGCCTGGCTGGTGCCTACAAAGACCAGCCTAACACTGGCGGCTTCTTTTCTTTCTCAGCTTCCCTCATATTATTGCAAAAATTACAGAAAAATATTTGGCTCGTCATGTTCAGCCATATATATGGCCGACTCCCTGTCACTGTGTTAATCCTAGAAAAATAAACCTTTGGCGTCTTGCAGACTTTCCCCAGGTGGAGTGGAACGTGGGTCCCCATGGGAATGAAGCATTGGGCTTAGGGAGATCCAGGCGTGATTAACTGGACTGGGTGGGTCTTATGTGTTGTCATGTCTCGGTTTTGGCTGCGTTGGGGTGTGGCTGGTCTATACAGTCCTCGGAGACTGGGACATTGGGACAGCTGACAGTCCGAAGGCCCAGGTTCGAGCTGGGATGGGGGGACCTGGCAGAGCCGATGCAACTGGACGCACACAGCGAGAGATGGGTCTGGCTTGGATGCCAGTGAAGTCACAAGGAGTGTCAGTGATGATAAGACCCCATTGGGGCTGGTTTGCTTGCTCCGGAACATGCTTATAAAGTCATTTTTGCTGAAACCACAAGGGAGGCTCACATTCTTTCTCTCACCGGGGCCTCTGACCTAAGCAGGACAGACATGACTATGTCCATTTTACAGCTGAGAACGTGGAGGCCCAGGCAGGCAGAACGACTTCTGCAAGCCACCTAGGAACTCGGAGGTCAAGCAGGGACTTGGACGAAAGCCTCCTGGTTTCAAAGGCCGCCTTCCATGCTCTTCACATGGCCGCCCTTTCCCCCCTCTACCATGTATCTGTGTGACTGACCTTTCCTGCTTTGGCGCTTTGCTCCATTTGCTCTGCTCTTGGAGGCGCCAGCAGACAGCGCACCCTGGTTTGGTTGACTACTCTCCTCTCAGCCTTCGCTCTGCCCATGAGTGACCTGTTTGCCTTATGTGACAGGTGTCCACATCGCCAGAACCTGGGCCATCCCCCACCATCGCTGGACTTGGGGGGGGGCTTGGCGCCTTGAAACCTGCAGCCCAGCTTTCCCCTGGTGCAGCCGGAAACATAACTCATATTTCCTGGCTTCGGGGGTCTGTCCCTTTGAAGGCAAAATTGCTGTTTTCCTCTTTGAGAATCATCTGAACCAAAGCTGTATTTCAGTTTATTGACTTGGCGTGAACATAAAACCACAGGTGGGGAAAATACAGCCTTCCCAGCTCAGGGACCATTTCTTTGGGAAAATGAGGAGGGAAACACTGGTCTTTTAATGGTCACTGTCCTTTTGCCATCAAGGAAGATGTTGCCAGGTCCAAAAGCTGAACCAGACTTTCCTTGGAGCCATTTGTGGCTCACAAACTTGCAAGAGTTTCCTTCAATTGGCTGTAACGCTCCTCGGAATTTACAGTCTGAGATGTTCCCCAGGGCACTGTCTCTTGCAGGATCCCCACATGTGATCCCCACATTGTCCAGGGGACTGGTGCCAACAAGAGGCCCAAACAGGCACATCCCGATTTTTCTGTGGGATGGTGTAGGGGTCAGCACTGTATAATCTCAGGGATCTGGGAGTTTTGAACTTGGCTTCCGATTCAGTTGGTCATTCCCAAATTGTCTTTGTGGCGGTGGGCAGGGCTCATTCACTGAGTTAGAAAGACGTTTGACGGTGGGGAACAATGAATGCTTGGGGAACAGCTATTTGTTTTTAACCTGTGATTATATGTGAATTTATTCATCGTATTTCATCCTTGTTTCTTTTATCCCTTCTGTCTATGAATCGTCTATCTATCCATCTATTCATCCATCCATCCATTTCCCCTTCCTTCCTTCCTTCCTTCCTTCCTTCCTTCCTTCCTTCCTTCCTTCCTTCCTTCCTTCCTTCCTTCCTTCCTTCCTTCCTTCCTTCCTTCCTTCCTTCCTTCCTTCCTTCCTTCCTTCCTTCCTTCCTTCCTTCCTTCCTTCCTTCCTTCCTTCCATCCATCTCCATTTTTAGAGCTATTTCCGTCCAGCTGGCACAGATACACACTAGTTTACAGACTATGTACACTCAACACTATCTATTATTTAAACAACTTCAAAAACTGTGGCCTGTGTTTTCTTTCTTTTCAGGTCTCATTTTTCTGGAGCAGGAATTTGAACCCAGAGATGAGATGACTGTACAGTCCTCTGGTTAAGAAGGCCCGCTCTGGTCTTTGAGCAGAGCCTTGCCCACGGGCCTTTGCTGACCCTCACTTATAACCTGGTTCAGGGTGCTCCTGTGCTTCTTTCTGAATTATGAGCTCGGCTGCAAGGCCTTGGCCTCGCTCTCCAGTCTCATGACCATCGGCTCCCGGTACCTGTTGGAAGCTCCAGTCATAGTGCCGTGGTTACCAGTGGTTACGGCACAAGCACACGACCTCCTTTTCTATGCTTTTACACCTTACATGTGCTGCTCCCATGGCCCGAAAGGCCCCCACTCATCTTACTCACCTGCTGAGCTCCTTCCCACCCTCCAAATAGCATTTTGGGTCACCCTGCTTATGTGAAGCTTTCCCCATTACCCCAGGCAGGGTTAGAGCCACCCTTTCTCTTCTTACAGCTCCTAGCACACTGGACTCTACCACCGGCAAGCGTCTTGAGAATGGAAGTGGAATTAGTCACCTTTGTCTCTCCCATCAAGATGAAACCCCTACAGACTAAGAGCTAGTCAATTCTGTCAGAGAGGGAAGATCATGGATTTCCATAAAACCGTTACACTTAAATCCCAAACTCTGCCAGGCAGTGAGTCCCTCTGGGTCCCGCAGTTACCTGGCACACCTATGGGTGTGTGTGAGTTGCAGGAAAATGGGCTACTCTCTATATCTGGACATATTGGGGCTGAAAGAAGAAAAGTCGTGGGGCTTAGTCAAGGGGTATAAGCTTTGGGACCTGAGCCTGAATCCTGGCTCCAATGCTTAACTTTGGGCAAGTTACTTGACCTCTCTGAGCTTCAGTCTCCACGACTGTAAAATGCAAATAACAATTCTGGCTTCGCACGCTTATCGCAAAGATGGGCAATCTGGCCACCTGATCTGAGCTTACTTTGATCCACGGTCTGGCTGAAACGTTTTTTTGCTTTGGGCACCTGCCCCCGCCTCCAGGTGAGTGACCTTGAGAGGAACTGAGGCAGCTCAAGAGTTATGAAAATGTTCAGGCCCTAAAATGGACTTGTTTTTCACTTTCCCACAAGGCATACTTACTAGGAAAAGTTGAGGAAAATTCGATGCTCAGTTTACAGCCCCAAGAACATGACAAAGCTCCTTTGCCAGTTAAAAAAAAAGACGGATGTTGTTTCTGAGAGAAGGAATGCGGTGCGGTGGCTGAGGCGGGAGACGGTGAGTCAGACACGCGGAGAGCCGGCCAGGCTGGCCCCTCGGGCCCCGTGACTCAGTGCTGCCCACGAGGCGGGGCAGCGGGCCTGGCGGCTGTGGAGCCAGGTGTGGTCTCCCCGCGGGGAACTGCAGCTGCACTGTCCCATCGCCCCCTCGGGGACCCTGGGGAATGTGTCCCACTGTGGGTGCTGCCAGCCAGGGCCAACTGGGGCACCTGCTGGTGCAGCCGCTCCCCTCCCCCCTTTTTCTGTAAGTTTATCTGCCTCTGGATGAAACGCTCATCCTCCCGGCCCCGCCTGACCACGCACCCCTGCAGCTGCTCCAGAAGGTGCCCCCTCGCCCCTGCCATTTATCTCCGGATTCGGGGTTGGTGCTGGTGTTTGGTCTGCAGAGCTGGGGTAGCCGTAAATGTTTCTGGAGCTGTTCTTCCAGGTGTCCCAGAGGGATTTGGGCTGCAGGAAATCAGGATGCAAGAAACCAGACATTTAAGTCACGAGAGGAGGAGGCCCCCATGGTGACAAGAGGTTCTGAGTAGCCTGGGCAAGAAGTTGCCCCGGAGGCGAGGGAGGTGGGTGGAGCTGGGAGCACGGGGACTATTTAGGAGCTCTGGTTCCAGCCCAGACGCCGCCCCTGGCTTGAATAAAGGTTGACCCCTGCGATCCCTTTATTCCTCCTGTGCAAAGTGGGGGAGAAGTTCCTATCTCAGCAGGGTTTGAAAGGATTAAATTAAGATCATTTATTTAAAAGCCCACTGGGATCACCTGGTCGGTATGGCTCAGTGGTTGAGTGTCATCCTGTGTACCAAGAGGTCACTGGTTCGATTCCCAGTCAAGGCACATGCCCGGGTTGTGGGCTCGATCCCTGGTAGGGGGCATGCAGGAGGCAGCCAATCGATGTCTCTCTCTCATCGATGTTTCTGTCTCTCCCTCTTCTTTCCTCTCTAAAAAAAAAAAATCAGTAAAAACATATTCTTTAAAAATAGTACATTGGGATCTACACATTAAAAAAATTCATGTAGGATGTTACTACTATTATATAAGGAAAGAAAGGATCAGAGAGGTTAAGTGACTTGGCTGAGGTCACACAGCAGTATAGTTAAAGCCAGGACCCAAATTTCAGTCTCCTTTTACTATTGTTTTCTGTTGTCTTGGTCTTCTTAATTTTGAGGTGTTTTGATTAGTTAGTCATTTTAAGCTCAAGGTGCAGGTCACTTGCTGGTTAGCCAGGGACATCGGCCTCTTTGGCTGGCATCCTCCGGACAGTGTGCAGGTGGCTCTGAGCAGCCTGTTGAGGGCAGAGGCCTCTGGGGCTCTTGGAGGAGCTGTGTCCGGGGTGTATTTCAGCTGAGGGCCCTCTTCCATCTCACCGCTGCTGTCCTGGCTCCTCTGTGGCAGAGCTTTCCTGTCCCTAGCGCTCACTGTTTCCTTCCGTCACAGGATGTACCACACTGTTTGTCTGCTTCCCTTCTCAGCCTGTTAGCTCCATGGGCCAGGACAGACCTTCCTCATCTTGCCTTCCCAGCCCTGTGGGGGGCACCTGACACAGGCACTGGCCTGAAGGAGGTGCTGCAGCAGCTGGCTGGGTCATGGGGAGTGTCTGTCCCCGCAGAAGGGGCCGCCGCCCACCCCAGGGTCGGTGGGGATGGCAGCTCAGGGCACGCTTTGGGAACATCACCCCACGTGGAGAAGGTGGTGGAGCGGCGCAGAGGAAAAGGCTCTATGGGGACCTGGGTGAGGAGAAGGCCAGGCCACTCCGCACCGTGTGGGTGCTCTGGCCGGCTCCTCGAGGTGGGAGGCCCTCCCTGGCTGTGGCGAGAGCCTTCCTTGGCTTGCTTTCCAGAGGCAGGGGCACAGCCAAGGCCAACATGCTGTTCCTGGCTGGGATCTTGGCATTGCTGCCCCTGGACCACAGTGGGACCACCAGCCTTTTCCTACAACCTTCCTCTCCTACCCGGACAGAACTTGGCCTGTGGAGATGGACATGGAGCGCTGCTCTGGTCCCGAGGGCGCCCTGGTGGTCCTGGAAACAGAGTTCACGCCTGGGGAGCATAAGGCCAAAGGCAGCTCCTCTTTCACCCCGACATGCCGAACGACCTTGAGTCCAGTCTCCTCACCTGTAACTCTCATGTTGACCCGGATTCAGTTAAGGGACATGCATCCGGGCTGGCTCTCAATGAGTCAAGGTGGGGGCTGTGATGGTATAAGGGGCCACCTCTGTCCTCAAAGAGCTTTTGGTTTCTTTGGGCAGATTTAAAGTGAACACTGATTTCTATGGTACAAGACAGAATCACATGGTGGCCTGCCAGAGAAGTAGAAAGATGGTATTTTGGGCCTGGCCGGTGTTGCTCAGTGGTTGAATGTCATCCCGTGCACTAAGAGGTCACTGGTTCAACTCCCAGTCAAGGCACATGCCCGGGTTGTGGGCTCGATCCTCAGTAGGGGGCGTGCAGGAGGCAGCCGATCGATATTTCTCTCTCATCGATGTTTCTGTCTCTCTATCCCTAGCCCTTTCTCTCTCTGAAATCAATAAAAACATATTAAAAAAAAAAAAGGAAGATGGCATTTTGGGTTCCCGGGGAGGGGAGATGCCTTCGCAGAGCAGATGGCATCGCGAGACAGGTTGATCATGGCAGGTGGGGGCCCGTGAGTCAGGCGGAGTGTCTGAGTGAGCAGAAGTAGGATTGGCTGGTGCACTTTTAGTTCCCTGATCCCGAGCTACCATTTATGAAGTAGCCGGAGTTCACCGAGAGCTTTCTAGGATGGGCAGCATGCTCAGCATTGTCTCAGTGAATTCCTATGATGCCTATGATGTGTTGCCTCTATTTTGCAGACAGAGGTTCTGAGATTCAACCAGCTTAACTCGTCCAATTTGCCGTGACTGCTAATCCGCAAAACTTGGATTCCAACCCAGGTCGATTTGATCCCAAGTCTTATCTTCTTAACCACTCTCTCTAAGTCCCTTGCAGTTTTAAAATGCTTCCTTCTTTTCTTCTTCCCATATCCAAGGTCCTTTGAAACCTGCTCCTTGCTGGTTTTCTAAGATGCCCTCCTTTGCTTTGCTACATGCACACTCTGGTCCTCAACAGCACCTGTGACCTTCCCCCCAGCTTTTTGCACATCCCTGGGGTGAAGCACAGAGATGTGAGGAAGACCAGGAGTCAGAGGGACATGTGTCCTGCATTGTACCTTGGCTGGATGTTCAGCTCCTGCAGGACGGCTGGGCCCTGTGCTCCTCTGCCAGCCCCTAGCCTTCAATTAGGCTGGGAGTTCATCAGGGCTCCATGGACCACTGTGCATGGACGGGTTCAAGATGCCACTTCTGTCAGTGGTGTCCCGGCCACATCCTGATCCAAGGCTGGGAACACAGTAGGTACTCAGTAGATAAGTGTTGGATGAATGAATGAACAATGGGGCAATGTGACTGCCCACAATTGCTGCCTTCAGCAGGGTTACTGGACTGGGAATAGACGCGTCTTATTTCTTCTGGCTTTTTTCTTCTTTCTGCATAGTGACTGCCATGTATTTGGTTCATATCACATTTCCTGGAACAACTGGGGGCCCCTAGGATGATCCTCTTTTTCATTAATTCAGTTTAATTAATTAATCATTCAGTTCATCCAACAGATATTTACCGACACCTACCACTGCCCATCACTCCTTTTCGGTAGAGTAGATAGAGCAGGGAACGAAACTACGTCCCTGCCCTCACGGAGCTTACATTCCAGTGGCATTAAGACCCATTTAGATGCTCTGTGGATCCGTAATTGTCTGCTGCCTGATTTGTGTGTTAATTTAGGAAATATTTAAAGCTCTAGTGTATTCACAACCTTTCAACTATCAGGTTACTGCTCCATTTTAGGGAGAGAATTTACCCAACTACCAAATCATCAGTACCCTGCAGGGAGACTGGTCGTGTTCAGAAATACTCCCATAACATCTGCGGTCCATACCGCTGGCTCCATGCGGAGCAGGGATTCCTGCTGAAGAATACAAGCTGGTTAGATTTAGCAGCAACTGGCGCACCAGTGAGGGCCACAGCCTCGCCGCCGCAAGGCCGGCCTCGCAGGGAAAAGCCGTTAGCCTTTACCAGGGGTTCCTCCTGTGAAGTGGGAATGTGTGAAATCCAAACACATCCTCATGATCCTTAGATACTAATGTCTTCAGAAAAGCTGGGCATTAAAATCGGCCCGAGATCACTGGAACTCAGACTCACGAATTCGCAGCTCCCTGTTCCTTCCTGCTTTTTACAGCCGCCTGCGCTTGGTCCTTAATTACGAGGACAGAGGTGCGACTATGTGATCAGGAGTCTGCTTCTCATGTGTGGCTTGGGTAAACTTCCTTCTGATGTAAAGTCATTACATTTCTAATTTCATTGGCTTCCCCCCACCCCCGGGCAGCTAAGAGGAGGAAGGAAAGGCCTCCAAGTTTTCGGTTTTCGAGGTGTGAACTGCTCTGGGCCATGGTAGCAGCGAAGGGGCCAAACAGCTCCATGCTTTCAACGTTTTTGATTTGAGCCGTGAAATGTTTCACGAGGCTTTATGTTTAACATTGGGGATCCTTTTAAAAAAAGAATCAAAACATCCCCGCCTCCCCTCTCGTTTTACTAGTTTCGTTTGCCTGGGAATTGCACGTGCCCACCCAGGCGCTGGGGAGCTCGCTCAGAGTGGGGTCTTCGCGCCCACCCCCCGGCTGTTGGCTCGAAGCAGACCTGGCCTCCTGGCTCTTTCTTCGAGTCGGGCTCCAAGCATTTTGCAGCTGATGTGTTTGGAGTAAAAATGTTTACAGGCCCAGAGGAACGTTCGCAGCGTTGCCAATGCTTTTTATTAAGACCGAAAATGAAGCGGAATTAGAACTGCGTGGACAGAAGAGGGCGAAAGCCTTCTATCCCCACAGCCTCGAGGACCCAGATCCTTCTGTTCTGCTTTCTAGAGGACTGGGAGCAGGAGCTTAGTTTCTAATAGGGAGATGGCTGATATTACAATTTGGGGTTTATTGTATCATTGGGTGGGTACAAAGACATTCTTGGGAGTTTTGAGGAGAAGACGATCGTTACTGATCAGATGAAAGGCTTCTGGGAGGAAGCCTTCCACGAGGTTGGAGGACGGACGTGAGCTCAGCAATCCGCAAAGTGGGTGGTTTGGGTGGAGGGAGTAAATTCCTGCCTGAGGTCAGGGAGGGCAGCCCGTGTGGCCGTGGTGCAGAGTGAGTGGCGGGGGCAGGCGGGACCCAGGCTGGTGAGCTGGGGTTGTAGAAAGATCCACAGATGAAGTTAGTAATGGCCATGGAGACTTCAGAATTCTGTATAAGCGTCTACATCCTGAAAGGACAGTTTACTGGCCATCCCTGGATGCTGTTGCCATGGGACTTTGCTGTCTGCGGGACCTGGAATTCAGAGTACGCAGGGGACATGCCATGTTCAGCATCAGGGGGTCTCTGCTGAGACAATGAGGTGGGGCCCAAACGGCCAGTTGAGTCCATTGCATTGAAGAGTTTCTTCAATGTGTGCCTTTTGAACAAACTCCCCACAAGGATCAGATAGCCAAACTCAGGCATTCCCGGGGGAGGTGTATTCAGAGTCATTAACGATGACATGGACATCTCTGTAGTTTCCTGTGACGTGCGGGTTCTGTGTGTGACACAGGGGCTGTCGGCCCTCCCTGCCTGGGAGTCTGCAGGTATGTTCTTTCCCAGATGTGGTGCATCTTGGGCTCTACATCGGCCCACACACCTGGCTGGGGTCATGCCTAGGCTCCGTGCGCTTTTCCCTGGGCCCTGCTTTTCCATCATATTTGGGCGAATGTAGGAAGTAGAAGAAGGGCTTATAGGACAGACGACAGGCAGGCAGACAGGAGGATGTGCTGGCGTCTGGAGACTTGCAGGAGGACCTCTCAGCTTCAGCTGCCTGAAGGACTCCTGAGCCCTGGAGAGATGCCACTTTCTCTGCTGCTGATGGGAGCGCTGACCCTGCTCTTGGCTTCCTCACCTCAGGGGGCAGCTTGGTGTGGAGCTAAGTCACTGGGTCACCAGCTCCTTCATTCCAAGGCTGTGTCATTTGCATTCTAACATCAACAGCAGCCCTATTACTGAGCAGTAAACCCCAAATGTAAAGTTATGTTCTAGATTCCAGGCCATGTGGAGAAGGTGGAGCCATGGATGTCTGGGTCTGGTGTCCAAAGTGGAGCTGGTTCCAACCTGTGTTTTGTCTAGTTTTGTGAAAGTCTGTGATGCACTATGATTAAATCAGAAGCTATTCATGGCACTATTTGTGTAAGAAAAGTGCCTGTGTGGGATTTTCATGTTCTGACTTACTTGCAAACAGCAATGCGGAGAGAGGCAGCTATTCTCGCCATGATATGATCTACCATGATGTAGTGGAAATGTCCCTAGACCAGGGATCCAAACTCCAGTTGCTGTCCACTGTCATTCACTTGCTTGGTGACTTTGGGTGAGTCTCTTTTCATTAAGAGGAGCTTTGTGATCCCCTTCAGCTTTGGGAGATAGAATATCCTGATAAACTGGAAAACAGCAGGGGACATCTTCAATGCACCTTTCCCTACCAGAGGCTCTGACTTGGAGGTGGTGATCACTCAACCTGGTGTCAAATACTCTGTCACTAGCCAGAACACATATTAGAAAATGTGTCCCCACTGCTGCTTCCAGAAAATATACACTGATTGTCACATATGTGCAAAGCAACCCAACAATTTCTTTTGGAGATGGAAGTGAGACGGTTCCAACTTCCTGTTCTATAAACGAAGGAGCGCAGAGTTGATGCAATTTAACAAGCCCAGTCAGTGATTAAAAACTGCGCTCCAGTCCCCTAATAGGGAGGAATTCCGACAGGGAACAGGACGGAGAGGAGAGGGTCAGAAAGAAGAGAGGCTCAGGGAGAGACTGCTTCCCACTCTGGCCCTGTGAGGAATGACCTTTGCGGGGAAATCTCCACGCTGCCCTCCCTGCCTCCCTCCTCTAGGCCCCTCCCCGCAACTTCCAGGCTCTACCGCTCCTCCTTGCACCCATTCATTTACCTACTGGCCCACTCGCTGCACAGGGCCTCCTTGGCGGCAGGACTGAGTCCAACTGCAGGCAATTGTACAGACACAGGCTGGACACTCAGCTTAGGGACAGTGGGTTAATGAGAGAATCAGATCTTATCAGACCAGTGGTATTTCTCAGAATCTGCTGGTACACTGGACAGTGAACCCTGTAAGAAGGCCCAGGCTTCTATCCGGATCTCAGCCAGTCCCAAGAGCACATATTCGGGTTAGGAAGACACAGGCCTGGTCACTGTCTGGATGGGTTTGGGCTGTGTTCTGGCTGTGGCTTAGAGGACAGTAGATGACCGACTGTCTGCCTCAGGGGAGCTGTGCCCCCAGACAAAGCCACAGCTGTCTTGGCAGAATGATTTCATGAGCTGGGAATATCCTTAAGAAGCAGTAGGTCATTCATTCAGCCAGAAACAAAACAATACTAACCATAAAAGAAACAAACCCTTACCTCTCCTAGGTGCACCATTTTCCACCTATGGCAGGTAGTTTGAGCCCACTTATCAGATGAGGAGACTGAGGCTGAGTGGTGTGAAGGGCCTTGCCCAGGGAATCATAGGTAAATGAGAACCCCTGCTCTGTCCTTCCCAGGACATCATGGAGGAATAATCCTGGCGGTTGTGGTACCCTGAGGAGTAAGTACCCTTGGGGTTGGGGCGGGGTCCATAGCAGGGATGGTGATCTTCCTGCTTCCAGAGGAGATGTGTGTGGAGGACCAGGACGAAGAGGAGGAGGGGTTCCTCTGGGATGTTCTGGGGCTTGAGCAGCACCATGCAGCTGGAAGGGGAGGCATCTCATCTGTGGGGATCATCTCCGCCTCTGACAATCCCCACACATTTACTGGGTACCTGCTGAGCGCCAGGTGTGACAGTTAGGAATAGCGACTGGCTGTTACAGAAAATGAAAGTGGATAATTGGTTTAAGGAAACAGGGCTTATTTTTCTCAGCGAAACAAGAAGCCCAGGGGTAGAGCCCAGGGCTCCGCAGGGGTTCATGATATCACTGGTGTTCATGCTTCAGGGCTACTCAAGTTCACCCTTCTCTGGGAAGCTTATTCTCATATGGCAGGCAGAATTAGTCATGTTCTTTCTGTGCTTTCGTGGTACTTTGAAAATTAGAGCTTCATTGCACTATTTGCCTTGTATCACGGTTGAGCCTGCTTGCTGGCCTGTCTCCTCTCCAGGCTCCTTGGGGTCGAGGCTATGTCTTCTTCATCCCAGCGTCCTTGGGGCCTACCTCGGGGCCTGGCACAGAGGAGGTCCTCAGTGAAAGATGTGGCCTATAACAAAATCTACCATTATTGCCAGGAATCTGTTCTCTTTCCCTTCGCCTGGAGTCCCCAGGGCTGCATTGCCACTGGGAGCCATTCCGACTGCACCCCCACTCATTGCCCAGGGCCTCCGACTTGCTGTCACCACAGTGCTGAGCTCCGAGTTGCTAATGGCCCCGGCCTCCAGCAGGGCTATTAGTAGATGCCCTTGGGGATGGCATGTGCCCAGCTCCAGAGGCTTAATGGTACCATTACTGAACAGCGCTGCGTCTACACAGCCTGTGTAACCCACATGCGCCGTTCCCAGCTGCCCTCTGCATGAACCTGGCACAGTATTTTAGTGCGTCCTATAGAATAATATTGAGAGCATGAACAAATCAGTGGCAGAACCTTCTGAGATTTGCCTAATTGCAACTCAAATTGTTCCCATATTGGAAATTACATGGCTAAGATGCCTTTTGGGGAACTGAATATTAGGAGCCCAGGAAGGTCAGCCAACAACGAGTTGCTGGGTTTTTTTTTTCCCTCCGTGAACTCTTACCGAAACATTTTCCTGCAATGAGACATGTATAGGTTGACTCAAAACAGATTTCACAATCGCTTTATCCAATTTTGGACGACTTAATTCGGCAATTCACGTAACCCTCTTTAATCAGCCTCATGTCCAGAGGTGGTTGTGGACTCAGGCACCGTGGTGTGGACGTCCCTCAGGGCAGCACGCCCAAGTCCAGAGGCTGTGGTCAGTCCCTGTGTGGCTCTGGGCGCTGAGACAATGTATGGGGCTCTTAGGGGCCCTGGGTACCTGCAAGGGCCCCAGCGAGGCTGGAGACCTGTGATTCTTGTTCCTGGGCATGCAAACACCTCTGGCCCTGTGCAGGATCATGTCCAGGGATAGTGGAGGTGAAAGTGATTTGTGTGTTAAGGATGTGGAGGTCTTAGGATTTTTGACTCTGATATTAAATAAAAATATGTTGGCTACATGCCTAGCTCAGAGTCCTTAGGGGAAAAGTAATTTCCATTCCTCTCTCTTTATGGCACTGGGGGAACCATTTCCCTGGCGTCAGATGGGGAAGTAAGTCCGGCTGGTGGCACCTAAGTTGTCGCCTCTCAGGGGCTGAGGGAGATGCAAAGGCTCTCACTGGGAGACTTGGTTTTTCTGGCCCTTGAACCCTCGCAAGCTCTTAGTTGTTGATTCTCACTCATCCAGTGAAAGGGCCTGGGGAAAGATTATCCCCATTTTACAGATGGGACAACTGAGGCCTGAAGCACTCAAGCGACTTGTCCAAGGTTGTTCAGGGAGTTAGTAGCAGAGCCTGGTTAGAATCAGTCTCTACTCCAGTCCAGGGGGTGGGTTTTTGTGTGTGTTTGTTAAGGAATCTGCCTCTCATTCACTTGGATAAAAAACTATTGAGAAGTTGAGGCCGCACTTGCTCTGGAGCGTGGAACATAAACACAGATCGTGTGGCATCACCTGCACGTTGTCTGCGATCCACTGCCAAGTTCAGACGGCTCGTTCCTAGTTGTGTTCTCAGTTACCCAGTGTGGTCATTTATTCCAGGTGCTTTGTGTGTATCATTTTGTTTAGAGAGCAGCAGAGTCAGCGCTGGGAGATTTCAGGGAACAGGGAAGCCAGCGTTGCCTGGCTGGCAGGGCAGGTGAGTGTGCCTGTGTGTGCACGTGCTTGGAGGGCAGTGGTCAGGGACGTCTTCCTGGGAGGCCCATGGCCAGAGCTGTGTCACACCCTGACCATGGGGCTGATTTAGACAGGGGGAGGGCGGGGCTGTGGGTGGGAAGGAAGGGAGGTGGGAGGGCAGTGGGAGGGCAGAGGAAGCTGCCATGTGGTCGGCACTGAGGGGACATGTCAGGAGACTAAGTCAGAGCAGTGAGCTGCTGTCGTCGGACCGAGCCCTCTCCAGGCCCTTGGCTCTGCATTTGAGCGCTGGAGCCAGGTCCTTTGGCAAATACTGTCCCTCTAAACGCTGCCTTCCTCCAGAGACGGCAACCTGACCCCAAATGTCTGCTGAAGCGAGGAAACAAGAGAAGAACAAACATGGGCAGATATTGACATCAGTCTTGGAAAATGGCAATGACAGGGAGCTGTGGGGCTGGAGAAGGGAGTTGCTATTTATAGCAACTAGGATGAGAAAGATAATTATGACATACGTGTGTCATGCACGAGAGAGACACAGTGGAGATACACGGTGTGCGCATGCGCGTTCATTCCCCGTGGTGGGAATTCAGGATCTGTGTGTCCCGCAGAAGGTCACGAGGCTCCGAATGACCCCCAGGGAGAAGTCTGCCTGTGACAGTCCCAAATGAGCACTGTGTTTGTGCCGCAGTTGCCCAGTTTATGGCACTGTGTGCTTGCTGTAGTCTGGGAGGGGTAGAGGAGGAAGGGACAGTCTGTCACATGGAAGCCTGCAATCTGGACGGTAAGACCGAATCTGCTAACTCAGAAAGCTTGAAAATCACGCAGTTAATTTCCATGACTCTCATTTCTTATTGAAATCCCGCACTATACACCTTGATTTATCAGGTGATCTCTGAGGTCCACCTGGTTAATCTCCAAGCCTTTTCTCCACGTGCTTGGAGGGCAGTGGTCAGGGAAGTCTTCCTGGTGCTTCAGGGTGAGGGAATTGCTGAGAGCAATTTGTTCTCTCATTTACATCTTTCCTCAGTAAATATGCATTAAGTACGACCGTGTGCCAGGCATTGGGGGTGCAGCAGTGAGCAAGCCAGATGTAAGCCTTCCCTTCAGGTACATGCAGGTGGCAAGGACAGCCCGAGTGAGCAATACCTGAGTATGGTGGTGCAGGGGACAGTGGGAACACTCAAGAGGATGCCTAACATAATCCAGGAGGCCACGAAAGCATATTATGTCTCCAGGAGCCAGAATAAGAGGCAGGGCAAAGTGTTTGTGGCAACAGGAACAGAAGATGCCAAAGTGCCTGGGCATGGTGGGCTCATGGTGGGTTCAAGGAACTGAAAGACCTTTATGCAGCTGGAGCCCTGGGTGCCAGGGAGAGAGTGGTGTCAGGGACTGCGTGCTTCTATCCCCAAGTTCATTTGTTGAAACCCTAATGCCCAATGGGATGGTATTAGGAGGTAGGGCCTTTGGGAGGTGAGTAGGGTTCAATGAGGTCATGAGGGTGAGGCCTTCATGATGGGGGTGTGGCTCAGGAGACAGTGCTCATGAGTGGTTGCCCCTGCTCAGCAGTAAGGGACCAGGGCTCCAGCCCACACAGGCCCCTGATCCCCCTCTGTGGCCTGTGGTGGAGCTGGCAGCCAGGGACTCTCACCCTGATCGCTCCTAATCGGCGGCCCAGGCACTGGATTCTCTGAATGACTCAGAGGCCAAGGGTCATGGAGAAGCAGCTCAGCCAGGCTCGCCCGCTTTCTAATGGCAATGCCCAGCTTTGTGTCAGGAATGTAAGGCCCCAGGAGGCTGATGTGGGCCTCCAGCAGGAGCAGCCCTGCACCCACACTTTTCTTTCACTTATAGCTTGAGATTAGCTTCCCAATCTGTGCATGCAAAGTCACATTGACCAATAATCTGAATTTACTGCCTCCCTTCCCCATCTATCTGTTCATAAGGTCTTGACTCCCTTGCAAAGTTCCCATCAAGTATTTCTGCATCCCCAGCATGTCTGGTGTATGCTCACAAGTGTGTCTGGTGTGTGTTCACAGGTGTGTCTGGCTGCTACTTTGTGCCTCTAGTGCTTCTAGAAATTGCTGCCCATCTCGCTGAGCTTCCCTCGCACCATGGGGTCCTGGCATGCTGCCAAGCATGGCCTCTGACTGCCATCACCTTCTGTGGGTGACCACAGCCTCTGCTGCCCTGCTCTCTCCTATCAGGAGCTGTGGTTCCACCAGGCACAGCCCTGATGCGCAGGGGCCCTCACACTGCAGAAACTGAGCACTGCTCTGTGCCCTTTTCAGCCTCCAGCTTGTTGCAAAGATTTAAAGACTATAGACATGAATCCACACAACTAGACAGAAGAGCGATCTCAGGGCCAGAGCCAGGTGCATTCAGACCCCTCCTTTGCTAAGGTGCAGAAACCTTCCATCCGGGACGACACTGTTGAGTCCTGCCTCAGGACCAGTTTTCTCCCTGAGTACAGTTCAGTTCTTTATGCAGTTAGGCTCCTGGGAATTTTGCCCCAAGTGTGTCTGGATCCCCATGTAGGCTTGACCCTGGACCCGGGACCCGCATTATTCACCACTGTGGTCTGGGAAGAACTGAGCTCGGTCCTGGGGCACTGAGAAACCGGCCCACCCTCTGTCTGGGGGAAGACACTTGTAATGAGGGAAATGTTGGTTCCTCTGTACATCTCTCTGCTTGGATTGCCCTGCTGGAAATGACCTGAGAAGTGGGATTCTACTATCCTGGATTCTTCCTTTCTCAAATATATGTTTGCATTTTTGCATGTCCAGTCATCTTCTGGCCCACCTCTAGGGTTTCTCACCTGGACACACAACATGCAGGAAAATCAAATATTCCCAAGTCCAGGCTGGAATGCCCCCAGGAAGCCTCAGGATTCCAAGGACACGTCATGGATTTTTGTCCTAAGTAGATTACAGCCTGCAAGCCCTCCAAGTTGTCTCTGGAACTCGAGCTATAAACATCTCTGAGCAAGACACATTCAGCTCAGCATCTGTAGGGGATCCCAGACTTGAGTAACGATTGGCAGAGAGTTTTGGGTTGGTGGGAATTTTGGGATCTGGCTCCCCTGATCAAACAGGGGGCTCTGATTCTGTAGTTGGTTCAATGGAAAGAGGTTTGGCACTGACAGGTGCATGGTCATGCCCGAGAGTGAATCACCTGCAGCAGCTGGCACCGTGTCCCCAGGTCCCTCCCATGGGCTGGAGGCACCTTCTCTTGGCTCACTTGCCTTGGCAAAGTTGATGCACTTGGAATGTTTCCCTCAGAGTGAGAGGCTGTTATCTTGCCAGGAGAGAGCCAAGATTTCTTTCTTGGTTTCCAGCCCATGAGGGAGGCATCGCTTCCATGTTGTTGAAATCATTCTGGGCTGTGGTTACTAATTCAATTCCACATGCATGGAACTTCCTCCTCTGTGATGGACACTAAGCAAGATGATGGGGAAATATGTGGTTCAAGATCATCTTGGTCAGAACACAAAGTGGTGGTGCAGGAAAGTCATTTGGCAGCTTGGTGGACAGTGTCAACCCACTTTCATTTGACCATAAACCTTTTGAGATCCCAATGGAAGTAGTGGATCCACTTATAAAAAGGTACAAACATTCCTCTGTACTGTGTTTTGTACCAGGGCCAGAGATCTCTAAAGTCAGGTGGTGAAGAGGTGAAGGGGCTACTCTGAATTGTCTAGTCTGGATGACCAGAGGGAAAGTGGTGCATTAACACAGAAGACACAGACTCCCCTCCCCCACTGAGTAACCAGAGGAGGGAATATTGTGACAGTCCAGTGCAATGGGGCAGAGATAAGGGCTGGGGACCTTGGGAGTCATGGAAAAGGGGACAGGTAAAGGACACATCTGCTTCCAGCCTAGTTGTGCTGGCCTGGGCAGAGGTGACAGTGGCCCCACTGGATGGCCTGTGATGGTCATGCTTAGCCTTGGGGACATGGTTTTATCTCCAATGTGCAAGCTGGCCTTGGCCATAGCCAATCACTTCCACCAGGCTGGTGGCCACATCTTTCACCTGAAGGAGAGTGTTAAGTTCTGTACACACAACCACAGGTCGTTGAGGTGCCCAGAACTAGCCGGGGAACTTTTATAACCTACCTTGCCTAGGCCCCCCTGAGATCTGATGATTGACATTGTCTGGGAGTGGGTCATATTTATAAAAGTTCCCGAGTTGATTCTGATGCGTGCTTAAGATAAACCACCAATTTAGGTCATTCTCCTGCTTTTATAACTGAAGAAGTGGGGTCTTGGCCCAGGTCCTCAGCAGGTGGCCAGGCCTGGCCAGCATTCCCGGGCCCTGAACCAGCACTGCCCTCCTTCCCAAGTGCTTCACCCCGGGCCAGGCCAAGGCCCCAGGCTCTGCCAGCCACATACAACATCAGACATTTTTCAGACAGAATCTTCCAACCAACCTGCTCTTTTATTCCCGAGAAAGCTCAGGGGATGTGTGTTCTCCACCCCAGAAGGTTGTAATAGGAAAACAGTACATAGAGGTTTTCATGACGGTCACACCGGGAAGCAGAGACAGCTCTATTTCATGGCCTCCAGAGGACACCTGGGTCCCGTCACAGCTCACGGCCCTCAGATTCCTCCCTGACAGTATGAATGGCATCAGTCAGTACTGATTTGGGCCCCAGCATCCTGGGTTCCCAGAGGGAGCAATATCTAGAGGGATCCTTTCTTTCCTGCTCGTGGTTTAGCACAACCACAACACAGGGGCCGTCAATGGCCAGGTAGGCCCCTCTGGGGCTGGGAGGAGAGGGTCGCTGGAGACAGGGCCCTCTGTGAGGCTGTTTGGTCCAGGTGACACTCCGGGCCTGCTTTGGCAAGTCCTCTCAAGGTGATTTTCAAGGCTGACCCAGTACCCATGGCTTGGGCCACCCACCTGGCCCTCAGGGTCAGCCTGCCATGCACACCTTTTGTCAGGGTCCTGAAATGGGAGGGTTGCTCAGCACGGGACAATCTGTGACATTTACAGATGGATTTTGCATCTTCCGCAACTTTCCATCCATATACGGGAAAGGAGAAGTTCATTATGGAATTGTGTAAATGGCACAATTATATAGAAAAACTGTTGAGACATCTCTTAATAGAAGGGCCATCTTGAGGCGGGAGGAAGAAACAGGTCTGGAGGAAGGGGGTTCTAGGGAGTGGGAGAGGGTTCTTTGGGGGGTGTGACCCCAGATGCATGGGCGTGAGTGGAGTGATTGTGCTGGGGGAGAGCCACACCTACGGGGTCCCCTGCTCGGTGTGGGTTTGGACTGCAGGGCTCAGGGTCTGGCTATGGGCTGCTGGAACAGCCCAGCTGCGGTGCGTCAGGCTGGGTAGATGAGGCAGGAAGGCTTTGTGCCTTCAAATCTGCACTCAGGGAAATGACAGATGGCCTGAGGACCCAGTCCAATAATTATATCAGCCCTGATACAGGGAAATGACAGAGTGCTTGGGGTAGCCAGACACATGGATCAGCAGGAGACAGGGTGGGACGGGGACCTGCGGGGACGCAGGGAAGATACAGGAGACCGAAGAGGGCAGAATGAAAGCGGAGGGCCAGGCCTGGGCAGACAGAGAGGGCACCCCTGCCCTGCGTGGCTCTGGCTTCCCCTGTGCCCCGGGGAAGGGAACCGGGGTTAACGCCGGACCCACCTGGGGATTGCAGCGTGCCCTTGTAGACTTAACAGTTACAGTTTTCCTGCGAGGGCCAAGTGTGCGCTCATTTATAATCCTTCCGAGACAAGAGTTTGAATGGGACTCACTGCAGGGCTGGAGTGGACCACGAGCCGTCTCATCCACGCGGCAGGCAGAGCGAGGCTGGCTGCCCACGCCCACGTCTCCACGCCCTGTGTGCTCTGTGCTCCCAGCATGGTGACTGAGGACAGGTTTGAAAGTGTGTGTGTGTGTGAGAGAGAGAGAGAAAGAGAGAGGGAAAGAGAGAGAGAACATCGCATTCTAAGTGAATGGCCCCTCCTGGACTTATCAGTATAAAACCCGAGCAGCTGAACATATAGCCCTGACTTAGCTAAAAAATAGAATTTTGAAAAAAGAAAAAGAAAGGAAGAGTAGACTGTTGTGCTTAAGTAGACTGGCCCAGTTCTGTGGTGTGGATGAGTCTGTCATGTACTTTATCTGGGCGAATGGAAAAGGAGCTTGGGAGGCTCTTGCAAAATAACTCCAACTAGTATGCAAACCTGTCTCTTATCAAGTGAGAGATAAAACTCCAGTGAAAGTCGAAGGGACTGTTAGCCAGAGTGAAGAGAGGGCATAGAAAACATGAGCTTTCCTTGGAAATGTGTTACAGGAGGCAGTTGGGAGCTTGTTCAAATGTGTCTGCATTTGCAGATTTGTGATTTGCTGAAGGTTTCTGAGAATGTATTGCAGTGTTATTTACAAAGCACTACTGTATATGCTATGTACAGACATGTGCGTGTGTATGCAAAAATTCACTCAATCTCAAATGATAAATAGTGGACTTTCATTTTCCGTGCATTAATGGAGCGTGCTGACTTTAGAAACGAATCCCAATTTAAAATTCTAAAAAGGGACATCTGTAATATTTAAAAATAAATAAATAAATAAATAAATAAATAATTCTATTGTAAATGGAATTGTTCTTTATTTTGCATTGTTCATTGTTAGTGTATAGAAATATACTGAATTTTGAGTACTGATAAAAACACAAAAATAAAATGCAGCTTCACTGTCACCTTCAGACTTCACCACAACAGATCTATTGACACGAATCAAGGTTCTAGTTAGAAGCTCAGTACAGAGACACATGGCAGGAGCCCTTCAGAGAAGCAGGTGCTCACCATGCAACTTCCAGCTACCTTTAGGAATGTGATGGTTGATGGCACTGGGTAATAGTGACACCTAAACGGTGTTAAGTCTTCCAATCTGCAGGCACAGGTGTCTCAGCGTTTATTTAGCTCTCCTTTCATTTCCTTCAGCAATACTTTGTGGCTTTCTGTATGTAAGTCTTTTACCTCCCTTGTTAAATTTATTTCTACATATTTTATTCTTTTGGATGCTATTGTAAATGAAATTGTTTATTTATTTATTTATTGAATTCATTGGGGTGACATTGATTAATAAAGCAATATAGGTTTCCGACGTACAGTTCTATAATATATCATCTGTATATTGTATTATGTGTTCACCACTCCAAGTCAAGTCTCCTTCCATCACCATTTTCATTTTCTTTTCAGGTTGCTCACTGCTGATGTTTTGAAGCACAATTGATTTTTTGTAGGTTGATCTTGCACCTGCGACTTTGCTGAATTTGTTTATTAGCTCTAGTAGCTTTTTGTGTGTGAAGTCTTTGGTATCTTCCACATGTAGGATCATGTCATCTGTGATTAAAGATAGTTTTGCTACTTTCTTCCCAATTTGGATGCCTTCTGCTTATTTCTCTTGCCTAAATGCTTCGGATGGAATGTCCATCAAGTACAAAAACATACCATGTTAAGCCTTATGGAATACAGGAAAGGAATCGGTAAAAAGCCCACTGCTAATATCATACTCGATGACAAAAGACTGAAAGCTTTCGCCCTTAAATTAGTAAAAGACAAGGATGGCCCCTCTCCCCACTGCTAGTCAACACCTTTTCACATACCTGGTAGCCACTTGTATGTCTTCTTTGGAAAACTGTCTGTTCAGGTCTTTTGCCCATTCTTAATTCAGGCTGTTATTATTTTTTGCTGCTGAGTTATAACAGTTCATTATATATTTTGGATATTAACCCCTTATCTGATAGTTTGTAAATATTTTATTTTTCTCATTCCATAGGTTGCCTTTACATTTTGCTGATTATTTCCTTGGCTGTGCAGAAGCTTTTTAGTTTGATGGAGTACCACTTGTTTGCTTTTGGTGATATTGCCTTTGCTCTTGGTTCAGAGCAAAAAAAATCATTGTCAAGACCAATGTCAAGGAGATTTCCCCCCTATGTTTATTTCCCCCTAGGAGTTTTATCATTTCAGGTCTTAAGTTTTTAATCCATTTTGATTTGATTGTGTGTAGGGTATGAGATAAGGGTTTTCCTATCATTTTAAGTCTTTCACTTGATTTAGTGTTTGCTTGATTGCTAGAATGCTTTGACTACTTTCCAGAGTTCTGACAAAGTTGGTTCTAACAGGTTTTCAATGTTTCTGTGGGGGACAGGCATTTGGAGTGAGCTCCTCTGCAATTTTGCTGATGTCACTCACAACTTTCTTTGTGAAACTGTTCTGAACCCAACTAGGAAGAATTTCTACTTTCCTCTGGTCCCCGAGTGGTCTCTCCTTGTATTTTTCTAAGGGCTCCCAGTTTGCTTTGTAAATAGATTAAATTCCCGTTATCCATAGTAGAATGTCAATGACTTTAGAGATAGATCTTTTTTTTTAAGAGCCTTCCACTGAAACATGTTCATAAGCGACATCTGGAAATGTTGGCCAGTTAACTTGACTTATCCTAGGCCTTGGTCTTCCCCTGATACCTGTCAGTGCCTGGCTTTGCCCCATGATGGCCTAGACAAGTTCCCTTGCAGTGGTGATGGGGTTTGGGGGAGGAATCCATTGCCTTGTATCAGAGAAGGCAGGACAAAGGTTGCAGGGGGAAGCTTTGGGATACTTTCCTTGTCTCTCTCCCAATCCTCTTGTTTTTCTCTGCTGAGCCTTCCTTTCCAGAGAAAGTCTGACTCAGAAGATGGCTGGGTGCTGGGCTCTGGCTGGACCTGAGGCCCTCCACTTCCACAGTGATCCTAGCAGCACTTATGCTGGCTGGGTGTCCATGCCAGCAAGTGTGTTTAATGAATAAAAAGCATAATGACTTTAATTAGATTTTAGTGTAAATAATGAACACAATTACAGAGCAGGCCCTTGGTCACCCTCCTGGAATTTATGGTTGTTTGAAAAGTCAACACCCACTTCTAGCAGCTCTCCTCCTTACTTCTTGGTCAACCCAGCAACCCATTAATCAATAGGGTTGGCTTTGATGCCAAGTGGAAAGTGTGAGCTGGCCTTTCCTAACTTGGAGTGACAACTCACCCTTCCTTGCCTTGATGTCCCTCTGGAGCTCCAGTCTCAGCCTGGGTGCTCACCCCCAAGGGACTTGCTTTGAGAAAACACTGGGCAGGGATGACTGTAAGGCTACTGATGCTGGAAGTGGTGGTCCATGCAATAAAAGAAAAAATGGAGAGTTCTGGCCCTTATCGGGAGTCCAGTTCCACCACGTACTTAGCATCTACTACAGTAGAGGTACTGTGCTGAGCACCGAGGCCCCAGAGCCTAGGGGAGCACATAGTAGGCCAGGCCAGACCCGCCCCAGCAAAGCTGTGGAAGGTATAAACTAGGAGCCAGCGCTTGAGCAAAGTCTGGCATGGGCTAGTAGCCCAGGGCCTGGCATAGCTCACAAGAGAATGCACGGCCATTTGGGCCGTGGGTGTGAGGTGGGCATTGTGGGGTGAGCCACGTCACCTCCAGGGCACTGGGGGAGGAGCTGAAGTTGCCCTTTGGGTTACAAAGTCTTCTCCACATGCCAAAAGCCAAGAGGGCAGTTTCCATGGTTTATAAAGTTCTCTTGTCTCCTAATGTAACTCTCATTTCTCTGTTCTCAGCATCTTACTTGCTAGCCTGTCATCTCAGACTTCAAAACAATCCTCTCTCCCCTGATCTCCCATCCCATGGACCAGCCCCCGCATGGCTTAGAGATGCCAAGAAAGGGCACAGCGCCTGTCTTCTTTGACCAACCACAGGTAGGCTTCCCTCTCTAACTCTGAGGGAAGCTTCCTGAGGGCAGGGCCTGTGTCTTTGCCTGGGCCTCTCAGTGATGACCAAGTCCCTCCTCCCTGAGCACAGCCTTCATTGTCCCATGAGAAAGCTACCCGCTTCCTTGAACCCCTCATGGTGGTGCCCAAAGCAACCAGTCGCCCAGCTCCCTGGCCCCAGTCTCTTCCAGGAGGGGGAGAGAAGGGCCTCTCTCTGCCCATGGACACGAGGGCCTGGTCTCCGGCTCCCCGCATGTGCTCCTTTGTCAGGAGGAAATGACATGTTCTAAGTTGCTCCTTGCTCCCTCTCTCAGCTGTCCCCCGACCAGCCTCCCGTGTGGGGCTGGCGGGGCTTGGGCTTCCTGGAGCACCCCATTCTCACCGAAGCTGTGCTGTGGAGGGGCTGAGGGCACCCGGTGGAGGGGCAGGCAGTGCCGGGGTGCTCGGGGTGGCAGAAGCCTGCCGCCCGGGTCCTGCCGGGGCGCTGCAGCCTGGCGGCCTTCGTGGTCTCCTTCACTGTCATAACATTAATCACGCTGAGCTCACTTGGCATTAATGAGAATATAGTGTGGGCTTGGAGGGGAATTTTTATTGTAGTGCAGCATTAACTAACCGGCCCATTATTGAAAGTGTTACCAGACCTGGTATGTACAAATGGTTTACTTTGCAGTCTCCAAGTGTTGAAACTTTGTATGGTTTGTGTCAAGAAAATATGAATGCGAAGCACAGAGGAGGCAGGGCTGGAATAATGCAGCGCCGTCTGCGGGCTGGCAGGGCGACAGGGCACACTCGGGAAAGGGCACCCGCTGGGCAGCCTGGGCGGCCGCCTCGCCCGGGCCTGGGCCAGCCGGGTTTCTGTCTCCAAGCCAGATGCCGGACGTGAGAAACTTAGGGTGGTTTTTAGGGACTTTCTGAGTCACCATCATGGGGTGAAGAGAAACAGAATCAGAGGATTTAGAAGTGGCAGGAAAGCTGAAGCCCAGGCCAAGGATCATGGTTTCCCGGCTGTTCTCTCCGCGGCTGGTCGGGGCCGCGGTAGCCTTGCTCCCTGCAGGTGCCCAGCCGCAGGTGTCTGCCCTTCTCTCGCACCAGCCGCCCTGCCCACCCTCACCGAGCTTCCTCCCTTGTGCCGCTCCACACTCCCTGGACTTTGCATGTGCTGTTCCCTCATTTGGGTCATGTCTACTCATTTTTTTTTTTTTTGAGACTGACCTCAGGTAGCACATCCTTTCTAAGGCCTCCTAGTTTTCACCGCTCCAAAGGTGTATTTAAGGTTCTTTTTCTGTGACCCCCCTGTTTTGGACTAGACACACACACACCCACACCCACATACACCCCCCCACACACAGCACACACCAGCAGCATTTGAGCGCTATCACGGCAGAGCCATGCCATGCCTGTGGCTGGAGAGAGGTAAGCAAATGGACCGCTAGAGGAGTAGCTGGGAGAGGGAGAGGGAGCCTGTGCTGGGTCTTGGAGAGGGGTGGGAAACGGCTTGGTGAGGGCGCCCCAGGACTGGGGAGAAGCCCAGCGACCCCCGCGCTGCATGTGTCCGCAGCGCTGCTCCTGGGTTATAACCTGTGTCTGCACATTCTAACATGATAGCACAAGGCCTTTGCATTTTCCCTTTTGGCTTTGACTGACTTAGGATCTGGCGCTCTTTTCATGACTTCCTGCGGCCCCTTTTGAGTGAGGCCCAGCCCCTGGTTCCCACCCCACCCTCAGCGGGGAGGTGCTCCCGGGAGCCAGCTGGGCCCGGCGGGTGTGGACCGGGGTGGGTGGCAGGCAGCTGCTGTCCTCCAGCAGATGGCTCTTGGATTGGCAGGAAGTGGAGATGTAGTGTCAGCAGGGTCTGGCCCAGTGGCCAAAGGACTGCTAACAGTGGTCTGGAGAAGAAAGGGTCAGGCCTCACAGAGATGCTTCCAGAAGCTAGGCTGAAGGTCAAAGCTTCACCCAAATGAGAGTCAGACAGAAGGTGGCTCCATCCTTGTGGAGTCTCCTCAGGAAACCAAGGTTAAGCGTAGGCGTGCTAGTTAGGGCGAGCAATATTAGTGCTTGTCCCAAAACTAATATCCGTATCTCAGTTGCTCACTATACAAGCTATTTCTCATCACACCACGTCCAACATGATATTCCTGGTGTGTCTCCAGGTGGCATCGGACACGCTCATTTTGGGACACCGACTCCTCTGTCTGTGGTTTTGCCTTCCCCGGGGCTGTGGCTGCTCCGCCGGGTTGTCTGTGTCTGGCTGACAGATGGGGAAAAAGGGAAGATTACGTATGGAAGGTTTTAACGGGCCAGGCCTAGAAGTGGAGCTGAGCTCTTGCCTGCATTCCACCAGCCAGAGGGTAAACAGATGATCACACCTCAGTGCAACGGAGGCTGGGGAGCAGAGTGGGTGTGACCTGGAGGAAAAGGAAGTGGGATGCAGATAGTCATAGCTGTCAATAGTCATAACTACCAGGTAGTGAGCCCCTTACCGTGTGCCAGGCACTGTGCTAGTCTGTTCATACATTATTTGAATCCTGGTGGAGTCTTGAAATCAGGGGGCTACCTGGACCCCCTGGGCACTGGGCATAGGACAGAACGACCATAGCTTCTGATGGGATAGATGAAGCTCATACACACCCAGCCTTGTCTGTTCTTCACTAGTTCGGGCCTAGGCAAAGTCAACCTGAAGTTGGTGGATTTTAGGACCATGGGCAGGGTGGACTGAGAGGAGTTAGATGGGGGATTTGGGGTCAATGTGTCTGGTGTTGCTGGTCTTGAAACATTGCCACCAGGCCAGCTTCTCACCAGGACCCTCCCTCCAGGTTTGCTGGTGCAGCTGAGATGGGATGGGCTTAGGATTTCACCAGAAGACGCTGGCTGGACTCCAGGCACCCAGAATATTCGTGTGACAGCCTCTGAAGTCTTTTGTTGGCCATCTTTCCTCCCTCTGCCTCTCTGTTCCCCTTTTCTCGCCCTTTCTCCTGACAGCCTTTAATTTCCCTGCTAACTGACATTGTGGACAAGGTCTGCTGGTAAGTTAAAAGCGTTTATCCAGGCGGACACTCTGTTTATAATTTATAATTTACATTCCAGCCCGAGCGAGGTCCTTCCATTTGTTGACTGTGGCCAGTGTGTTCTCTCTGCGTGCTTGGCGCTGGGTTGGGCAGAGTGAGGAAAGCAAAGGTCAGGTCTGCAAATGCCGGGATGTTGATGGAACTCGGGGTTTCCAGGTGACAGATGTGTGGGCACCATATAAGATGTTTACTCGCCATCTGCAAGTAGCAGCATCCTTATGATGTTCCCAGAGATCTCGTGCCTGGGGGCTTGGGGCACCAGGATTAAGAAGCTGAGTGAAGGCCCCAGACCACCACACTCAGTCCCTGATGTGAACAGCCCCTTCCCCATCCGCAATCTTGCCTTTGGTCTAGATGCCTCTAAATTATGATGGGGCCCGGGCCAGAGGACACACACAACATTCTCCTCTGAGCTCTGGGCAGGGTCGAGTAAGTCGGTGTCCCCCCTTTGACCTCAGGTTCGTCAACTGCGTGGTAAGGAGATTGGAAGAGATGTTATTCAAAGTTCCTTTCAGCTCCGAAGTCCATGGATCTCAATTATAATTATCTTTAATTATCTTCGAAGCTCTCCCCTCACACTGGGGGCAGCGTGGAGAAGTGGAAAGAATATGTTCTCTGAGACTCATTTTAAAAATGGAGATAAGATCCATTTTACCTTGTAGGCATTTGTAAGGATCAAATGAAACGATTTACATGAAGTCTTTAACGTGGTACCTGGCTCGTGGTGCTAACAAAAGATACGTTCTCTGTCTGTTGGCCCAGACTTAAGCGTGGTCCCTGCTCTCCGGGAAAGCCCAGCCAGCCCCCTGCATAGACGGAGAAACCCCATGGAGGAGATGGTTGATCGGGCATGCGGGCAGCGGCCCAAACCCTGGGAGCGGGGAGGAGAGGCCTTGTGTCTGGAGCGAGCGCCTGCCTTTGCCCTTTGGAGCACAGGAGAGAAACCACACAGGCCACGGAGAGGGCAGGCTCTCCACGTAGGAACACATGCAAATGTGTTTGTCATTAGGCCTTCCACGCCAATAATCCCTATCTTCTCTTTCCTTTGTTGTGTTTTTCTCCGGTGGCCAGAAGCCAGATAAAACACACTGTCTCATAGGCTTCCACAGCCAATTCTGCCTCCCCAGGCTGGGGCCACTGCAGGCTCGGCACCTCCTCCGGGGGCTCTGGCAGCCCAGGTGCTTTGTGAAGTCAAGCTGAGGCTTCTGGCTGGTCGCGGAAACCTGGCCAGCAGGGCACTCCACTTATCCCGTCATTCAACAAGCACTTCATGGCCCAGGGACACTCCCAAGTGCCAGCGGTTAGATGTGTACAAGGAGAGCAAACAGCGTGAGGACAGGGAGGCCATCGGTCACCAGAAACCCAGGCAGACTGTTGGTTTCCTGAGGACAGACGAGTTGGATCCATTCCACTTGGCTGGGCTTGACATTTCCCACGGGGAGGTCCCACCTTCTTTCTGCCGTGTCTTCCCCGCAGTTCACCCATCCAAGGTATGTGCTCCCCTGCCCCCGAGGACCCAGTACCTGCCCATCTCTAGGTCTTGACACACCATCTCCCGTTCCTAGGATGTAGGTTCACGGGTCCTGCACAACACCAACCCAGTGCCAGGCCTTTGCTGGCCACTCATTGAGAAAGATGTCAATCCATCTTCCCTCATTGCCCAGAGTGAGAATGGAAAGGTGCAATGAGAGCTGCAGGGGCTCCCTGGCAGTGCTGCTTATTGGGGTGCCCTGTGCACCTCATTCACCCAATCTGACCCCATAATGGGGATATGCTTTGAACAGAAAGAGCAAAAAATGGGGATTAGAGGACTGAGGTCCTGGTGGGTGGTCTTCACCCACAGAGCTCTCCAATGCAAGGTCACCTGAAAAGACACATATTGTCCTGATTTGTCCCTGAGCAGCAGTGTGTGTAACTAGGACACCCCAGAATGCCCCCCGTTTAGTGCCCACAGATGAACAGAGCTCTAAGTTATGGGAACGTCATGAAAAGTGGCAGGTGCCACATGCCTGTTGGAGCTCAGGCTCCACACTCCGTCTCAAGCCGCCGCTCCATAGAGGACAGTCCTGGGTCCGTTCAGGTTTCGCACGTCTCTTTAACATAAGGCTGCTTTTTAAAATCTTCTCTCAGAAATTGGAATATAAGCCTGCGATCGCCTCAGTTAACTAAGATAACTAAGTGCTAAGACATTCCCCTTGGTATTCTAAGCCCCTTCTTTGCAATAACCTTTGGAGATTCTCGGGAGCTCACAGGACTTCAGGGCGCGCTCACAGCAGCCGGGGCCTGAACAGCTGTGCTTCAGTGATGGCTCCTCGGCTGCCTCCCCTGGCTTTGGGCAGCCCCAGTGCCAGGGTGCATCTTCTGAACACGTGTGCAGAGCAGGCATGTGCCTTCCACGTGTCCTTCCCGGCAGGGGGATTCAGAATTTGTTCTTAACAACAGCCCAGAACATGTAGCTTCTGGACAAGAGAGGTGATCGAATAGAAGGAAATACAAGAAACAAATGTAGGAATTAATATCAGCCTCATTTGCAAATGAGAAAACTGAAGTTTAAGAAGTTGCTATAGGCTGGATTGTGTCCCTCCTCCAACCCCCAAATTCACATGCTGAAGCCCTAACCGCTGAGGTGATGGTCATCAGGGGTGGGGCCTATGGGAGGTAATTTGGTCATGGGGGCAGGGCCCTTGCCTGATGGGATTGGTGCCCCTGTGGGAAGAGACACTGGCGAACTTGAATTCCCTTTGTGCACACTCACCCGGGAAAGGCCATGCTGGCACAGGGCGAGAAGGTGGCCGTCTGCACGCCAGGGAGGGAGCTGTCTCCAGAACCCGACCGTGCTGGCACCCTGATCTCAGTCTTCTAGCCTCCAGACTGTGAGAAAATACATTTCTGGTTATACGTCACCCCGTTTCTGGTACTTTGCCATGCTGGCCAAACTGACCGAGACAGAAGTTCAGTATTCTCCAAGGCTCCAAGGCTAGGAAGAGGCCAAGCCGGGGATAAAAACACACTCTAAGTCCAGTGCGTTGCATTACATGGGGTTTTTCAGATGTGTGGGCTCATTTAAATTTACCTTCTGAAATAATTCTTGAGCATTTACTATGCAAAAGGCCTTCTGTTCTCTTCTGCATTTCCCCTGTGTCTCTTTCTTTTTGTAGTTCGTGGCCTTTTTCCATCTTCATTTTCTACCAACACCATTATGATAGTTACTATAACTATTATAAATTCCCACAAAAGTCCCTATATGAGAAAGCACATATGAGAGAGAGGCATTGCATATTATGACCACCTCGTGTTCGTGGCACATTCCTGGAGAGGGGTTCCAAGGAGGAAGGCTCAGTGCTTTTTCATAATGCAGCATATACACTCCAGGAGGGGCTGAGGGCTTTGGAGCCTAGAAATAAATTCCATTTTCCCAACCTCCTCTGGGCAGGGTTAAAATAATCCTATTCCTAGTAATCTTAGCTCTCTTTTATTTGTTAGAGGCAGTACCTTCCATTTGTTTTTCTTGATTCTCATGGGAATTTGCCAGGTGGGTATGGCCATCTCCAATGCTATAGATGTCCACCATCACCCTTGGGTTCCTCTGTGTGCCATGGGGCCTCCTGTAAATTTTGAATCCTGCAGAGACCCACATCCCAGGGGCTGATAGGTTGGTTCGATGGGATTGATGGTTTCGCCGAATTGTTCCAGCTTGACTGGAGCCTGTGAAAACTTAAAAGGAGCCAATCGGTTTGGAAGGATTAAGGAATTATATGTGATTAAAAAAAAAAAGGCTCTGAAACCAGAAGCCCCCAAATGACATTGTCTGAAAAACAGGAGCCAATGACCGGCTTCTATTCATTTTTCAAACTGAGATGAAGACAAGCCTTCTATTGGTTTTTAATTTGATACCAGTGTGGCCTCCCACACTAATCAAGGCTTGTCCCCGCATGTGACCTGGGAGGGCTTCTGATTTGAGAGGAAGTTCTGAGAGATGCTGAGGGATTTGGTCAAAATATGGGGGTATAGCATCAGCCCTTTCTTGAGACGTCTTTCTGGCTTTGTTCTGGTCCCCTAAAGTAAGAGTGTGTGAGTGTGTGTGAACATGCGTGAGTGTGTCTGAGTGTGGTGAGAGTGTGAGTGTGTGTGATCATATATTACCATATACATAGACCTATGGGGATGTCCTTTTCGTCTGGAGTAAAATTGCCTTTCTCAGATGGTGAAAATGATCCCTGATCATAAAAGGGGTGATCGTGAGGCTGTTTTCCCAGCAGAAACTCTCTCCCAAGCCTTTTTGGCATCTGCCTGCCCCACCGAGCCTTGTGTATGACCCCAGAGCCCGCTTATTTTGCCTCTCAGGTCTCCGGGAATTGCTCAGGACCCACGCTCCCCGTCAGCTCTGGAGTGGGGCCAAGCGCATGCCTCCTTTCCGCTGTCTTCATTAATACTGGGCGCGCGTCCCGGCATTCCTGAGAAATTGATAGAGACAGAACATCAATTGTAGTTTAGCTCTACAACAGGGAAACTCACGGTGACAGGCTGGGAGGGTTTTTTTGTGCTTTTTTTTTTTTTTCCCAGAGAAGCCGATGGCCCTTTCCTGGAGCACTCTGGGCCTTCATGAGGTCATAGAGTGGGACACAGGACAAGACCAACAAGCCGCTAATCTGCTAATTGCAGCCTGGCTGAGTGAACCTACCTTAGTGTTTGGCTTTCTTGGACACGAGGGATGGCCATGTATGTAAAGAGAACAAACCCAGGCATCTCCGCTCAGGCTGGGGGAGAGCAGGTCTGTCATTTTGACTCACAAGATCCAGACGGGCCAGGCTGGCAGGTGTGGGCTGACCCGGACGTCCCCTCTGAGGGAGGCTGCAGGACAAGGGCCAGAGAGGGCAGCCCAGGGGGTGCTGGAAGAGATTTCTTTATTAGTTTCCCACAGTCTTTGAGAAAAATAGGGAGTTACTTTTCCCTGTTTAGGCCTCTCTGGGACCCCTTTAGGCAGGTGACTTCCGAGGGGCACATGCAGTGAGCGGGATGGGCTGGATCCAGGTGGTAACACGTGTGCCTCTGCGCAATGGGCAGGGGAGAGAGTCGGGATCTCTTCCAGCGTCTCCTGCTCCTCTGTGCTCTCCACCCAGGCAGACAACACCCCTGCCCCCTCGCTGCCCAATTCAGGGAGCGAGGAGTAGCCCAAGACGCCTCCCCCTGCCCCCTCCATCAGTCCCTTCTCCTCTCCATCTCCTGAAGTTGTGCTCGTCTCTTCTGTCCCACTTGGACCCCCTTCGTCCAGGCCGCTGTCATCTCCCCCACGTGGACCACAGTGGTTGCCTCCCACCGGTTTCTGCTTCCGGGGTTGCCCCTTAATAACGGCCCTTTCAAACTTCACCAGTCCTCTCTAAAGTGCAGGTCTGACTGTGGCATCGCCCTGCTTAAAGGCTTCAGTGGTTCCCCACTGCCTTCTGGATCGAGTCTGAGCATCTTCACCTGACCGCTAAGGTGTGGCCAGGCCCAGCCTCTTCTCTAGCTTTTTCCCTTGCCATGTCCCACCCAGCCCATACTGTCCCTTCCAGTCACTGTCACCCTCTTGTGATCTCCTGGCTGTGCCAAACTCACTCTTGCTTCCAGCCCTTTGGGGCGCTTTTCCTCTGCCTCGGCCCCTCACCTTCTTCTCCTGGGTAACTCTGCCCTTTTCCTTGATCTCAGCTTAGATGGCGCTTTTCTTGGGGTATCTTTTCCGACTCCCTCAATCTAGGCCTGTGCTTCTCTGTGCTCCCATAACGTTTAACACATCCCCACACCACAACACTGTGATCAATACATAGTAAATAAATGCCTATTTAGGCAGCAGGAGGCATTTTTCTTTTCATAGATGGCACAGAATTTTTCTTGAGAAAGGAATTGGATTTGTTTAGAAAAATATCTTGACATTTGGCTAGAAGGTAGAACTATGGGGGTCTGGTTTAGCAGGAGACCAAAGAGATCACTAACCCGCTGTATATCAGAACTGGATGAGACGATATAGGTGTTGGTCAGAACAGACGGGGAAAAGATGGACAGGGGATAGTTGATCAGCATGAAGGACTGGACCAAAGAACTTTCCAGACCAGAATGACTCATGTTCAATGAGAGCTGTCGGCCTTTTGAGATATAAACATCCTTCACCCTCTCCCCTGCCAAGTGTCCAGTGATGTAGCCCACACACTAAGGGCTGGTGTGGCTGTGGGTTTATGTCTGGGCCTCCTCCATGGTGGGAATAAACAAACAACCAAAACGCACCAAGGAAAGGATCAGAATTCAGAGGAGAAAGGATGTCGCAGGTGGATGAACTAACACAGGGGTGTTAGCTTTCCTTGGAATACACCGGCACTTCAGAGAAGCCACCGGGCTTTCTAAAGTGTGTGGATCAGGGGATGGGGTCAACTTGACTTTGATTTACAAGGGAGGAGGCCCCAGCGAACACCTGGGTTCCAATTCCTTGTTCATGTCATCGCTGGGACAGACCCGTGAAGGAGGCAGGGGCTCATGACTCTGTTCCCACAATGAACTGAAAAAATGGCCATGAAGTGAATCGAGCAAGTAAAGCTGATGACAAATAAGAAGTGGTAGGTCCGATTTGTGGAAGCTGCTTAAGCGTTCAGAAATGTCCCGAACAAAACCGAGGTCCCCTCTCAAAGGGTGCAGGCAGGAGACTGGAAGGAACAGGAGGCTCCCAGGCCCCCTGCTGGCCATTTCCCTCTTTGTGCCCAATTGCAGCCAAACCCTCCTTCTCAGCACATCCCACCTGGAAGTGTAACTGGGCTTAACCGGCACCAGGACGCTGGCACAGGGAGGAAGGCCTGGGGACCAGGTGGCAAGGCTGGTGGGAGAATCCGGGCTTGTCAAGTGTGCCTGTGTGATGGTCTTTCTGGGCTCCCAGGTCAGGGCTAGATGGCTGGACGCCCCATGGACCCATTTCTCTGCATGGGCCCCACCCTCAGGGTGTTCATTGTCCCTCCTGGAAGCAGGGCGTGGGTGTGTGAAGAGAGGGGCAAGGCTGTCCTGTGAGTGGGACTTCTGGAGCTTGGATTTTTCTGATCCCTGTGTGTCCTGCCAGATCTGTTTGGCCGTGGCACCTGCCAGAGCCAGATGGCGGAGCTCAGGACCAGGCACACACACACCTCCGTGACGGCCACATTCCATGGCAAATTAGTCTTGTGTTTATATACGCTATTCTTGTTTACTTTTCTTTTTAAACCCTCAACTGCAGATATATTTTTTAAATTGATTTTAGAGATAGAGGAAGGGGGAGGGAGAGAGAGAAAGAGAAACATCGATCGGCAGCCTCCCATATGCGCCCCGACCGGGGATTGAACCGGTGACCCTTCCGTGCACGGGTCGGTGCTCTAACCGCTGAGCAGCACCGGCCAGGGCTTGTCTACTTTTCTTAATTATTCATCTTGTCATATTTTATACCTTCTTTCAAAAAATAGGCTTGCCCTCCAACATTAGACTTTGTGATCAGATGTCAGAGATGCAGATAAATGCGCTTTTCCTTTTTCCTGTGTGAAACTGATGGGTTTTCTTCTCGCCTTCCCTCCAAATTCAATCAGTGCTTTGTGGCGATCTTAACTAATCACATTTACCAAACTGTAGAGGTTATTTCCCCCCCTATTTTTAAAGAAGGGTCTGCCAGTGGAACAACCTGATTGAACCCAAATGTTCCTTCCCCGCCAAGTGCGATTGCCCTGAGGACAGCCTTGCAGTTGATACTTTAATCAGCTCCTTCGTCTCTGTTCCCTGGAAATCTTCCTTCAGCATTTCTCTGAGCCCTGATCCCCGGGGCTTTCACCCCTTGTGGGGCCAGTGGGGTGGGGAGGGGGAAGGGGGAGTAGTTCTTTGGAAAGCTGGACAGGGAATAGCTATGGTGCAGAGTGTTTGTCTTTTCCTCTCCAAGAAAGGTCACAGGAAAACTTTTGCTAAGAATAAGCTTCTTGGAAGGACACTCAGCACGCTCTGGCCTGGGCCCTTCAGTGAGGCTGCACCCTCTGGAAGGGGGGCTGGGTTGTCAGTCAGCAGCAGGACCAGCAGTCTCAGGGGGGCCCGATGCCTCTTCTCTCCACCCTTCACTAAGGGATGCCCTCCTTCCCCTGGGCCCAGGTGTGCATTTCTCTTCTTTAGGGACAGATATGGTGCTGGGAAGACTTCCTGCATCTTCCCTGACTCCCTCTACCTCCCTGGACTGGTGGCCATGGGAGGCTGCTAGGGGAAAGTTGGGCTCAGAGCTGCACAAAGGACAGGGATGGGGGTTCCCAGGAGTGGAGCAGGTGGCTGTTGGTATAGGGTGATTTTAGGAACCTTCCATCTGATACCATCTCCTCCATCTGGAATGCCACCACTAGTGAACCTATCTTCTCAAAGAGAATCTTTTAGACAAGGAGGAGCCCAGAATAGACGTTCACACTACTGCTTTGGGGCTTGCCCACGGCCAGGAGAAACTGTGCTGTCCAGAGGGCACCAGGACAGAAGCTGCGAGGCGAGGAGAAGGCATGGAGAGACCCCTCCCCTGATTGCTCCCCTTCTGCGTGAGTGGGTCCGGATGCGCTGGTAGGCAGAGAAAACTCAGAGAAGGCCCAGGCCTCCCTCCACCTCTGCTAATGAAACTGGGACCACCCTTTGCAATCTGGAGAGGCCACTGCAAATGAAGTGCTTATTTGAAAGGTCCCCTGGAGCCATCCTTATGGGATCAGGATGTAGAAAATAGTTTAATGAGGACACCAGCCTGCAGGTACACCTGTGCTAATTCTGTAGACAAAGACACTAACCTGACAGCCCGGGGAGGAAGGGGCCGTTAAGCCTCTTTGGGGAAACATCAGTCCTGCAGGGCAGACAGAGGCACCTCCCTGAAGCAGGAGGCAGATGGTAAAGGCACCCTGAAGACTATGTCCCATCGATCTGGCCTCTGGCCAGTTAGCCTGACCCTTACAGGCTTGGCAGCAGCCCTGGGACCCAGTGGTGGCTCCTTAGGAACCCAGGGCAGGCGAGAACTTGGGGTGGGGTGGGGTGGAGGGTGGTGAGGAGACACCATAGCACCCAAAGTGGGAAGAACAGGATAGAAGTTCCCACGCAGAGAACTCAGACAGAGTCTAGCACAGCAGCCTTTAGAGATTCTGACTGCGATCTGTAGTAAGAAATATATTTAAATTCCTCTTTCAGTGCACTCTAAGTGTAGATATATGTACATATATGTATACACATAAATAGCTGAAACAAAAGTGTCAGAAAACAACGCCTGTTGCTATAGTGTAAGATGCACTTGAAACACTCTATTCTAGTTTTTCATTGAAACCCGCTTCCATCAGCTGTGACCCACTACATTTATTTCATGAGCCCTCCAGTGAGTTGCTCCCACAGTTTGAGAAATGCGGGTGAGACACATAGAGGACTTGGAAGAGAGAGCAGCAAGGCTGGCCTGCCTGGGAGGGATTGCCCAGCCTTGTCCTCGGCACCTGCTCCATGGGAAGACAACCGGGCCCCCCTGGAAGGTGGACTGTAAAGTATAAATGAGATCATTGGTGTCGGGTGCTTCCCACACGGTGTGACATACGTGAGCACTCAAGAACCATGAGAGATGATGGGGATGGCAACGATGATATTGATTTCTGTCTTCTTAGATGGTACATGGGGCCCGCTGTCCCCTGGGGCCCTCGTCTCCTCTCTGACAGCCGTCCTGCTGGGGCGAGGCTGTCGGCCACCTTTACATCGGCGTGAAAGCAGCAGCTCCGTGAAGCAGTGAGATGCGCACTGCGAAGGGGCAGGTGGGGAAGCCGAGCTTTGCAGGGAGGTCTCGGTCACGGCTGGGACCTGGATGAGTACCGTCTGTGATGCATCTACAGTGTGGAAAGATTCCCTTGGTACACACGTGGTTGGGGACAAGAGGCAGCAACATAGAGGAGTGAAAAGACTTTAGTTAGAAACGACAGACAAAAAGGTCACAGAATTGGAAGAGGCCACCTGGAAAATAGTGGGGGACCGGCAGTCAGAACAGGAGGTAGCCACTGGATGCTTCATGTTTTCAGTGAGTCTTTCTTCATGCTCATTCTTGTTTTTGGGGGCAGCAGGGAGCTCTGAGATGTCCCCATCCCACCTCCCTTCCTCAGCTCCGACATCCTGCAGAGGGGCAGAGAGGGCAGGGGAGCCGTGTGCTGCGGGGGGCCCAGCCCTGGGCTGCTGGGCGGGAAGCAGACAGACCCAGGCCTGCCTTCCAGGCCTGCAGGGGAGAGGCTGGTCCCCTGGCTCGGGCTGAGCATCCGCATGCACCCTGGGTGCAGCTAAGGAAGAGGGGCTCCTCTCCCGAGGCCTTCGGCTTGCACGCTCTGTCCGTGTCCTGGACTTGGCATGTCATGAGGATGATTGGCTCCTTTGCCCTTTCCACACTGAGCAGATGCCCTGGCTTCCCTCTTTTGCAGAGAGTGAGCCTGGGATGTTGGTGTTCAAGTGGAGAAATGCCAGCTGATGCTGGGAGGAGGGGGCAGAAGGGGGAGAGGCCTGGGCCTCTGAGAGGATGAGGCCTCCGAGGGTGGGTTGCTCAGGTGGTCTGCTCCAGACGGCCATAGATCCTTGCGTGTTGGACCTGGCCCTTTACACTGCAGGGAGCAGGTCCAGAGGGTACCGAGCTCAGAAATGGTACAAGTGTAGCCAGCGATTCTGAGAGGGCAGTCAGGGCAGGGGTGGCTGCCCTTGGTCTTCCTGCTCCCTGTGGGTCAGCGCCCTCCTTTCCTCTGTGATGCCCATCCTGGGGGGCATTACAGGGACAGCTCCCTCTGGCCTGGGAGAGCCAGCCGAGGCCTGGCCGGTGCCCTGCAGCTGGCTGGACAATGTTTCCTACTGCACTGTGCCCATGGCCAATGGCCTGGAGAGTGCTTGCCTCTGCCACGAATAACATTTTGCGAATGTGGAAGCCCAGAGAATTTTTCTTCTGTTAGGTTTAAGTCTCTCCCTGAGATCTCCCTCTTTCCACTCTGAAACAGCCTCCTAGAGCAGCTGCTACCTTTAAGCCCCACAGTTGCTGCTCAACACAATGCATTGGCTCTGCAGAGAGTGCCCAGAGCAGGACTTTACTGGCAAACTCGATCCTGCATCTTTCCACCCACCCTCTCTGCCTCTCTGTCTCTCTCTCCAAAGACCCCTCCTGTTTCTCGCCTGAAAGAGCAAAGGGGCAGTTTCCAGTTTGCAGAGCATCTTCTCTTTGACCTGCCATCCACATACACTGTGGGAAGCAGCAGACAGGCCGGGCCCAGGCCTTGTCCTCGGGGCCTCCCTGGGCCCTGGGAATCCCTCGGAGAGGCAGCTGTGCCTTGAGAAAGGGCTTTAGGGAAGGAATCTCGTTTTACCTGGGGGCTCAGGAGAGACTTCCTGGACCTGGTGACTATCCTTGAGGTGGGGGAGCCACCACGGTGGGACAGTGGGATGTGTTCAGGCTGTGCCTGGCCCAGCAGGGGAAAAGCTAGAGGGCTCCAGATAGAGACTTTGAGCCACAACTGAAGCTCTACTCAGTCTTTGTCTCTAGGGACTAAGGGGGCCTCAGGGGAGGCTCTTCCTGCACCACTGAAGGTGGGTGGGTGACAAAGAGTTGGGGTGTGGGTAGGCTGGGCAAGTCTTTCCCATCGGCTGTGGGTCTGGCTGGGGCTGGGATGGGGACAGTGTCCACTGGAGGGCACTGCAGCACCACCTTGGGCCCAAGCAGCCCTTCAGCCCTAGGAGCAGAGCTTGCGGACCTCCTGGAACGCAGGGTAGCTCTAGGGGGAGACAGAGATCAGCCAGGTGCTGCTACTTTCAGGGTTGTCACCTGTGTGGCCTGAGCATCCAGCAGTGTGCTCACTCCCCCCCCCTCATTATTCACACGGACACACAGCCCCACACATTCGCTGCCACTCACACTTATAACACACATCATACATCCATACACCCAAGTTCATAACCACACACTAGATACACTCCTAATCACACACCCTCACACACACACACACTCACATGCTCCCCCTTGCCAGTTCCAGCCATGTGCCTCACATGTGCAGGCGGCCTGGAGCAGCTGTTTGTGTGGTGGGGCTGATGTAATGTCAAGAAATTTCGTGTTATATTTAAAATGACACCTGTAAAAATAATCTTCAATTTGTAATTTAAATACTGTAATACTCAATTATGTGGACTGGCAGGAAGTGTCCCGGTGGCTCTGGAGAGCAACATTCTTGTGCCTGCCTCCCATGCACTGGGGACGAGGTGGGGACAGCCAGGCCTCCCTCCTGAGTGGCCACCAGCTCCCCGAGGCAGGGGTGCAGTGGCTTCCATACCCCAAGTGGGTACCTACCCCTGCCTGTGGCACATCCACCCGTCCATCTGTTCCCCAGTCCCAGGCTGCTGCCAGAAAGAGGGCCTCCCGTGGGCTCACCCAGGAGACCGAAGGATTTGTACCCTGGGGGAAAGAGGGAGGGTGCTCCTTGTCTGGGGTCCCAGCACACAATTCCACAGCCCCAAGGCCCCGTGCCCCCGCCTCACAGCTTCAGGCCCGCAGCACAGAGCGTGTTGTTTGCAGCCCCGCAGCCCAGGGACCCTTAGCGTCGCGGCTCAGAGGCCTGCAACCTCACTGCACGTGACTCCGCCACAGTGCTCCCCTCACCGTGGCGCGCCCGGCACGATCAGCACCTTAGCCCCAGCCTCACAGCCCCTTCCCCAGACAGCCCATAGCCTCGGACCACGGGACCACTGCCTCCGGCCACCGGCTCGCGGCTGCTCCGCGGGCGCCATGCCCTGAGCCTGCTCCAAACCGAGCACCTCCCTTTCCCCAGGCCTGTTTCTTCTCCCCGCCTCTCTCCAGTGGGTGACTGCTGCGCCTCCCTCCCTCTGCCTCCTGGTGACCATGCCAGAAAACAGGCCACTGCTCGTGACTTCTCTGGATCCCTCACCGCCCATCCCTCCAGCCGCACGGTTACCAAGCCCTGTGTCCCTTTTCTCCTTAAAAGTCCCCCCGTCCGATTCTATCCAGCTCTCTACCTCAGCTCCAGGCTGGGACCTTTTGCTTCTCTTAGTGGCCCCCTTGTCTCCAATTCATTTTATTTACCACAGGGGCAGAGGGACTGCTCTAGAGCAGGGTTCTGCAATAGAACTTTCTGGAATGATGGAAATGCTCTAGATCTGTGAGACAAAAGCTGTAGCCACTAGCCACAGGTGGCTGTCAGGGGCTTGAAATGTGGCTAGTGCCATGGAGGCACTGAATCTTAAATTCTATTTAATTAATTTAAATAGTCATGGGTGGCCTGTGGCTACCACACTGGCTGGCCCTGCCTAGGGCACGGATGTGACCGTGCGGTGCCTCTGGCTCCATCTCCACGCCCTCCCACTGCTCCGAGAAGCACATTTAATCTTCACAGCACCACCTGCGTGGCCCGGCCCCCGTGTCGTGTCCTGGCTCACAGGCACGGCTTGCCCTTGGCTTTCTGTAAGCCAACCTGCTGGACTCCCCAGAGGCCCCCGAACCCGAGCATGGTTCTTTAGCACACTATTTGGACTCACAGTGTTTTTTTCCCTTGGCCTGGAAACCCTCCCTTGAGTTCATCCTGGGGACCTAGCGCAGGCCCTGCCCGCCCCGGGCACCTGAGTGCGGCCTCTGCCACTCTGGCCCTGTGAGCCTGAGCATCCCACTCTGTGACGCGGAGACGCCATCCCCCTGCCTGATTTGGTTCCCAGGGGCCCTTAACGCAGCCCCAGCCCCGGCGCAGTGCCCGCCCAGGGAGGCGCTCAGCTCAGGGCAGCCGCTCGGGGTGTTCGGGGGGCGCCTAACAAACTCCGACATCAGAACCAGGGCTAGGCTTTTATCTGGCCACCCCCAGAGCTCTGCCACTGGCCCCTCCTGAGTGTCCTGGAGGCAGGAGGGCGACCCCTCTGCACAGCGAGGATGAGAGCAGCGCCCAGGTACGGGACTCCGACTGTGGACAAGAAGCTTCCAGAATCAGGCTCCAGGAGGCTCCGCGGGCGTTTTTCTCATTTGTCTCTTGAAGGCAAACGCGGGCGATAGTATGTTCTCATGCTGCAGGTGGGGCAGGAGGCCGGGAGAAACGGGGCGCGCTCCCAGCTCCCAGCTCCCAGTCCCCAGCTCCCAGTCCCCAGTCCCCAGTCCCCAGCCCGAATGCGCTGGAGCTGGGGTTGTAACCCGGGCTCTTCTCTTTATAAAACACAAATACCCGGCGGCCACGAGACGGGCACGCTGACCAGGGCCGAGGCGCCGCGTCCCCGAGCCCGCAGGGCGCTTTCACATTCGTGTCCTTGGGGTGCGCTGCACCGTCCCGGAGCCCGCAGACGAGCAATCACGGCCCAGAAGTAAGGGGTTCTCTGGCGGAGGAGTTAACGTTTTGTGAGCAATAGGGCACCTCCCGGGTCACTGCAAACCCGACTCCGTCCGGGACATTTTGTGGTGGCCGGAGGTCAGCGCCCTCGCGGGCTCGGGTGCCTCGGGGTCCCTTCCCGCCCGCCGCCCTGCCCCTTCTTTTCATAGCACACTCAGCGGGAGAAATGTTTTTGGACCTTGTCTTTCGGAATTCTGCATTTTTCCCTTATTCACACCAGACCCGGCATCTCTAGAACTTGGTTTTTCTTGGACGGGCTGCCTGTGAGAATGGGCTTTTGTTTGGATTTCTGTCCCTGGAGGGGTAGGTGGGGGGCTGGGAGCCAGCAGGTCAAGGCCCCCCCCCCCGTTCTCCTCCCCCGGCCTCTGTGGCTCCCCAGAGGAGCTGGTGCCGTCCCCGAGGGAAGGCAGGAGGAGGGGGGCTGCTGGCTCGAGGACCCTGGGCACTAGGCTGGCACGGCGTCCTTTCTGACCCAGAGGGCTGATCCTGGCAGCTTCTTGTCCAGGCTGCCTTGGGCAGGTAGCACCGTTCTGGTGGGTTCCTTGAGACCCAAATATTTATGCACTGCCACACATCAGTGACCCAGGACGGCAGGGGAGGATCCCCGGCTGTGTGCGTGCGTGCGTGCGTGTGTGTGTGTACATGCACACGTGCGTGTGTGCCTGCAAAGGGTGACTGACAAGGCCCAGAGGTGGCTCCAATCACTGGGAAGCTAGGCATGTGGGAAATAGTAAAGGGGTGTTTTTTCCATTCTTTCTTGAGGGAGGAGATGCATCCTATTTATGGCCACATCCCCAGCCTGAGGTCTGGTACTAGAAAGCATTTTGAAAAAAATTGAGGTATAATTACATACTATGAAGTATATAGAATGCAAATGTACAGCTCAATGAGTTTTAGCAAATGTCTCTGCCCATGTAACCAATACTCCCATCGGATGCACGCATTTTAATCACCTGAGAAAGTTTTCTATGCCCCTTTCCTGTATGTCCTCCTCTCCCACGAAGAAACCGCTATTCTGAATACCGTCCTCACAGGTTCATCTTGCCTGTTCTTGGAGTTCATAGAAAAATCAGATCAAACAGACTGAGCTTTCCCCCTGACTCCTTGAGCTGAGCACGATGTCTCCGAGAGTTCTCCCTTTTGTTCTGTGTACCATAGGCGGTTCCTTTTCATTGCTGCGTACTGTTCCATCCCACGAATCCACCTCAATTTCGTCACCCATTTTCCTTTTGATGGACCTTCGGGTTGTCTCCAGTGTGGGGCTTTTATGAATAATGCTGCTGGAGGTATTCACATGTAAGTCTTTTTTGTGGACATATGCGCCCATTCCGTTGGAGTAATTACATAGGAGTGAAATTGCTGGATCACAAGGTGGGTGTGTGTTTAACTTTATGAGAAATTGCCAACCAGTTTTCCAAAGTGGTTGTATCATTTTCCAACCAGCAAAGTATGAGAGATGCAGTTGTTCTGTATCCTTGACACGATTTGGTGTTGAGAGTCCTGGCGGTTTTAGCTGTCCTAGCGGGTGTGCAGTTGTAACCCACTGTAGTTTAGATTTGCATTTCTTTGGTCACTGATGATGGGGAGCATCTTTTTCTATGTTTATTGGCCATGTGGATTTCTGTTGTGCAAAGCATCTATTTCTTTTCCCACTCTGGGCTGTCTTTTAAAAATAGATTTATGGAAATTAAAAACATATCTGGATTCTAGTTCTATGTTAGATATATGTAATTGTGACTATTTTCTCAGCACTTGTTTTTCATTTTTGTGTCTCTCAATGAGCAGAATCCAGTTTATCATTTTTTTTCTATGGTTTGTGCTTTTTGCACCCTGTCTAGGAAAAATGTGCCTATTCCTTGGTTCTAAATACATTCTGCTATGCTTTCTTTTTTTCTTCAGCACTTCAGCTCTACACTAGGTTTATAAACAAATCTTGGGCTAGTTTTGGTGCCTGGTCTGAGGTGTGGATCAAAGTTCAGTGTTTGATGGGAAATCCTGTAGATAAGCACCTCGTCTGATACAGGAAGCAGGCTGGTCGCCAGCACCTTCACCCAGGGCGGCCAGAAGCACAGTGATCCTTGGTCACCTCTGCAGGTGTAAAATAATTTTTACCTGTGGAATCACTTCCATAAGCAGTAATTAAACAATTAGTTGTTGCAGATCGGCACAGAGCAGGCTCTCAGCTATAATCCAGGCCAAGCCTATTGTTATACAGATACGGGCAACAGACCCAAGAGGGGAAGGGACTCATCCCCATCCAGGCTATTGGCAGAGCCAGGAGCACAACGGGGGCCCGAGCTCTCTCCTTTTAGCAGCTCCCTCTCTGAGAGCCAGGGAACCCTCTTCCCTCTGCATTTCAGAGCTCCTGCAATGCTCTTTGATGCCGTTGACATTTGTGAGTCCTCTGTGGGATTAGAGAGTCACGGGGCATCAGCCCTTGCTAATCTCCCTCTGTAGACTTGAAATAGTTCAGCCATCAGAGCCGTTCTCTCCTCTCCTAATAACTCATGAGCTCCTTGAGGACAGGAGCTGTGTGTGAATGACCTTGGAATCTCCATAGTTAATGAACGGACAGCTCGACCACCCTCTGCATGCAGCAGGACCACCAGGCTGCCGAAATTCTGCTTCAGTAGGGAAACACTCGGGCCAACACATCATTCCGAGCCCAGCCAACAGCTCTGCCAAACAACATTCTCAGGTTAGGTAACTTCTGTTCTTCTGGTGGCTTTGATGTTCTCTGTATTTCTGTTTTCTTTCTAAGAACCCATCTAGCTCCCCCACCCTGGGATCCACGCTATGTAATTGCTGTATACGCCATACAACCCTGTTTGAGCCTCAACTTGGTTTCATCCTGATAGAATTCTGGGGTTCCTGCCGACAGCATAGATCCCGTGAAAACATAGTAAATGGCAGCTGGTTTGTCCACGGAGAGTACAGATGTTTTCTAGGCAGGGAAGTCGGTGTGAGGTGTCTGTTGACTCCAAAGAGGCCGATAGAGGGGAGCCCAGGTCTAGGAGAGACAGAGGACAGCGTCTGCTGGCTCGAGCTCTCGGCTCAGGGCAAGGCTGGATTCCTTTGGCTCCTCTTGTGGGTTTCCGTGGACACACCCCGAGCCCCTGGTGCTGGAGTCCCCAGGGAGCCCCGAGCGTGACTCTATTGCTCCATCGTTGGCAGCAAGTGCTCCTGAATCCGCTGGCTTGGGCGCTGTGAGATTCCCCCGGCTCAGCACGCCCTGCAGGGAAAGGGCCCGTCTGAGCATGCTGTTCTCTTCTTGGAGCCTGAGTGTCCCTTGAAATTAGATTCCCTTTGTTTATTTTCTCAGAGCCTTAGTGATATGTTCCTGCTGACTTAGAGAGAAGCTATGTATCCTGTGGTGGAGACAGTGAAGAGCTGTTTTTTTAATCCAAATTTGGGGAAGTCTCCATGCCCCTGAGCTCTCCTGGGGGCCTCAGCAGAGCTCAGCTGCTGTCTATTGCTGGAGGCTACTTACCACTGGGGAGGGCTCAGGACAGGAGGATGAGCCCTGAGGGACTGGCCAAGGTGTCCCGGGCCCGGGGGCTGAGAACAGAGCTTGGGGCCCATCATGGCTCTGCACCCTGCCCTCTGGAAGCCAGTTAGAATCGCTTACTGGGAGAGTCCACATGTTGACATTCAACTTAGGCTCTGTTAGTGGTGTATCCTTCCTGGACTGCTCCTCTCTCAGCTCTTTTAAACCTCACTCATGGAGGCCTAGCTTGTGTTACCTCTTCTAGGGAGTCTTCCCTGGCTCCTCTCTCTAGGTAAATACAATTCTGCTATCAAACTGTGACCTTCTTATATGCCAGACTTTAAGGCCTCTCCCCACCTTGGTCTCCAGCAATACCTGTTCCTTTGCCCCGGTTGACCTCTTACTTTTCTCTGATGAGAGAGCGTTGCTTTCCCAGTGAGAGTGGGGCCTGTGGGAGCCGAGGCCATGCCTGATTCAGCCCCAGTTGCCCTGGGCAGTTAGCACCTCACAGGAGCTTAGGGACAGTTCAGGGCCATGCCCACCACAAAGGTTTGTGTTGTTTCCAGGTGGACTGATCACTCTGTGTCTTGTGACTCCAGCATTCTCTGTGTAGATGTCTCCCTCAGCTCTCATACCCTGGGACATTTGTTTACAGGTTTCTTTTCTTCTGATAACTTTTGGGCCCTTTGAGGATGGAAGCTACATTTTCAATCATCGTAGCATCCCTGTATTTAATGAACTGACAGATCAAACCCTGTCCCACAGGCATGGAAGCTACATTTTCAATCATCGTAGCATCCCTGTATTTAATGAATTGACAGATCAAACCCTGTCCCACTGCAGCTCTGTTTCAATAGAGGAGCTCTCAGGCCAGCACGCTGTTTTGAGCTCAGACAGCTGTGCCACCAAACAGACTCCACTTGGTGGAATGGTAGTTGCTCCAGAATTTGTTCTCCTGCCTGTTAGCACCTGGCCAAGCTCTGCTCCTTTTGGGAATCATGAGGGAGCTCTTCCAGGTGAGGCAGAAGCAAATGTTCCCACCAAAACTGCCTCATGAGTCTTCCTAGGTGTCCACATCCCACCTCGCTGCCTGGGTTGTCAGGAACATTTAGGTAGAGGACAGCTGTGAAGGTGCCCGTTCTGGTGTGTAACACATAGTCAGTGCTTAGTGAACACTCTTTCCCTTTGTCCCCACCCTGAGGAAATCAAATGGGAGCATATGGTCATTGCCCCTTGTGGGCCCAGGTTTGGAGCTGAGATAAGCAGTGGAAGCATTGCCTAGCTTAGAAACTGATCTAATCATAGAGTTTGGTGGGCTCTGATGTTTGCAAATTTTTTTTCCTTTATAACTCTCCATTACCCCTCCTCTGGTCCTAGGATGTCTCACTTGAGCCCTGACACGCATGGTCTGGGTGAGACTTGCCTCCCTATATGGACTGTGAGTACCGGAAGGCCGAGACCCTGGCTGATCTGTCCTGGGCTCCAGGCACAGTGCTTGGCCCAGGATAGTGTCTTTGACAAGGAATGAAGATTGCGCAATGGAGCTAATCTAGTGTGCTATCTGGAGTCCCCTACAGGTTGCTTCCTGAGTTTCCACCAGTCAGGAGCTGTTGACATAGCCCAGATGAGAGTGTGAGGTCGGGGTCATAGAGGTGGGGAAGCAGGAGTGTGCCATCACTGTGCCTCCACAAGACAACGGCCCCTTCAGGTCAGCTGAGGGGAGTTCTAGTTGGCTTCTGCACACAGAGGGGTGGCCCGGGGGGCCTTACCCACGTGGCTGATGAGTTGCTGCCTGGCTTCTAAAGACCCCTTGACCTCTGGCCAGCTGGGCCGCTCCCCAGGTCCCTGGCGGAGCTGAGCTTGTTCTGGGCTTCCCAGAATATGCTTCCCATCAGCCTTCCTGCAGCTCGCCCGAGCTTTTGAAGTGGGGAGTGAGGTAAGTTGATACCCGCTGTAGCTCAGGGCCTCTTCGAGCCAAGCAGCCTGGCCCTCATTGCACAGACCTGCTATGCGACCGGCCACATGGCTGTCAGGCAGGGGGACCCGGGGCAGCTTATGATTCCCGGGAGGGAAAGCTCCGGCCCAGGGCCTGGGCCCTGATGGACGATTGTTATTTCAATGTGTGTGCCGTTGAATGACATCATGCTATGGAGTGCATGATTTTTTTTTTGTCAGTCTTTTAACACAAGTTTATGTTTTTCAGACCTTCAAGCTGCAGGTCATTTTTTACATTTGCTATTGAGAGCAGATGTGACTGATCCCTATCGGGTTCTACTGAAAAACGGTGGGGTTGCGGAAGGTCAAATGCAGAATGCCTTTCAATCTCCATTATTATTTCCTCCACTCAGTGGCCTCAGCAGGAAGCCCGCACTTGGTAACGTGGCCTCCGGAAGGTTCTCAGCCTGCTCACCCCAGCCCTGGCCGTTGGCATTCCCTGCACTGTACTGCAGGCTTAAGCTCAGCAGTCAGCCAGGGGCAGAGAGCCTGGATGAGAGAGGCAGGAGGCTTAGTACTCTCCGGGTCTCAGTTTCCCCATCTGTACAATGGAAGTGTGGATTGGGAGATACTGATGAGTATTGTGAGATGCTGATGACACTGCTATCCTTTAGTTTTGTAACTCTTGGATTTGAAGAGGCCAGACTGGGAACCGTGTCTTTGGCATTGCTGTGCCTCGCTCTAGGGCCTTGGGGAAGTTTAGGGAGATGTCTCTAGTGGAGGTGAATGTCCACCCGTCTGTGCTTGGCAGGTGGAGCTGGCAGGAGGGATATGTTTGGGGTCCCCTAGAAGAGAATCATGAGGGGTGTCTTCTATGTTGATGCCCATCATGGGGGTCATGTGGCACCTCTTGAGGGCAGCTCTGTTTTCACAGGCCTCTTTTATAGAAAAATTTCCATCCCAGAGTTGGGAAAATGCACTGCTTCCAAAATCAAATTCTCTTCTTCTTAAAGTGTTGGGGTGAGGGTGGAGTAGTTAGGGGCAGACACAGATGCAAAGGAGGTGGGAGAGGTCTCCAAGTCTCAGAAGAACAACCCCGAGGAGACTGCATTTGCTTCTGAGAGGACAGTCAGCCCTATTCCAGGCTCATGTGACAGAGGAAGCACTAGCTGTTCCCTCCCTTGAGCTGCTGCCATGGCAAAGTAATGGGCATTTGTGACAACCTGGGGAAGGCTTTTTGCTTCAGACAGGATGTATGGCTCTAAATGAGCCCCTGGGAGATTAACTTTCTGATCATCAGGACTTCAATGCTGCCATGGGAATTCATTTACGATTCATTGACTCATGGATGGATCCATCCACCCACCCACCCACCCACCTACCCATCCACCCACCCACCCACCCACCTACCCATCTATCCACCCACCCACCCACCTACCCATCCATCCACCCACCCACCCACCTACCCATCCACCCACCCACCTACCCATCCATCCACCCACCCACCCACCCATCTACCCATCTACCCATCCATCCATTTATTTAGCAAGCATTTATGGAGCATCTTCTGTGTCGTCCTCTCATTAGAGATACAGAGATGGACAAAACAGTCTCTGCCCTTGAGCTCAAAGGGTCAACTAAAGAATGCAGCCGGGAGTGATGCAGGCGGTAAGGGCCGTGGGAACCGAGTAGAGCGCTGTGCTTAAGTCCACAGGGCAAGTGTTTGGAATGGCGCAGGTAAGGAGGAAGAGAAGGAGTGAGAGTGAAAGGAGGCACCTGAAAGACAGTGCTAACAGGATGCTGCTAAGTTCAAGAAATTATTGCCTTTGGGCACCGGGGCCTCTTCTGCCTCGCAGTATAAGATGTGGGCCGTCGCTGTCTTGTGTTTCATTGAAAGGGACAGGTGTTCAGCTGTGTGTACATAGCAGGTGGGAAAGCTTGGAGTCCCCAAGGCAGCATTTCAGAATTTGGGCATTACAGGGGATTCTGTATTACTTGGTTCTCTTACTTAAAAAAAAAAGTACATATTCTTTGAAAGACAGTGATTCTTCTTTTTGACTTGGCAACATCCTCTTATCCACAACGCACGTTGTTGGGAGACTAGTGCACAGCGGCTGCTGGGAAAGATTTGCTGACCAGGTGAGGCCGGCGGTGTTCTCCCAGCTGCTGGAACGGCAGCGTGGAAGGGTGGCCGGGGGTCCCAGCTCAGCAGAGCTTTTCCTCCATCTCTACAGTGGGAGCCACCTCGCTGCTGAAGCCAGAGCTGCCTGTCTTCCTTCCCTCTCGTGCCAAGGAATACCGTTCTTCCAGCTGCTTCTGGAACATCTCAGCGGCAGCGAGGCCGCGACTCAGGTGCCACAGCTGTAAAACCATCCCTGACACATCTTCCTGTCCCCCTGCCTCCCGGGGACGGTGCGGGGACGAGATAAACTCATGGGAAGCTCTCCCAGAAGCCACGGGGCCTGGCCTGTGTGCTCAGCCCGGCGTGCGGCGTGGAAGTGACAAAGAGTTAAACGTTTTGGCAGAAAGCAGGCTCTTCCTTTTCCAAGGGGAGCCTTTTCAGACACCTCAGGTTGGCCCTACTTTAAAGAGGAGGCGCAGTTTCTAGCGTGGGGCTCCGGGCGGAGGGGAGCTGACGCGCGGCCTCCCCGGGACTCCCGGGGACTCGGCCGGCGGCGCTAATGAAGGCATCTCCCCCTCTTCCCGCGTGAGATGCCAGGTCACGGCTGGCCGACGAGCTGCCGCATGGGAGCCAGTTAATCTTCTGAGTCCATATTTTTTATGGGCACTGCGGGAGCTGTCCCGGGTTTTTGTTTCCAGCGGTGGGATATCAGGATTTGTATCCTATGGTATATCCAAAGAATAATTCTCCTTTCCTTTGATGTTATTTTGGACATCTTGAGGCACTTAGGGGTGCATTCTCAGGCAAGGCTGGAGGACGGGCTTGCAGGGCCCTCATTATGTTATTAAAATAGATCCAGGGAAGGAAGACTGAATTTCTCGAGCAGAGAGCTGCATGGCTAGGGGAAGTCTGGTTCAGAAGTCACTCCTTGCCCTGACTCCCTGAACTAAGAACTGTGTTTTATTGCAGTTTGAGCGGAAGCGAGGTGCCTGCCGCCCACGTGATTGTGTCACAGTTGGAGATGACCATGGATTGTTTTTCCTGACATTTGGAAAATCACAGTTTAACAAAATACAGCTCAGATTAAAGAAATGTCAAAAAATTGTCCCTAACCTTGACATTAGTTGAGCAAGTCTGCTGTACTTTGGGATGATTGTACAGTCTCCTTAAGTGGCATTTCTTCCCCTCATCCTTGCTCAGCAACCCAGTCAGCACAGCCCGGCCAAGGTGATTTTCCCATCACGTGGTTCTGCTCAAAAGCCTTCAGTGGCTCCCCACTGCATCTGGAAGAAAGTAGAATTAGACAAATCAATCAGACCCTGCTGATGAGCCCTTCCAACCCCAACTACCAGGTGGGGAGCCTCCTGCAACCCCAGAGGCCTCCTGACACACTGGGGGCTCTGCAGCCCTCTCATTCCTATTTATGCTCTTACGGTTCTCCATCGCCCCCTCACCCCCACTCATTATCCCCCAGCTCACCCCTGGTTCAGAACAAGTCTCACCCCTTTTAAAGAGCCTCTTTGATCATCTCAGCCTGTGCCCTTCCCTTTCCCACTCCCAAGTGTACAATGACGTTACAGAGTTGCAACTGGGGTTCTGGGAAGAGTCACACAGCCCTGGGTCTGAAGCTTGCTGTGTGACCTCAGGTGACTTGCTTAACCTCTCTGATTCTCAGTTTCTTCATCTGTATATATGGGGATATACATACCTGCTTCATGAGTCTGCTGTGTGGGTTCATGAGATAAATGAGATGAAGCACAACACCTGGCATTTGGCAGGTGCACTTAGAATGTTTCTTTCCCATCTTATGGCACTTAGAGTTTGGTTTCCAGCTTGTGACATTTACTACATTCAAATAATCATACTTATAGGAGAATCTGTTGTACCTTAGCTCACAGGTTTCTAGCTCTTGGAGGTGGGGACTCATCTTGTATTTCCCGTGTTTTGTGTAGGAGAGACCAAGAAACTTAGCTTGAGTTCCTGAGCAGATGAACCACTGAGTGGAAGGAGGGTTGATGGGCCTCAGACGTGCCCTTTCCCATCACAGCCATACCCACGAAGGCTATGTCAGTGCCACTCAGGCCTTGCATCAATAAGCTGATTGAAGCATCTCATCTCTCTTGTCTGGATGGCAGTAAGGGCCCTCGAAGTCCCCACAAGACCTGGAGTAGGGAAGAGGTTGGTTCCAATGCATGGTGTTGCCCCGAGGGCTCAGGAAACATGTGATAGAGAGCCTGACTGGCATCCTCTTAACCAGCTCATCCAATAGCCTTGCCTGAGTCCCCCAACAAAACCATCAAAGAAAACCAGGGTTGCATGAGGTACTTCAGCTATTTGCAAAGGAGGGACTGGGAGGGAGGTGTATTTGAAGAGGTGAGGGAGAGTGAAATCAATGGCAAGGCGGGCACATGGCCAGTGCAACACCCAGGGCTGGTGGCCGGGCTAAGGCTCTGGATGGCAGAGGGTAGGGAAAAAGACTGAGGGTGACCTGCACCTTGTGCTCCCCAATCTTGTCCTAACAATCTAGGTGGTCCTCACTAGCGTGTCACCCTGCTGTAAGGCCCTGTTCAAATCCTACCTACTCCCCGAGGCCTCCCCAGCTCCATCACACAGGTCCTGTGTCGTGCTGGCCTCTCTGAACCTTTCCTTATGTTAACATGGTGCTTGGGTGTCTCGCGCCCTCCCCTGGTGGCCAGCACTCAGGGGCAGGTGCCCCGTGCCCTGGATTTCTGCCTCTGTCCTCCCTGGCAACGCTGATGAGGAAGTCACTGTGTCCCAGGTATGAAGTACTTGACCTGGCTTCTCTCATCTACTTTCCACAAGAAATGCACGAGGTACACAGGACTCTCAGCCCTATTTCATAAATAAGAGCCCCGAGGCTGAGATGTCGAGCAATTTGCCTCGGCCACAAACTATTGCTGCTCTTCCTTCCTTCTGGTTGGGCGAGGGCCTCCTGGAGGGCAAAAATCTGGGAATTAATCTCTCTCTCCCCCTGGATATAGTAGCATGGGCTCTGGAGCCAGGTCTTCAGTTCACACCCTGAATCTGTCCCTTACTAGCTCTGCCCCACTGAGCAGGTGACTGAATCCTCCTGTGCCTCAGTTTTCTCACGGGGTTGTTGTGAAGACTGAGTGAGTTACACATGAAGCGCTTTGAACAGCGACAGGCAAGAGCTCCCCATGACAGTCACTGTCATTGTCCTTCCTTCTCTGCTGTGGCGCCTGTCCTAGTGGGCTCGTCTAAGTTCCTAGTGGGGGAGAAGGGTCCAGAGTGGTGAGCCATGTGCCTGAGGGGGACCCGAGTGGAGAGCCATGTGCTTGTCTGGGGACCTGGGGACTCAGGGGCGTGAGGACACAGCTCTTTCAGAAACTGGTGTTGAGGAGCAAGCACGTGCTTTGGGCAGCAGCGTGGAGCTTGCCCAGGTTGGGGAACCCAAAGCCGGTTCCTGGAGACTCCTTGGGGCCCTATGGGAGGAGAGGCAGCATTGGGAGGAGCTGGGGAGAGGTGGGGAGGCTCCGGTGTGAACAGGCTGAGGGCAGGAGACGGCAGGCAACTGAGCACTGAGGACAGATGAGTGGTGGGCGGGGCCTGTCGCTGGGCAGGGGAATCAGGGGAGCCTGAGGGGTGGATCCTGCAGGCCCCCGGGCTGCAGAGTTCCATCGCCGATGCTGCGCAGCGAGGGTGCGCAAGGACCTCAGTCTCCTGGTCCCCTAGGGAGAGGTGAAGTCACATGCTGGGTCCTTACAGCACTTTGCATCTCCCTTGCCACGGGGGTGGGACCAAGGGCTTTGGCATCAGGCAGACCTGGGTTCTAATCACCGCTCTTCCACACCAGCCGTGTGGTCATAGGGTCTTAGACAAGTACTTACTTTTCTTTGATCCTCAGTTTCTTCTTCTGTAAAATGGGGACAACAACCTACACATCATAAGGTTTTTATGAGAATTAGACTGCGTGATATTTGAAATGGGTATTGCACACAGAAGACAACGGTTAGAGGTATTTTTACCCTCTGGTTGCGAATGCTGCTTCTCCAAGTGTGGTCCCTAAGCTGGCGGTGCCAGCATCACGTGGGAATTTGTCAAACATGCACATACTTGGGCTTTATCCCAGACTTACTGAATCGAAAATCCAGGTGGGGTCCAGCACTTGGGGCTTTGCACGGCCCTCCAGATGATTCAAGACTGAGAAGCATGGATCTGATACAGGCCCAGGGAGAAATGAGAGAACACCCAGGAGGATGCTCAGCCTGGGGCTGGGATGCAGGAGGTGCTCGGTACCAGACAGCTCCCCCTCTCCCCTCCTACCTGGGCAAGGGTCTTACCCGAAGAGGTTAATGCTACTGCAGACCTCGGAGAGGTGAAAGGGCCTTGTCCCCTGGAGGACAGACACATTATGACGGCTTCATTTGATTAAAAGGGGATGTTGATCATTAGTTATGACCCAAATTTCTTCTCTCCCCAGCAATCACTCAAAGTGTTCCCAGATGCGCGGGGGGCTGTTGGTTACCTGCGAACACAACATCCCTTTATAACCAGGACGCTCATGCTCGCGGAGACTTTCAGAGAAGTCTAGCGGCCTCCACGCCCCTCGGGCCTGCCCTGCGTTTGATGGAGTGAATGATTGAAGGGAAACATATGCATTCCAGATTGGGCCCGAGGAGCGGGGCTAGGAGAGGCGGCCTGCTTCCAGCGGCAGCCAAGGGGAGGTGGGGAGCTCTGCAAGTATTTGTTGTTCCCGTGGGGCTAATTATTGACTTTTAGAGGCAAGTAGCCGCCCCAATTTCGGTTAGCACAGTTGTTCGTTACCGCATAATTAAGAGGAAGGGGGAGCAGCCTTGGTGGGGAGCGAGGCAAAGGGAAGGCCAAATGCAAATAGCTGGAATGCCTTTGTCTGAGGAACACCGGGCAGCAGTCGCCAAGGTCAAATGTTCAGCTCTTGGACACAAAGGGCCCAGGCATCCAGGCTGCCTGGGCAGGGCGGGGCGAGGAGGTGGAGGAAGCCGCCCTGCCCAGGGGTTTTGGGGTTTTAAAGGATTACTGCTCCACTTGCCCTAAGGTGGGTTCACTTTTGTAAAAGGATGAGCTTTGCCCCGAGCTCAGGCTGCAGACAGGGATCTTCCCTCTGCAGCGGGAAGGGGTGGGCCTCCCGAGGCCTCTGATGACGTGATGACGTTTGAAGGAAGTTCGCCGATGCTGGAGATGGACAGAGCTCCGCCGGGTGTGCCCAGCCCTGACCAGGAACCCGAAGGTGGCCAGGGCATGGGGGCGCCCAGGGCTAAGGGCTCTGCTTGACCCAGCTGTGGGTGGGAGACAGGAGGCCGAGAACCTGAGCTCCTGCTGAAGGCTGTGGCTACAACAGCTCTTTCTTGCGAGGACTAATATGTCCTGAGCATTTTGTGCTGCTTGCTTAGCTCAGGACAGTGCCAGGCCCCTGAATGTGGGGTGAGGGGCTGAGGGCCTGACAGGCCCTTAGTGGAGGGGGCCCTCGGGGAAGGGCGAGCAGATGAGAAGGAGATGAGAAACCAGCACACGGGGCAAGGGAAACGCTAACTTCGTGTGCAGCTCCTTTATATTGGGGGGCTCAGAAGATTCCAGAAATCTTTGGTTTGAAGAAAGCATGAGAACAGAACAGGGGAATGTGAAGCCTTGTCCTGGGGTCAGGGGCCCTGTGTTCTAACCTGGCCATGCCCTTAACTAGTTGTGTGACCTTGAAGAAGATCTTGACCTTTCTGGGCCTTACAGCCTCACCTGGAGAACCAATGAGGGGAGTGGATGGTCTGAAGAACTTGTCTGGAAAGTGGCTCTTGCCCTACAGCACTGCAGTGGAGAAAGTGGAACTGCTGTATTTTTTCTCTTTGATGGTAACGCATCTACCTCCCTTGGCTTCCTAGGTGGGAGGTAAGTTTGAAATGAAAGACAGAGGAAGAAGTTGTGGCATAAAAGCTGAATGGTCAGGGCTGGGACCACATGAGCTATTGCAACTGGCTTCTATGAACAAGACTCCAGAGGGGTGGAGGGGAAAGATCCTCAAAAATACATATATTCGGCATCGAACCAAACCTCTGAGCAGGTTTTGCTTCGTGCAGAGAAATGTCCTTATGTTCCGACATCTGCCCCGGGAGGAAGGTGCGCACTGGGGCACTTGAGGAGGAAAGGTGTACGAGTTTCCTCTTGCTGCTCTGGCAACTTACCGCAAACTTGATGGTTGAAAACCACACACTTTTGTTATCTTACAGTTCTGGAGGGTGGAAGCACAAAATGGGTCTCCCTGGGCTAACATCAAGGAATTGGCAGGGCTGTGTTCCTTTGGGAAGAATCTGTGTCCTCGCCTTTCCCAGTTTCAGAGGCTGCTCGGATTCCTTGGCACGTGGCCCCTTCCTCCTCCAAAGCCAGCAGGGGCGGGATGAGTCTTTTCCCAGCATCAGTCAGACACTGACTCTTCTGTCTCCCTTTTCCACGTGTAAGGACTCCTGGGGTCACATTGGGCCCACCTCATAACCCAGCTACTCTCCCTATTTTAAGGTCAGTTGATTAAGTAATAACCTTAATTCCGCCTGCTATCTCAATTCTTCTCTTTGCCACACAATGCCACGCAGGGACAGGTTCCAGGAATTCGGACATGGGCATCTTCGGGAAGCCAATTTTCTGCCTAACAGCGCAGATGTTAATCTGCAAAGAGCAATGCCAAGCCCACACTGCCACCAGGCCCCAGGGAGAGTGGCCTTGTTCCCCAAATTGGTTCCTAGGCAGCCTTCGGAGGAGCCGGGGGCACTCTCCTCTCCCTGACTCGGGCCAGGCGCCTCTCCCAGGACCTCTCTTTCCCACAGGAAGGGCTGTCACTGTACCATTGAACACTTCAGGCCTTGGTGGATGCTCAGGGCTGTTGACACCTGGAAAGCAGACTTCCCAGGCTGAAGGAGAGCTTCATTCAGACATTACATTTTCTTGGAGGGCAAGAGGGTGGAGGTGGGGAGGTCCAAAGGACAAGCAAATTTAGTTCATTCATTCCACAAAGAGAGACTCATAATAGACCCATTGAAGTCTGTTAACTCTTTCCCCTCTGTGTGAGGCTTAGCTCCCTTTAAAATGTCGACAACTCGAAAACAAGGGCCCTTTCCTCAGCAAAATTTATTGTCTGAGAGATGCCGTAAAAGGTTTGCCAGGCTCTGGACCCCTCTTGCCTCTCAAGCCTCTTTTCTATTCCCTTCCTTAAGAATTTCACTTTCAGGTTTTGTTTGGTTGTTTTTTCTTCCATGTGGTTAATTTTTTTTCAGAGCTTCATTGGGCAATAGGAGCTTCAGTAAGTTTGTACAATAACTCAGCCTTCTCTTGACCTAAAAGAAGTATCAAACCTTCCTGATGGGTTGGTGGCAGCCTTCTCTTATGTCCTTAGCAGGCTGAGAGCAGGAGGAATGTCACTCTTTAATTGCTGCTGGGGGAGCTTGTTCGGGAGTCTCCCCACTGAGGGCTGGGGCCCTTTTCCACTCATTTTAGATGGTACTTTTGGGGAAACTGTCAGACTTCCTCCATAGACCACTTGGCTCTAGGTGGAAGCCCATTTCTATACAGCTAGATTAATTTGAGAATTCCTTGTAACCTGAATAAAAAATACAGCAAGTTGTATTGCAGTGGGAAAGACTATTTCTTTTTAGGAGAAGAAATGAAAGAGTCTGATTGTGGGAGACAGTGGGACTTGATCCTGAGTGACCTTGAGCTTTGAACTTGAATCTTCCAGTTAGCGTGTTGGTGTGGGCTGCGTCCGTGGTGTCGTTCTTGGGCCAAGGATGTCCCACTGCCCTTAGCACTCCTGGCTTTCTCCCCAATATCCCAGGGACAAAACATGAATGGAGGATCCTCTCTCTAACAATTCTACAGTTTTGCTCCCACTGAAACTCAAACTGGGCCTTTTTTTAAGTCAGAAGTTCAGTTCTACTGGACAGCAGCCCTGTCCAATGGAAATATAATGTGAGCCTCAAATGTAGTTTAAAAATTTCTAGTAGCCTCATCGAAAAGTAAAAAGAAACAGGGGAAATTAACTTTAATAATATATTTTATTCAACCCCTTATATCCAAAATATTGTCATGTCAACATGTAATCTGTACAAAAACATTAACGAGATATTTTACATTCTTTTTTTGTACTCAGTCTTCAAAATCCAGGGTGTATTTTATACTTAGAGCACATTTCAATTCGGATGCTAAATTTTCCTTGGCAATACTTGATCTGGATTAAGAGTTCATAAAATTGAGTGTTGAAAAAGTAGATTCACATACCCCAAATTGTTCCCAACATACTTAAAAGTTTTCCAATAACTGACTCGAGTATCAGTTTTTAATTCTGAATTCATTGAAATGACATAAAATTGGAAGTCCAGGCCCTCAGTCGCAGGAGCCGTGATTCAAGTGCTCCCTAGACCGTGTGGCTGGTGACTGGACCGGGCAGTGTAGATCTAGGGTGTCCCTCAACAAGCCCGAAGCAAACCTATGATTTGGGGCTGGGTGGCTGTGGGCAGGGGCACAAAGAGCCCTCCCCTCCCACTTGGTGTGGCTGCCACAGGGATACTGAGCTTGTGCCTCACTGGGGAGGCCAGAGTCCTGCTCCTGAGGCTTTTGCCCCATCATTAATTCACACATTCGATAAAATTAATTGAGCCAAGATATTGCTGTACGTTAAGCAGAAGAGTCTTAGTTTACTGAAACATAGGAGAGGCAGATAGTACGGAGGCAAACACATAAGCAGGGCCATTTCGTGCAGTGATGAGTGTAACAAAGAAAATAAGACATAGTTAGAGTCAATCCAGTGGGTGGGCAGATGGAACGGAAAATTCTAGAATACGGTCAGGGAGGCCTCTCTGAGGATGGGCCCCTGGAAATGAGACTGAGGCCATGTGAAGGTCTGAGGGCATGAGCGTGCCAGTCAGAGAGGGGAGACAACACACTTGGGGGTTTGCAAAATCAGGAGGCCCAGTGGCTCAGTGATCCTTTCACAGTTTTCAGCCACCCATGAGCCAGGTGTCCCTCACCCTCCAGCTCCAGATTTGGAAGCCTATGTTCAGATCCTGGTCCACCTACTAGCTGCGTGCCTGTGGGCTGTTATTTAGCCTTTCTGTGCCTCTGTTTTCACATCTGTAAAATGGGGATCATAATTCTATCTATAGGGTTGCTGTGAAGATTAAATGTTACATGTAAACATTTGGCAAATTTTAAGTGCGTGGAAATGTTAGCTGCCATTATAGTTCACTTATGAGAAGCGCTCTGAGGGTTGGCTGGGCCAGCCGGGTGCTGGGCACTCACAGTGCCGGGACGGAGATGGATACATAAGAGAGTTAGTGGAGGTCAAGGTCTTGGTAGCTGTGCTGACCACGGGCTCTGGCAGCACCCTCTCCCCCGTCACAGCTGTCACACTGTAAGCTGAGGGGGTACCCCAGGGAGGCACGGACGAGTGCCCAGAATCTGGGCAGGAAAGTGCTGCCTGAGTTCACCGTTCAGGTGGCCCGGGAGCAGGTGTGGGTGTGATGCAGGGCTGGTGGGGCAGGAGGACCAGCTCTTCTTGGCCTGAAGGCCCAGCCTTGACCCCTGAGCCCATCCAGTTCCTCCCAGTCACTTGTTTGTTGACAGGTTATCATGGCAACAGGGGAGGCACAGAAAATGTTAATTATTAGTACAGAATGAAATGGAACAATTTGGACATCGGTTTAAAATTAATTAAAATTCTGTCTCCAGGGATTCTCCAGGTCCTTGCTGTTTTCTTGAGCCTCGGGGTATCTCTGTTTCCTGCTCCAGAAAATGAGATGACTTAAATGTAAACTCTCTCCAAGATTTAGGAAAACAGCCATCTCTCTTTCCCACACAGATGCATGTTGAGGGAAGACCAGTCTCCTGGGAATCGGGGGTTAGAGGGCCTTGCAATGCAGCCGCTGCTCAGGCAGAGCCTGGAAGGGGGCGGGGGGGGGGGGGGTGCTGTGAAGAGCACATATTGCCATGATCCCTGTGTTTTTAAAACCCCATCAAGGCCCTTCGATGTTCGTCACTGCCAGCCAAGCGTCCAGAATGTCCCAGAGATTAGGAAGGAGGCCCGGCGAAGAGTTTTTTTCCAAGACGCTAATTACCAGTGCGTGTGACACTCGGAGCTCTGATTAGGCGCCCAGCCAAGCATGAGACTCGGGGGGGAGGCTCGGGCCAGCCCTGGAGCTGCTCCGGCTCCGTGGCTCGGATGGAAGATCAGCGTGGCCCACGCAGGTTCAGAACGGAAACGCTGGTCTGAGAACTGGAAGCAGAGACCCCGCCTCAAACGCCCGGGATGCAGCTGCTCCTTTGCTCACTTGCTCATTTGTTAAACGCCTACTGAATGCCTGCGGCTGCTGGGCGCTGCTTGGGCCCAGAGGACGGGGCCCTGAGCAACAGAGGCAGAGCCCTCTGCCCTCCGTGGGCGTCGTGCTTAGTCGGTGGGATAGCGGGGCACACAAGCGACACGCATGGTCTGTTAAATGCTGGTATGGGCCTGACGCAGAGTAAAACCTGGCGATGACTGGGGAGGGTTGGGGGTGTGTGTGGGTTCAATTTCAGAGCAGATGGCCGGAGTCAGCCTCCCTGAGAAGTCGACCTTTGCGTAAAGACCCAAAGGAAGAGAGTGAGTGAGCCACAGATATCTCGGAAAGAGCACCCAGAAAGAGAGAGCAGCAGGTGCTCAGACCTTGAGGTAGGACATGCCTGGGGTGTTCAGGGAACAGCAAAGACGCCGATGTAGCTAGAGGGGTGGCAGGGGCATGGTGGGGTGGGAGAGAGATTGTCTAGGGCTCTGTAAGGAGGTTACCTTTGAGTGAATGAAGAGAAATTCTTCTGAGCAGGCGTGTGATGTGACCTGCCTTGGAATGAACTTGGCAGAAACAGGGAGCCCAGTCAGCAGTGGTGGAAATCCAGGTGCGAGAGGATGGTGGCCCACGCTGGGACTGTTAGCAGTGGAGGTGGTGGGAAGCCACCAGTCTGGACAGTATTTGAAGGTTGACCTATACCATTTGTTGTTGATGTTGGGTGACTCCAGGACTTTAAGCTTGTGTATTAGTTAACTCTCCAAACCTGGCCAAGCTGGGCGCTTTGTCACCACATTCAAATGTCCTCTCCCAGGGCTGTGCCTAGTGCCATGTGGCTGGGGCATTTTCAACCCTGAATGTCTGTGTCCTGCTTCCTGGGCTGTAATCTCGCTCGCATTTCAAGGGTAATTTCATCCATCTGGCCCTGACTCATGTATCCCAAGTGTGCCTGATGGAGCCTCAGTTGTCAAGGTTTCCCCTGGAACATGTTCCTAGCAGACCCCAAATGGGTTCCAAACCAGAGGGCCCTCTGACTTTTTTGCGTAAGACGTTTCCTGCCTATTTGCTGGTGCAGTGGCCTCATGGGCACATCAAGGTGGGCTCTAATTGCTGGGGACACTGTCGCATGAAGAGGTTCCGAGTCAGAGACAGCGGGACTCAGGCCCATGTCGGAGCCCGTGAGTCACAGTGGACCAGAGCAGGCAACGGGACACCGGGGGCTGGGGCTGGGAGAGCTTGCCGGGGCTGCTTCCACCTACGTAAGCTTCATTCTCGATGTGATGGTTCTTCTTGCCCTGCCTGCTGCTCTTCAGCATATTGTCCCATGTGCTGGTGCCCTGGGGCAGGGGACACGCAGAGAGGTAGAAACGAGCGGGGAGCGGAGGCTAGGGAAGGAGAGACCCAGCACTGCGGGCCCAGCCCAGGCTCTGGAGTTTGCCGACTGCCAGAGAGGCTGCTGGCGGCTCCTGCAGGGGGTGGTACCTGCGGTGTACGGTAGACATTTCTGTGCTCGGCCCTCACAGGAGAGAGACCACTGTCCTGTTTGTAGGTGCATCTGCCTTACACCCCTTTAAAGGACCCAAAGAGTCATAATGCATTTTAAAAAGTTTTACAAACCAGTGGGATTCAGTGAAAAGAAACTCTTCCAAATGTGGCGAGAGGCTGTCTGTCTTGCCGAATGGATGTTTACATCTTGCGGTGTGAGCAACAAATTTGATCCCAAGTGCCCAAACCACTTCCTTGGCTGGTGAGCACCTACTTTTTCTGCCAACCGGGGCACTGCATGTAATCTTTTGACCTGATTTTGGGTTTCACCTCAGAAATCCCCTTATTCCCCCTCGGGCTCTCCCAGCAGCCCGAACTTGACCACATTTCCCTCCTGGGAAGTCCAGCTCAGCTCACCGCATCAGAATGGGACTCGGAGGGCACATGGGTGTGACCTGGCCAACGTCATGCAGTGGGGATGGGATCTAGGGCTTGAGCTCCACCTCCAGGGTGCCCTGCTCCAGGCCTGGCACACAGTGGGTGTTCAAAATACATTTTCAAGTGGGCGGAATGAACTGTGGAAGCCCAGCTAGGACATAGGAGGTCTCCCTCTATTCACCTGGTTCCCGAGGGACAGTGCAGTAAATCAGGTGATGCTCACTTATTGCAAAGATGCCTCAGACTCGGGGCAGTGCCAAAAGGAGGCAGAGGGCAGCAGCTGAAGGAGATGGGGTGGAGCAGAGGAGAGCCCAGGGCCCCTTGAATGATCACGTGAGAGAATCTGAGAACAAAGCCTGAAATGGACAAAGGGGTATGAGGACTGGTTAAGTAAATAAAATCCGGAGTGAGACAGGATTGGGTGTAAGTGTGACCCCCACTTTTTAAAATATATGTTTTTATTCATTTTTAGAGAGAGGAAGGGAGAGGGATAGAGAGAAACACCAATGAGAGAGAAACATTATTGATCATCGATTAGCTGCCTCCTGCACGCCCCCTACTGGGGATCGAACCTGCAACCTGGGCATGTGCCCTGACTGGGAATCGAACCGGTGACCTCTTGGTTCATAGGTGATGCTCAACCAGTGAGCCACACTGGTGGGGCTGTGACCTCCACTTCTTACCCACTGTGGACCTGGTACGTTGCTTAACCTCTCCGAGTCTCGGATTTGCCATCTACACCATAGGACTAATAATCACGGCCCTTCTTACCCCCAGAGATGGGTGCAGAGCTCAACGTGAGCTTGTGAACATCGTAAACTCTCAAGCGCTGTGCCTGTTGAGGGGTAATTCTGCTCTTGGTTCCTGTCCGCGTAAATGTACGGCTGGCCCGCTAAGCTGGGCACCTCCCTCCTGAGTGTTCTGGGCACGAGTGTTTTCCTCTCCCGTTGCCTCCTTCCTTCTCACCCCTGGCCTCTTCCCCTCTGCATTTCCCCCAAGAGCTAGCATCCTGATTATCGGGAAGGCTCTGCCCAGCCCTCCGGGGGGTCCCTGCGGGAGCAGCGCTTCCGCCTTGGGGTCAGGCGGCAGGGAGAGGTGGTGGCTGGCGCGCATGCCGGTCCCTCCTGTGCGCAGAGGTGTCAGGCTGCCGGTGGGCAGTGATGCTCGTGTTTTGACACGTGTCAGGTGGTTTTGATTCTGGAAGGTGCACGTCACGGCCGTGGCGCATGTTGGGGTAAATCAGAACCAGCCCGAATCTGAACCCCCCTTACGGCAAACAATGGAGCCTCTCTCATTTGCCTCGTCCCGAGTTTGCCATCTGCCTGCTCCCCAAGGCCTGGCCTCTGGGTTGGAGCGAAGCCACCCTCCTTCTGCTCTGGGACACGGGTCATCTCAGAGGGGGAGCTGGGGAAACGGGCTTTATGTGGGTTCCGGGGAGAAGCAGCTCCCTCCTGAGGGTGCTGAGCACAAGCACAATCATTCCTGAGGCCTCGGGGCAGGAACCAGTTGGGACGCTGGGAATCTGCATCTCTCCCCCGCTCCCCCAGGACGGCCTCTTAGACGCTCCCAGCAACCAGCATCCGCAGGGGTTTGTAAGGACACCGGAGATGCCGAGGGGCCTAAAATCGAGCCGCACAGGGGTTTGGGGTGGATTTGTGCCTGTAGAGCTTACAGGGCTGATGAGTGCCAAGTGGAGCAAATGCTCGGCTCAGTTTTGCTAGATACTGGACTCCAGACATGACTTACCCCTGAATTTTTTAGCTGCAGAGTTATTTCTGGAAACCACTTTCTCAGGAGACGGTGGCCTCCAGGTGACCCACAGAGCAGCCCTTATCAGATTTGCCCATTTCTCAAGCAAACATTACTCAAGCTCCTGCTCCCTGTCATGCCCAGGACCACAGTGGGGACGGGCCTTGGTCCCAACATTCAGAAATCCTTCCTCCAGCAGGAGAGGTCATTCTAACAAGGTCATTTTGACACAGGTGATGTTTTAGGATGGAGACAGGCCCAGGAATGTGCAGGATAGAGGAAATACACTTTTCTGGGTGCTGGGTGGTCTGGGAAGGGTTCCTGGAGGAGGCAGACCAGGAACTCGTGTGTGGAAGGTGAACTGGCATCAACAGGAGAAGGCAGCAGCCTGCGTTAGTGGCAGGGTAGTCGGCTATCAAGGTTTGCTGGGGAATGAGGGGCTTCTGGGGACATGAGGCTTCCACACTGCCCACTGATGAATAGTATTGACTAGGTGTTTCATCAAAAGGGATTTATTCCGGGAGAAAGAAAGAGCTGCAACCCTGTGGGCGCAGAAACGGCAAGCCACGTGTGCTCTCTCTGGGGTGTCGGAACGGAGGGGTGTTTGTAGAAGGAAAGAAGAATTAGGGGAGAGGGGAAGTTAGAACCATAGAGCTTTATTATAAACATCGAGTTCTTCCCGTAGGGTTCTCATGTGCTCTCGCAATTTGTAGGCGACTTTCCTTAAGCCCTGGCTCCTCCCACAGGCCCTCCCGACAGATTGTTTTCTTAAAGTTCCAGTTTGTCTTTGTTAATACTAAAGCAGAGATGGTTCTGAGCAAACTGGGATGGTTGGCCACCCTAGGGAGTGAAAGGGCCAGGACTTTCAGAGCTGGAAAGAGCTGGGTTTGAATCCCAGCTCTGCTACTTAAAAGCTGTGTGACCCTGGGTAAATTTCTTAACCACTCTGAACTCGAATTCCCTCACTTGAAATCTGAGACTATATATAGGACTCTGCCTAGCCCAGTGGTATTAGTAACAGGTAGTTATTCAGATGGAAAAACCAGCATTTTCAAATGCCAGGCAGAATATGTTTGGAGCGGAGTATGAAGAAGGGTGTGGTGAGAGGTTGGCTGAAATAGAAGCAGGAACAGATTATAAAGGGTCTGAATAGCATCCCAAGGAATTTAGATCCCCCCCTTAGGTCAACGGTTAATCACTGAATCAATTTTAGCAGATGAGTAAAACAATAGGCCTCTCGCCTCAGAGAGGTTACCCCGGAGGCAGACGGGACAGTAGATTAGGAATTGAAGCCGACGGGCCAAGAGGGTAAGAATGATGCAGTGAAGTGATCGGCCCAGGGACTCATATTCTGAGAAAAGTGGAGCTGAGCTGAGGATCCCGGAGGAGGCCTTCAGCCAGCCCGGGCGGGCCCGAGCCCCAGAGGTTAACAGGGGCAGGGGTGTCACCTCCTGCGGGTAGGTGCTGCCTGTGGGCTGCGGCTACATGCTGGGCGGGGCTGGCGGGTCACCCTCTCCAGACAGACCCAGCACCCAGGGAACTGTGCCTGAGCGGGAGCTCGGGAGCGCCTTGGGCAGGTTTGGGGCCCCGGGCGAGGCGGCAGGTTCTTCCTCTTTCCTCCCTCCTCCCTGGCTCCATCCTGCAAGGGAGGCTCTTGCCAGGGCTTGGAGGGCTCATCATCTCCATGGTGATGGAAATGGTGTCCTAAACACATGACCTCACCCCGCGGTTATGCAAAAGGGTGCAGCGCGGCCTGGGGTTTGATGAGCCTGGCGGGGAAGGAAACCCTCCGGTCCAGATGCCTCTCAAGCAGCTCCCCAGGCCCCGGAGAGGAGGGACCAGCCTCCTTGACAGTTTGGAACTGCGAGGACCGTCTGTAGACACTAACCATCGAAAGAAGTTATAAAAGAGAGTTGATTAAATCGACTGACCTCATATAAATAACATTTATGTGTTGTTGTTGTTTTTTGTATGTAAACAATTCAAATAAGTGAACCGGCAAAGGACAAGTTTGGGAAATTACTTACAATAACTATAACGTACAGCGTTATCCTTAAGATATAAGGAGATATAAGCTATTTCCCTATTCAGGAAAAAGAGTTGTGACCCAGTGCGGCAGAGACGGCGAGTCTCTTACACACTCCTCCTTATCCTGAAGATATAAGGAAATTTAAAAAATTATAGTAATTAAGGAAGAAACCCTTGGTAGAAAATGTGACAAAGGATGGAACCAGAAAATTTATAGAGAAAAGAGTTTAATCAATTAATTCATGTTTTCATTAATTTATTGAGCACCTACTATGCCCCAAGCCCCGTCTAGCCCTGAGCTACAGCAACAAACAAAACAGACACATATCCCTGCTCTCCTGGAGTTTCAGTGCTCCCTGCTGTTGTTCTATGTCTTCTTTTAATTAGTTTTTGGTTTTTTTTACATTAATTTAATTTCAGATAAACTCTTCATTCATCTGGAATTCTTTTCTCTTAAATCGAATTGAGCATTTCTTCTTCCCCTCAAAAGTGAAACAATGGCCCTAACCATTAATTAATTAACCCTCCCCCTCCTCGCTGGTGCCCAATGTCCCCTTTATCAAATAATAAATTAATAAGTTCCCATGTTTGGGACCATCTACTCTGTCCGAGTGACTTATAGCTCTTACTGTAGCTCCATCCTATTTTTGTCACTGTGGCTTTATGCCACGTCGGACACCACAGGCGGCCTGTAGTTGGAGGATTGTGGCAAAGGTAACTTGGATGCCGTGTTGGTGGCTCTCTCCATGAGGTGGCACTCGCAGTCCCGCTTAACTTCCCACCATAATGAACCAGTAGTGATTTTTGAACAGTCGCAGAACACAGAGAACTTATGTTCCACCATTTCCAAAGCCGATAGCAAGAATTACCATCATGTTTCATGTTCTAGCATGTTCGTAAAGCTTACCTATTTTCCTCTGACGGTGGGTCCTCACATATCGACGTGGCCGGTGGGGACTGCTGTCCCATGTCCTCTAACATGGCCGTTGTGAGAGTGTGCAGTCCCCTTAGAGCGGGTCCTGCATGCCTGGTTCTCTCCCTCCTGTCATGTATGACTCTTCTTTTTAAAAAATGTTTGGGAAGGAACTTGAAAAAATATTCAGTTTTTCCTAGAGACATGGTATCTCTTCAATTCTGCTTTTATGTCTCGCTAAAATTTTAAAAAGTGTTTTGAATAGACCTTCCATATTTTCTCATTAAGGCTATTTTTAGGTTTATTATTATTCTTATTTCTCTGCTCATTTAAACAGAATCACTTTCCCCATTGTATTTTCTATTAACTGTTCACTAGCTATTTCTGGTGTATAGATAACCTATAGATTGGTGTATTTTCAAGTTGCAATTGCTCACCTTACTAAACTGTTATTAGTTTTGGTAGTTTTTCTCTTGGGATTTTTTTTGGGTAAAATATCAATTTTTTTTTGTAAAAAATACCTTCTGCAAATAATGATCATTTGATCTCTTGAATTTTAAAAAATATTATATTTCTCTTTCATGTTATTGGCTAGAAATAGAAAATATATAATCCTGATAGTGATAATAAGTCAAACCTGCCTTTTTTCTGATTTTAGCAGAACTGCCGTGTTATTTCACCGTGAACAGGATGTTGATTACAGGTATAAATTTGCACCTTTTAGGTTGCTAAGGTTTTTAATTCACAAGAAATTATTACATTGAAAAAATGTATCCTTAGATTGTCTTATGGCTTTTTCCCCTGTGGTATGTTGATATGAAGTAGAGTGTGCTTCCAAGCCTTAAGTCATCTTTACATTCCAGGGATAAATACAGCATTAGTCATCCTGAGTTATTCTTTAAATAGCTCCTGGATCTGATTTATTGTCTTTTTTTATTTGGGTTTTTTGCGTCTATACTCATAAGTAAGATTGGTCTGTGTGTGCATATGTGTATATATGTATACACATATGTAGTATTACATATATAAAGTTATATATGCACTTATATATAACATTTGCCAGGTTTCTCATAAAAGGAATTGGGAGGTTTTCTGTTTTTCTCTCTGCTCTAGGACAATCAGAAAGAACTCATCCATAGAGATAATTCTTCCACAATCTTTTCAATTTATTTCATGGTTAATGATCTATTTAGAGAATTCTTCTTGAGTCAATTCTGGTAACTTTTATCTTTCTAGAAAAATGATCTATTTTATCGAGACATTTATAGTAACAAGCATAACTCTTCCTTCTTAGCACCCCGGCCATGGGATGGACCTTAATTAAGTTTACCCCGATTTTCTGGGGAGCAGCTGAGCAGGCTAGAAATTTCCAAAGACAGGGGCTGGAAACTGAAGGAGAACAGCAGGAGGAAATGACACGAAGAGTCCAGGAGCCACGGCTCCCACAGCACCTTCTCCAAGTTCATAGCCTCTCTGCCATCTACCTTCTAGTCCTGAAGGGCTGGTAGGTTCCCAGACACCTTGCCTGAGGTTCGTAGTTTCTAGTGCTGGGCAGACTCCGACCAGAGAGTCCATCTTAATACTGGAATTCCCTTCTAGACATCTTGACATTCTCGTGGCCAAGGCCACCTGTGCCGGAGGCACTCTGAGCCTCTCCTTGGCCTTCTTTCCTTCGTGCCCGGGTTTCACTGTGAGGGACCCCTCTCCCCATGTGAGAACAGCCCATGCAGCGAGGGGAGGCTCTGTCCCAGCATGGGCCCAGTCCTGTCACTCATTGCTTAGCCACACAGTAGCAGGGGTGCTGCTTCTTCCACTGCAGAGGGAATGGTATTAAGTTTATAAGCAACCACTGTTCATTCCTAAGCAAACAAATCTTAACTGAGAACTCTAATAATATTCCAGCTTATTGTAAAGTTTATATACAAAGGAGGCAAGTGTTTCAGATTATTAGGACAAATCAGTCGTGTTTGGAAAACAAATGGTTCTAGTTTATGGCCAACTACCTCTAAATGGATCTTCATTATTCAAACACCAGTTCATATCCCCTCCACTTGGAGAGATGGGACATGAAGATGTCCTCAAGCTAGACAGGTTGCAGAATGCCGGTTGAAATGAAAGTTTTGCTCAGAAACTGGTAGAGGGAGAAGTGAGCTATGGGTGTGGGGATCTGACCCTGGTTGCTGGGAACCCCCAGGAAAAAAAAGGCCAAGTTCAGGCAGCTGACAAGTGTTACTGTGGTGTCACAGATGTCTCATCAGGAGGAGTCCATCCGTGGTTCCAAAAGGTGAGCCTGGAGGTATTTATTCCCATATTCATTCATAGGTGATGGCCATGAACATTCAGGGATCCTGGAAGATGGAGAGGAATTTCAAATAGTCCAGTAATCAGGGGCAGACCCCAAGCCACAGCTGAGAAGAGCTGGCCATGGCCGGGAGCTTGACCTCAAAAAGGAGCTTGGCCTTCTCACTCACAGGAGGAACTCCTTGTAGCGGGGACTGTGTCTCCCCTACATAGACATTTGTCAGTGTTCAATACTGGGGACAAAGTCCCAAACCAGCCTGGACCTGGGCAACAAATTCAAGTGAGAAACCTGAAATAAAGCCCGCCCATGGTGCTGCGCATGGCCACCTGTCCTTTAATGGCTAGGTCAAGTTCCAGCCTCTCCAGAAAGCTGCCCCTGACCACCCAGTCCAAAGGAATCTCCTCTTTCCTTAAATTTTCTGAGCATTAACTTTGTGCAGGGCCTCTGGATCTCACTCACTCAACAAAAATACTTAGTAAATGTTGAGACTGTGATGAAAAATTGAATCAAGATTTACCACTTCTGATACGGCCTGGCTTTCAGTAAGAGGTTTTGAGGTTCAGGGACAGGTCTAGAACTCCCTCAAATGGCTCCAGATTTTGTTAAGCTGATTTTAGGTGCCAGTCCAGGGAGTCCCATTCTGTACTCTCAGGGTTTTATCTGGGCCCATCTGGCCTTTACTGAGATAGCTGTCTCTGGACAGAGCCAGGCAGTCAGGGCCTGTGTGTCTGCCACTCGTGCTCAGCCTCAGAGTGGTTGGGGCAGTGTCCATGGGGAATTGGCTTTGTCTGTGCTCAGCTCAGGCAGGTCGGTGAAGCCAAACAACCAGCAGGTCTGTTTTTCTAGGGCTCAGTATTTTATTATTTTTAATTTTAATTTTTATTGTTTTAATATTGATTTCAGAGAGAGGAAGGGAGAGGGAGAGAGCTAGAAACATCAATGATGAGAGAGTCGTCATTGATCGGCTGCCTCCTGCATGCCCCCGACTGGGGATCAAGCCTGAAACCCGGGCATGTGCCTCGACCGGGAATCAAACCTTGATCTCCTGGATCCTAGGTCAATGCTCAACACTGAATTATGCCGGCCAGACAGGCTCAGTGGTTTGTGACCAAAACAACCCTGGGTAGAAGCTCAGCCCACTACCTTCTATAGGGCTTTGGTGAATCCCTTTCTTTCACAGTGCCTCAGTGTACCCATCTGAAAAATAGGCTGTGAAGCTGAGCTGGCCTATGACAGGCGGTGGGGCCCGGGTACTGCCTTAGTGGAAATTGGTTCCACGAATCATGGGCATAGCCTAGTTTATGTCCAAGTTGTCAAGCTTGTCAGACTCCGTTTAGGCCATTGAGAAAAAAAGCATAATTAAATCCAGGCAGGGGATCAGCTCCAAGAACCATGGCCAACGTGGCCATTGCTGAAACGAGCATATGTGTGCGTGAGAGAGAGTGAGAGAGCGTGAGAGTGAGAGAGCGAGATAACTGATTGGTTCACACACTGAGGGGAGAGTTTGAGGTTTTCCAGGGCATCAGCTTCCCAGGACATTTCAGGGTTGACTTTCCCCTGCAGGGATTGACAAAGACTGGGCCAGGGGCTAACGCAGGTCCGAGCCTAGGATTTCTCTCCCTGGATCTTACATTTGTCTTTGGTAACAGTGATGAAGTTCAGGGCGAACACAGACCCAAGTGCTAATTTTATGTGTTTTGCTTCAGTGACATCCTCCGTCACGGGGCGGGGGGCTGCAGGCGGGCTCGGACACGTGTGCACAGCTTGTCGAAGGCATCTACAGCCGGGGCCTCTGCTGTTGGGGGCAGCTGTGGGGCAGGGGCGCGCTGAGCTGGCCGGTGAGAGGGCACATATCTCTGGCTGGCTGGCCCAGCTGGAGCCTTCATTGGCAGGAAAGGGGTTTTCATGTGGCCAAAGCATGTGTGTCCTTGGGCTGAGAGCTGAGGCAGAGGAATGAAAGATCTGAAATTTCATTTGACAGTTATTAGTTCTTTTGTTATTTTTTGGTGTCTGTTTGTCTACTTAATAATATTGTAACTGCTTAACTGATTACAAATAGTCTTATGTTTTATTTATATAAGAAGTAGAGACTAGCCAGAGGACTAATTGAATCCCTGCATCTTATAATGTCAGAGATGAGAGGTCTCCCAGAGATCGTCTGGTCCCATTTCCCTATTTGATGTATCAGAAATAGGGCGTAGAGAGGAGGGATGACTAACCCAGGATCAGCAGGTGAGGCTGCAGACAGGACTCGGGTCTCTCACCTCTGCCTACATGGCAGTGTTGGAGAACTCTGTGCACAGCCAGTGTAGACCTGAGGTTGTCCCTTAGCAAGCCGCGATTCCATCATGTGTGCATGGAGCTTTACAGTTTGTAATGGGCTGCATGCATGCATCACTCCCTCATAGCTTCCCCACGACCCTGTGCTGTAGGGTTAGCTCCAGTTACCTGGAGGTCAGTCCTTAGGGGCTCCTGAACTTCCCTGCTGAAGTTGAGCTCAGTGAATGGGAATGCGGTTGCATTTCCAGCCCTCCTATCAGACCTTTATTTCAGTCCCATATTCTGCAGGCATTGGAAGCCAAAAGGTGACTCTGGAGAGGGCCTCTCTCAGCCCCTGGTCTCTTGCTGCAAGCCCTGAGCAGCAGTTCTGACCCAATCCCCCAAATTCCCCAGTAACTCCCTGTAGTTCAAAGTCCTTCTTTGTCCTCAGAGCAGAGTACTACACTGTCTTTGGAATCTCAGAGTTGTAATAGCTCTTACGATGACGACTTTTGGGCCCTAACATTTTGTAGGAAGGGGAACTGAGGTCCAAAGGGAACTGGCGACTGCCATTATCCCAGTGACTCATCCAAGCATCTTGCACTGTCCTCTTGCCTCTGAGAGTTGTTTCTGGCTCCTGACTTGCCCATGGCACAAAGATGTCCTGTAAGGGAGGAAGGTTCTGAGCCATGGCAGCCAGCTTGAGGCCTGCAGACTGAGTGTGGCCACCTGTCCCTGCTGGTATAGGTCAGCCACCACTGCGCCCACCAATCAAAAGTCTTGGATGGCAATGAATAGAGCCCATTTAGCTCTAACAGGCTGAGCCCAAGGAGAGGGTGAGGCCTGGGAGGAAGTGGATCCAAGGCGCTCTTGGCACATCTGGGGCTGGTAATGTCCTCTTTTCCCTCTCCCGAAGGCTGATTCCGTTACGCCTGAGCAGCTGGGCAGCATTGCCTCAGATGCTTCCAGCAGCCCGGTGCCCTGGCAGGCCTGGTGTCAGCCTGCCTGCTGTCTAATTGGCCGTGTAGAGCCTGGCCAGATGGCTGCTGGGCCCTGGCTGCATGGGAGGTGAGAGCTCCAGTCCTGGGCCTGGCTGGCCCCTGCCTCGAGGGCGCCAGGTTTTGATTGGGAGATCCCAGGAGCTTGGGTCTGTAATCTGGGGTTTCTGGGCCTGGGCTGAAGGAAAGGTAAGGCCCTCTGATTATTGGTGGGTTTTGCAATTCAGTTCCTCTCAGTTGTCAGCCTTTCTGCCTGCGGGACCGGGGCGGGGGCAGGGCTGAGGTGGGATGGCTTCCTCCCAGACCAGGCAGAGCAGCCTGTGGTGCTGTGTGGTGGCCAGGCCCTGGGTCTGCTGGCCGAGTGGAAGGGGCTGAAGGCAAGAGAGGGGCTGCTGGGAACAGAAGGAATGCCTGCAGGGAAGTACCTGGGGCTCTGAGTGAGGGGCCTGTGTTCGGTCTGACTTACGTGGATGTCCTGCCTCTCTGGCCTTAGCACTGTTCCCTCCGATTGGAACATTTCTTCTTCTCTGGTTTCCTCTCCACCATTTCCCCCTTGCTCACTCCGTTCCAGTCACAGGGGCCCCTGTTACTCCGTGCAGATGCCACACAGGTTCTGTCTCAGGGCCTTTGTTCTGGTCATTCCCTTTGCCTGGAATACTGTTCCCTCTCTGACCACTGAGCTATCTCCTCACTTGAGTGTTTGCTCCACTCTTACCTTTTCAGTGAGGCCACTCAGTTTTATTCTGCAACCCGGCCCCCCTTATCTTGCCATTTTTTCTCCCCCTTCAAAGTACTCATTACCTTATAACATACTACATAAGTTATACCTAACATTTATTAGGCTTATTTTAAAATATTTTCTCCTTCTGCTGGAATGAAAGCTCCCTGAGACAAGGATCTTCGTTCTGTTCACCATTAGAAGATGGCCTGGTACATAGTAGGTGCTCAAAAAATGAAGGAGCCTGTCAAAGGGGATCGGGTAGGGCCAGACCCCGCCTGGCTGGCTGTTGGAGAATCCACCGGGTGTTGTCTGGAAACAGGCTTTCCAGCAGAGGACGATCCACTCACTGTTTTCCAACTTTGCTCTCAAGGGCTGAAGGCCTCTGAAGGCTGCACCAGGGGCCTCGCTGGAAGGGACACGTGGCATAGGCCTGTGCCGTGGGCCGGTTGAGTATGCGGCCCAAATGGCTGTAGTCGGCATTAGGAGCTGTTGTTAACAATGAGAGTCAATGGATTGAACTGCACCTTAGCTTCTCAGGGGGAGGGAAGGGATGGAGTTATAGGTACGTGCTGGGAGGTGATATGGCCACGGTGAACCCTACCTCTGCTGCAGCCCGGAGTCCACTGGAGTGTCCAGGGGAATGCATGACATGTTTCGGGACTGAAAGCGGGTTGAAAATGTCATGCTCCTCCCTGGGATGCGCCTGGTAGGTAGGCTGCTCCGGGTTCAAAGGGAGAGTGGGAGAGCCATGGAGCTTGGTGGGCGTCAGAGGGCATGTTCCCAAATTGCTTGCTATAGACAGAGCCACTTGTGATTCAGCCTTTTCTGCTGCATCTTGTCCCTTGACCTTCCTTTCCCCCAACCCCGTCATGCTTAATCCTTCCTCAGGCCCCTGTTATCCCAGGCCCTGGGTCCTACACAGGCCTAGAATGTGAGTAATGGGACTAAGCTGTCAGTGTGGGTGGGTGCTCAGTGCTGTTAATTCCTTCCACGTGCAATCCCAGTTATCTTGGAAGAGGGGGCCGCAGCCAGAGGCTGATCTAATCTTTACAATCAGGAGGGACTTTGCAGTGATTAAAGGGCCATTTCCTGCTGATATGTTCATACCAGCAGCCTCCTAGTCATATAAGGGAGGAGCTGACAGGCAGGGCCCTGGAGAGCGGCTGGTCCTGGCCAAGGCTGTGTCCCAAGTGGTCTGCATGGAGCGAGCGGCCTTCTTGTGAAACCACCCTGGTGCTTTCCTCTGCAGTAGCTGCACACTTAGGGCATCGTTCAGTGTTGTGGTCAATGTTTCGGGGGGTAGGCTTGAGCCTGGGTGGAAGCAGTTGCCGTGTACGAGCTGTGGTTACTTTACAATTGTTTCCAGAGCTTGGAAAGACCAGAGGACTCAGGAAGGAGAGAAAAGCCCTCCCTCTCCACACGGGAATGTCCCAGGATGAGAGGATGGGCCTATGGCCCCAGGGGCCTCCTTCTTACGGACCCGAAGAGAGCGTCCACGGGAGGCCGGGCCTTAGATGAAAGCCGAGCTTGGGAAAAAAACATGGGAATGAATGAAGATACTTTCAGATGCAAGTGATAAAAAAATCCAACCCCAGATAGCTTAAGTAAAGTAGGGGACTTTTTATTGGCTTGGGGTCCTGAGGTACAGGTCTAGCTCAGGTGGCACCGTTGGGGCTCTGTCCCCTCAAGTCCATGGCCCTGCTCCCCTGTGGCTGGCTTAGTGCTACACACAGCTCCCTTATCTGGGAGAAGATGCTGCTGACAAACTCGCGTGCTCCCCTCTTGGCCCCAGCACTGGACCCAAACAGATTCCTGTGTCCCAGCTTGTGTAGAGAAGACAGAGGACTGGTTCTATGCTGTCGTATGCCATCACCAGGCCAATCCCCTTTGCCAGTGGGCTGGGCCAGGTGGGCATGGTGGGGCGGGCACCCGAGCTGACGGAGTTTTATGACTGTGTGGAGCACAGGGCCCACATGGCAGGCACAAGGATACTCGATTCCTCCCTCACGTGCCCTCCCCAGGACTCATCTCTTTTCCATTTACCACTCCCCAGGGTCAAGGGTTACTCACTTTGGGTTAGGATAAGAAGGTGAACATTTGTAAGAATATATGCAATTCTTTGCATTTTAGATGAATTATGCATTTGGGTAAACTGCCTAGAAATTGCTCCAATCCAGTTACTGCTGACTGCAGCCTGTTTCCCCCTTTTTGAACAGAAGTGTGTATAGCAGTTATCTGGTGTCTGTCCCACTGTCATGTGTCGGATGTGTGCGGGGCAGATAACGCGTCACTCGTTTCCAGGTCTTTAGATGGAGGTGCTGTGGAAGGGGAACCATCCCTGTGGGGCCCCCTTGGGCTCTGGGTGTGATTTAGATGAAAAGATCCTGGATGTCAAGCAGATGCTGTGATGGGATGAGACCTGGGGAACCTGTGGAAAACCGTGAGGATCTGAGACTTTTGAGCCTGGTTGTGACATAGTCAACCACAAAGTCTGGAGATCTTTCTATCACTGTAGCATGGAGGGTGTCACTGGAGGAAGGCGCAGTGAAAGTGCTGAGTCCTCGGGGCCTGCTGAGACAGAGGATGGGACCTGATTCAGGGTCCTGTCATCCCAGGTGGCATGCCATGGTTGGGTGTGGCTGTGGTTGGGAGCAGACTGTCCTGGCCAGAAGGGCTATTTATCACAGTTACTGCTGAGAGCAAGGTGGTGAGAAAAAGAAGACCCACCGAGTAGGTTTCATTGTTGTCTTTAAATTGCCCACAGATAGAGCATCTCCTAGAGAAGCTGCTTCATAAAGAGAGTTCCTGATCTGGTTGGCCTGCCCTGGTTCAGCCTACTCTCTTTCTAGAGCCTCCTTTCTCCATGACCAGCCCTGGGCAGCTGTGGTAGACTTGCTTTCAGCCAGGCCTGGCCAGCCTGATTCACACGTGGCACCATAGCAGTTGGGGCAGGAAACGGGATTAGTGACACCAAGCTCTGCAGAAGGAAGTGTAGCCATTCACAGGAAGTTCTCAGAGGAGCCACTGGTGGGCACAGGCCCCAGCCTCAATGGGCCCCTGCTATTTAAGCAGCTCCAGAGTCCTGTCATTCCACACAGGCAGTCAGCTCAGCAACCGCAGTCCTTCCAGGCTTTTCAGGGCCTCTCCAGCTCCCGCCTCTCAGCATCACTATGTCTCTCCAGGCCGCATGCCTCTCCACCCCGCTGCTGCTCATCCAGCTCCCTGAGCAAACCACACCTGTCAGCTGCTCAACCCGACCTCATGTCACCCATCCCAAGTCTTTCCCTTCGATCAAGATCCAGACTCAGGCCCTCTTTCTGGGGAGCCTCACTTGGTGCCGGGACCATAGGGCTGTCTGAGTCCCCAGATGCTGTTTCTCACCGTTACCCTGTATAGTTTAGGCTCTTGTGGAGATGAGACTGAGAGCTCCCTCCCTGCAGGGAGACAGGGCAGGACAAAGTGGTCCCATCGCCCTATGTCCCATTGCCCATCGCCCTCAGGGATGGGGGATGATGGACGCGCATAAAGTTTCTTGACCAGGATTCACTTGTGCTCCTGGAAGCTTTATGCAGGCGAAGGTTGGGATCAGGGTGCTAAGGCCTTTGACTGCTGGAGAGTTTTGGCTTTGGGGCTTCCCTCCGCCCCTGGGCTTACCTGGACTTACCTCCCTCCCTCCATCGCTTGTTGGGCCCCACGTCCCCCTCTCTCCAGCAGGTGCCTGCTACCTGCTGACTTGCCCCTGCCAGGCAGGAGACCCCTCTCTCCTGTCCACACGCAGGGACATCACCTGAGCCCATGGATGGATTCCTCCCTACTCCTCTCGGGCGTCAGGATCTTCCCGAACTTTCCCCGAGGCCTTTGGAGTGAGTGCCCTGAGGTAGCACTGAATGAGGATGGGATTTAGGCTCTGCCAGGGAGGTCTTCAGCATCTCTTAACATTTTGTCCTGTCTTCATTCATTTATTCAACAAATAGTACTGTCATCCTTCCAACAAGCCAGACTTGTTTCTGTCCCGCTCCAGACATCAGAATACAGTGGCCAAAAGGCACTTCCTACCCTCAAGGTGCCTGACTATAAGTGGGGCAGCAGGGCAAGCAAACATCATTTTGAAACAATGCCCCGAGTAGCTTCTCAGGCGTTTGAGGGACTCGGAGGACTAGCTTGTAACCGCTCTCGGCAGGTCAGGAAATGCTTCTGCGCAGAAAGTTACAGCTGAGACCTGAGGCGAAGCGCCTCTGAGTGGGGATGCGAGCCCCGGCCGGGCTCCCTCCTCCAGGGCAAGTGCGAGAGAGACTCGGAGAGAGCGAGGGGCCCCACGAGAGAGACTCGGAGAGAGTGAGGGGCCCCGGGCCTGGAGGCAGCGGCGAGGGGGTGGGCGAAGGGCTAAGCACAGTTACAGGGCCCCGGGCAGAATGGGACGGGTGGCCGGCTCTTGGCGCAGCGCCTGTGTGCTGCTGGCCAGGTGCCCATTCCTCCTACATTTGCCTCAGGACCAGGCTGACCCCAGCTGGAACCAGAGGGCCTCAGGGCCCTGAGCCATCGGCCTGGTCTTTGTCATCAACTCCTTGGCAGGGTCGCGGTGGCAGAACCGCTTATCCGGCCTCCGCTGGGACAGAACGGGGGTGATGCCGACCTGCCAGCCAGGCCTGTCTCCATTTTCTTCCCTGGATCTGAGCGAGTGAGAACAAACACAGCAGACTTTTAGCCCAGCCCCTGGGGACCTCGGTCTTGACCTGCCAAGGCCATTCCTGGGCACTCTCTGCTGCTCTCTGCAGCCAGACTGCTGTGTTTGTGCCGAAAGAGGTTGAGCTCATTGGAGATCGGGTGTGGATACCCTGACCTCAGCTCTTGGCTAGAAGGCTCTTGGGGCACATGGCAACCCAACTCTCTCCCACATGGATCCCCAGAAGGGACACTTCCCAGAATCACACACGAGAATTACAGAGGCATTGGTTTTGAATGACCCCCCAGGAGCACCTCCTCCTCAGGTGTGTATGCACCCGTGGGGTGGGTAAGGGGCGTGACCCGACCTTGCTGTATTGCAGCAGACACTCGACTGGGAACCAGGGCCCACCAAATCCCCCATCTCCCAGCCCCTTTAGATGCTTCTAGTTATGGGACTTCCTGCCACGCATGACGTCTGTTGGAAGGAGAAGCATAAGCTTTGGAGCCAGACAAACCTAGATGCTAATCTCCCTTCTGCGATTTAATACATACGCATCCTTGTCACGATGCTCACCACTTCTCGGAACGGTCGTCCCCATCTGCAAAATGGGGATAGTTATGCCCACTTCTCAGAGCTGGTGTAGGGACTATGGAAAAAATGAGCACAGAGAGCTCCTCTGAAGGCCTGGCTGTCACTCCGTATCTGTGTCCTTTAGACCTCCCAGCTCCAGAAAGCCGGTGGCTCTCGCATCCCCTCTGTTTCTTGTAGGTAATGTCCTCATATGGTCTTCCCTCTGTATGTTTCTGTGTCCTACTGACCTCTTCCTATAAGGATACTGGTTTATGGTGCTAGGATTCACCCTAAAGACCTCGTTTTAGCTTAATTACCTCTTTAAAGACTATCTCCAAATATAGTCACGTTCTAAGGTTCTAGTGGCTGGGACTTCAACATGTTGGGGGGTGGGGCGCAATTCAGTCTATGACAAGATGTCACAGGTCACAGATGTTTAAGGTGGTTGAGTTGAAGTGACAAGCTGGACACGATCTGTTTTTTGCCTGTTCTTTGTTGAGTAGCCTGGTGGCCCTGTCCTGAGGCCCCGCTGGATGGAAGCTGCCCGCCTGGGCCTGGGCCTGGGCTGCTGGCAGAGCTCAGCTGTGTGTGGGCAGCCCTGCCCACCCGCCTGAGTGGCCGTGGAGTCCGTTTCCACTGCCGACACCTTGACATGTTTTATAGGGCTAATTCCTGCTTGTCAGCAGCCGCGTTTCTTAATCAGCCGCTCATTCATTTCTCTAAAGGCTTCTGACACTTCTGACTAGCACCAGAGTGCTCGGTGTGGCACAGACATCCGTGTGCTCTCAAGGCCAAGAGCACTCAGGCCCTGGGCCCCGGCCAGAACCCGACGCCTGCCATCATTCTTAGCCTTGAAATGGTGGGAGCAGGCGTTTCAAAACCAGACTGAGGTTTTTGCAAACATATTTTGGCCTTCCTGCCTACCTATTTTTATTTCCTTCATATTTGGAAAGAGAAAATTCCCAGACATGGGCCTGGGAATCGGGCTAGTCTCAGGTCAGCGGGTCCCCGTTTCCCTCTTCTGGCCTTTGCAGGGGAGGCGATGTTTGGCATTCTGTACTGTGGTGTCCCCACCTATAAGCCGACGCTCACCCCACCTTTGGAAGGGCGTGGGGGTGGTAGCTCCAGGTCCTGCAGCTGCTTCTGGGTTCTTGCAACTGTGGCCTCTTCCAGGTGGGTGGAGGTGCAGGGATATTGAGGCAGCTGACCAGGTGGAGGGAGTGTCCAGACCTGGGTTCTCTTGCGCTGTTCCATTGGAATTATGCTTCCCACGGACCTGTCCAACCTGCCAGGCCCTGCAGGCTCGCAGGCAGGTAGCTACCAACTCTACCCAGACCCTGCCTGAGGAAAGTGGGCCATGTCCCGGCAGCAGCCCCGTCGCTGGCCTAGGCACAGAACAGACACCTCCCTCTCAGCCACATGCCACAGGGGACGTGAGCCTGGGGGAAGCTTCCCTGCCCTGCTGCGTCTTTGCCGGATGCAAAGCCTGTTCCTGCCGCCTGCCGGTGGTGGTGCCCGGGTGATGTCGTCTCTGGGTACAGGCAGAGGGTCGTTTGTCTTTTTCACTCTAAAGAGACAGCGTTGGTGGCGGTGGCTGTTTGAACGAAGACGGACCCCAGCAGGGGGAGTCCCTACAGCCCCCATCCATCAGCGAGAGTGTTTGGGTGCGAGTGGGAATGAAACAGCCCCAAAATTTGTTTGGTTTTTACGAACCTTTGTGTTTTTGTTTTCTCGCCTGCTGTGCCTTTTCTAGGACAGGCCTTTTCCTGTCTTAGGCTGTAGCCAGCCTTGTGCCTGGATGAAGATGAGGGTGGGCAGTAGGGACGGTGCCTCTCCAGAACTCCTTCATGTGGCCAGTGGCCCGGTGAGTGTCCCTGAAGCCACGGCAGGCCAGGGCCAAGTGGACCGTCTCAGGTGGTGCAGCCTGGAGAAGCCAGGGGTGGTGCAGCACGTGTCTTCCATATCCCAGGGACCGCCTCGTGACCACCTCCATGGGCTCCAGCGGGCAGAGCAGGGACCAACGGGGGACATTATGCTGTGGCCAATTTCAGCTCATCTAAGGACTGACCTCCTCGTGCAGAGCTGTCCGGTGGGGGTGGAGAGCTGGGCAGTCAGAGGCTGGTGACCACTCTGGGATGTGCCCGGGTGACCGAGCGCTGGTCAGACTCCACCTCTGAGCTTCCCCCTGAGATTTTATGTTTAGCCTGGAGCACAGCAGCTGTGGCTCCTCCCTCCCCCCTCTTTTCTTCCTTCCTTGAGATCCCTCATTCCCTCTTGTTATCCCCACTGGGGACAGCACTGTGGAGACAGCTGCCGAAAGGCACAATTGTGAAACAGACCTGCTCCGTGCTCAGTGTCCCAGCTGAGATCCCCACGTGCAGCCTGTGGATCTGCTCTCCCTGGCAGCATCCCGTTGGGCCGTGACCTTCTCTCGGCTCTCAGCTCTCGCTGCGACACCGCAGCTCATGCAACAAACCTGCCCCCCTTCAGTGTGGCCTCAGTGAGATGGCGTTTCAGCGCAGAGACGGGCAGGCTGGGCTGCGGCGGAGACAGGACACTTTAGGCAGAGGGTGTCCCTCTGCTAGGTTGGTCCAGTTCCCTTTAGAAAGTAGGTTGTCCCCTCAGCTGAAAGAGTCCTGGTCAGGATTCTCTGTCCCCTCAGCCGACACATGAGAAAGCCAAGGCCAGAAGAAATTTTCCCACTTTTACCCACATGCAACTTCAGTTCATCTCGATATTGTAGGTTCTTTCCTACAAGTGATTCTGCTCCAGGCAGGATCAGACCAGCTGTGCCTCGTACGTAACTGAGAAGAATCAGGGAGAAGTAGGGAAACCTAATCCTGAGTGACCGAGTGGCCTCGTTTCTTTGAGAACTAGTCTTGTCAGTCACTGCCCTGGGAAGACCTAGCTTTGAAGTTTCTGGAAGAAGTTAGATAACCTTGAGAAGACTGGGGTGGCACAGGAACCAGGGTTGGCCCAGGGACAGCAGGATCCAAGTTTCCCAGACCTGTGCTCACCCCATGGAGCTCTCTCCTTAACATGACTGTCACAGGCCAGCGAGGGACAAAGCACATGGGGATAAGCTATATGTTTGGGACAGAAGTACAGCAGAGAAGAGTTAAAATATCTCTGTGGTCCTGATTATTGTGTGGTCCTGGGCCACAAGGTGGCCAGATGAATTGCTTAGCATTTCTCTTTTCTATTTTGAGGGAAATGGTACGATTTTTTTTATATTGTCACGGATTAAAAAATGAAGCCTTGGGGCAAATTTCACAATTTATGTCATTGACTTCATGTGCCTTTGATAGCGCTCTTCCTAATGTTTATGTCTGTATATAGTATTAACAGGCAGTCTGGGGAGCGCTCTATATTCTGTTGCAGCAACGATGGGCATTAAAAAAGGCACTGCAGTGGCATTTAGCTGATGGGGTTAAGAGTGGCTTCTCTGATGGCCTTAGGACTCACCTGGAGTTCAGACCTTGACCCTGGTGCCCACGGGGCCAGGGAAGCTGTGAAGTAGAAGACATGGCATACGAAGAAAGCAGGCAATGGAGTGGGGAAGGGGGGAGGCTGAGCTGCAGGCCCGAGGCCTCGAACCAGGAGCGCATGCTTCTGAGATGGGAAGGGCGCAGTCCTGGGGACCGGGAGTGCTGCTGACGGGCACTTGTGAGAAATGCCAACCAGGGAAAGAGGAGGGCTCTTGAGGGTGAGCCAGCGAGGGGGATATTGAGAGGAGTGCCAGGCAGTGGTTAAAGGTGCACCAGCAAGTGAGCAGACATGAAGAGGCAGAGGAGGGTGTGGTAACAGTGGCATCTTTTGCGAGCGCCCTCTTGCGCCAGGAGCTTTGCGTGGACACTAGTCCGCATCGCTGCCCTGTGGGGGCGCAGCTGCTCCCAGTTTCTGACCGAGGAAGCTGGCAGTGCTACTCACTGGTAAGTGACAGCTGGGATTTGAGTTCGGTCTGTTTGCTTGGAAAGTTCTCGGTCATTTCATGCAGCCTTTGGCAGGCTCTGCATGATTTCCAGGGAGGGCTTCTCAGAAGCAAGTGAACCCAAGTCTCTCACTTTAGAGGTAAGGCAGCTGGGGCCCAGGAAAGGGGGGGGTTTCCTAAAGCCATCATGCCAGCGAGTAAAGGAGAAGTTAGAACCTAGTTCTCGAGACTTGTGGTCTAGGACAGCGATTTCCAACCGGTGCGCCCCAAGAATTTTTGAAGCATGCAATACCCGACCGGTTAGTCAGGGGCACTGACCTCTTTTCCCTTAGACTGTCAAGTAAAAAAACGACAGCAGCCGACACAACAATAGCCCTCTGGTGCTCATGGCCTATAAATATATAGTATATATTCTACTATAAATACATAGTAGGGCTGCATCTTGTTGGTCATGTTGCATGATAAGGTTGCGTCTGATTGGTTCATTCTTGGTCCCAGAAATTCTTATATACAAGTTTAGGCACTTGAGTTTTAAAAAAGTCACTTTGAGCCCTGGCCATGTGGCTCAGTTGGTTAGAGTGTCATCCCTATACACCAAGGTTGCGGGTTCAATCCCTGGTCAGGCACACACAGGAATCAACCAATGAATGCAGAAATAACTGCAACCACAAATCAGTGTCTCCCCCCCCCCCCCCCCGCATAAAGTCACTTTGGCGCAAAAAAGGCAGGTGATTGTTATTATTATTTTTGTAAATCAGTCAAAATTATATCTATTTCTTTTGTCAGGTCGGCAAAAAATATATTTTTTGGTGTGCTGCGGAATTTCAGTAATTAGTTTATGTGCCATGAGATGGGAAAGGCTGGAAACCGCTGGTCTGGTGGAATGTCAGGATCCCCGCCTTGAAAGCACGCTCCAGACCGCCACACCTGTTGTGTGCTATTTTTGATGGTTATTATCTTTGGCAGGTCTACATCGACACGAATGAATTCTACATGAATTTTGAAGTGATTTTGGAATATATTTATACATTATTCATAACATATTTATATAGCCAGGGGAAACCTAGAGAAATAGCTTCTGCTTCTTTGGCCGTGACCCTGCATTTTACATTGTGTCTCATTATACAGATATGTGTGTGTGTGTGTGTATATATACACACACACACACACATATATAATAAATATAACTGAAACATATGTTTTCTGAAATAGTACTTATCCTTACTATGCATGATTCACTTTGATATTTTCTATTCTCATCCACTCTATTTTATTTTTGTTAAAAATATGCTGGTTGTGAACCGTTTAAATTGATTTTATGACAAATTAATGGTTCGCGACCCGCAGTTGGAGACACTCTGACCTCGGCAATGTCTTGATCAGACATGGTTTAAGAAAAAAGTCGTCACAGAGGCAATGTAAAGTTGCCAATTATCTTTGGTCATAAATGTTAAAATAGTAAGCGTTGAGTTTCATAGCATCAAAAAAAAAAAAGAAAAAAAAGAATTGTGTACATGTAAAAAAATCAAATGGCCTGGGCCTGGATTAGCTCCAGACCACAGCTGATCCGTGATGCTCCTGGTAATGTGTGAGGCTGAATTTTAGTCTCTGCCTGGGTTTCTGAACCAAATGGAAGACCTACGGAGGCAGACAAGAGCGTTGCTGCAGCCCCTAGACAGTGGGCCCAGGGCCGACCTCTCCCTAACTCAGGCACATTGTCTCTGGTCCGAGGCATTCATTTCCTGTGCTGATGTGCAGTTAAGGTCTGATGCTTTACAGGTTCCCAGAATCGTGACTGTGGGCATCTGACCTTCCGACACTCCCCCTAAAGCATGTGCTAATCACTTGGCGTCACCACTCCCTTAGGTTTGTATTATTTTGCTCTTTGCCCCCTCTTCTGCGTTAGCCCCTTCTCTCTGGCAGGGGCATGGAACAGCTGCTCCCACTCACTCATGAAATGGCTCTTTTCACTGGTACATTGGTCTTCTAGCTCCAAGCAACCAAGTTTTCTTTCCTTTTAGGATCCACATTCCATCCATTCACCCATCCATCCACCCACCCAGAAGTGCCTGGAGTCAGGAAAGTACTCCTTTATATGTTGGTATTTCAGCCAGGACCTGATTGATGAAAGGGAGGCAGTCATGTGTAGATCTGGCAGAACAACATCTCCAAAAACAAGAGAAGCAAATGGCAAGTGCAGAGCCCTGGGGCAGGAACAAGTGTGGCTGGTTTGAAGGATGGAAGAAAGCCAAACTGGCTGGAGTGGGGTCACCATGAGTAGAATGGTACACAATAAAGCTGGAGAAGTGGGTGGCAATCAAAACATTAAACAAGCATGGCATAGATGTTTACCAATCAGAACAGACATGGCTGGGTAAAGACCAAATTATGCAGGTCCTTGTGGGTGATAGCAAGGGGTTTAGAATTTACCATGTTCCAGTGGGAAATCATTGAAAGGCTTAAAAAAAAGGGAGCAGCACAATAGACTTAAGATTTAAAAAGATCACACTATAAACAACGAGATACCACTACAAACCTATTAGACTGGCCCAAATCCAAAGCACTGACAACGCCAAATGCTGATGAGAATGTGGAGCAACAGGAACTCCCATTCATTCGTTGCTGCTGGGAATGCAAAATGGTAGGGAAGACAGTTTGGCAGTTTCTTTAAAAACTAAACATACTCTTACCATAGGAGCCAGCAATCATGTTCCTTGGTATTTACCCAAATGAGCTGAAAACTTATGTCTATACAAAAACCTGCACGTGGATGTTTATAGCAGCTTTATTTATAATCACCTAAACTTGGAAGCAGCCAAGATGTTCTCCAGTAGGTGAATGGACAAATAAACTGTGGTCCACCCAGACAATGGGATATTATTCAGTGCTTAAAGAAATGGCTACCAAGCCATGACAACGCAAGGGAGAAACTTAAATGCATATTACTAAGTGGAAGACGCCAATCTTAAAATGCTACATTCTCTATGATTCCAATTACGTGACATTTTTGGGAAACGTAAAACCATGGAGGCAGTGAAAAGATCAGTGGCTGGGAGAGGAAGAGATGAGTAGGCGAAGCACAGAGGATTTTTAGGGCAGTAAAACTACTCCGTATAATATTGTAAGGTGGGTACACGTCATGATACATTTGTCAAAACCAAGAGCAAACTCTAATGTAAACTATGGACTTTGGGTGATAATTATGTGTCAGTGTAGGTTCGTCACTTGTAAAAAATGTACCACTATGGTGCTGGATGTTGATAGTGGAGGAGGCAGTGTGTGCATGGGGACAGGATGCACATGGGGACTCTGTGTACTTTTTGCTCAATTACACCGTGAACCTAAAATTTCTCTAAAATATAAAGACTATTAAAAAAAACCTAAAAAGACAACTCTAGCTGCTGTGTGGAGAGTGGATTGTGCGGGTCAAGAGAGGAGGCAAGGAAACCAGTTAGAGGGACCTGACAGTAGATTAGGTAAGAGATGTCAGTGGCTTAGATTTATATTTTGATAACAGGGGAATGAGTAGTTAAGTTTGGGGTATATTGGGAGGTAATGATGCCAGAACTTGCTGATGAATGAAATGTGGAGTATGAGAGAAGAGAGTAATCAAGGGTAACTTTAAGATCACTGGTTTCAACAGTTGCATAAGTGATTCTGTCGCTAACTAAGGTGAGGACTTGGAGAGCAGCAGATTTAATGAATGAGTGTGTGTGTGTGAGAGAGAAAGAGAGAGAGAGAGAGAGAGAGAGAGGGAGAGGGAGGTGGGAGGTGGATCTTTTGGGGCCATGTTAGGTTTGAAATGCCTATGATCATGTGGAGGTTTGATTCATCAAAGGAATGATGTTGTTTAGAACCATGAGAGCGTCTGAGGTCACCCAGTAGTTGGGAAGGGCTGAAGACTGCAGACAGAGCACACAGTTGGTGAAAATGAGGTGGAGGAGATGAGACTAGAGCAATATCACAAGAATCTAGAAAAGAATGCATTCAGTTTCCTGCTACTCAGGGGCCGAATATGACGACGACAGGAAACTTATTGGTGGTCCTGGCAAAACACAAGTTGCTGGTAACCTTGATAAGAGCCATTTTGTTGGGTGGTAGGGATGTAAGCCCAGCTGGGGTGAGTTGAAGAGACAAGAGATAAGGGAATAATTGCAGGATCAGGGCCCTGAGCTGAGAGGAGATGGATCCGGAGCAAAGAGAACGGCCCTCTTTGCTTGGGGAAGAGATAACATACCTTCTTCATATCCCCGTGTGAGAGAGTGAGAAGGACCCTTTGCTGGGATTAAGGGGGTTTTAGCTGGTTGAGGGGAGGAGGGAAGGTATGACATAGTTCTCTTGGGGACTTGAAAAGTGAATTGACTGGGCAGAAGGTAGGGCGATTGGCCGTGTGCTTTGCGCCTACAAATTTAAAGCACATCAAGCTAGCATGGTTATGATGTGATTTTCCCCAGTAGTTAGGTTCAGACTCGGAGTCAACAGGTCGCTGGGTTTATCTAGGGTCAGGTTTTAAACAGGGGAACAACGCTGTGTCTCAGAAAGATCAGCTGGGCAGAGATGGGTTAGGAGGCTGTTGCAAGTCTCGCAAGACAAGTGGGAGCTCACCTCTCTAGGTGGGGATATTTTGACTCTCTGTGCCTGCCTCAGCTGATTTTGGAGTAAATTCCAAGACTGAGTGTCCCCACCTGTATTTAGAGGATGAATTAGCTCTAATGCCTGCTAAGAAGTGGACTTTAACTCTTTGCATTCAGAAAAGGGGATGGGTGGCCACTTTCAGAGAGAGAGAAGACAAGAGAAGGCGGGTATAATAGAGGATTTTCCTTCCCAGTCTTCCTCCTGGATGGGACTCAGTTGCGCTATTAGGGGCTTTTCCCAGGATCTCACTGATCCAAGCAGACCTGTAGCCTGCAGTTTCCCCTCAATGGGCTGACACCGTCCCTCTGGCCCCCATCCTTTCTTGCTAGTGGTATGTTTCTTGGGTTATTTGCTCCCAGAAGTAATTTTTCAGAGGACTTTCCCTCCACATAGCTCCATATCGGGACCCGTCTTGGTTAGGAAGCTGTTGGAAGCAATCTGCCTTGTCAGAGTTTTAAATGATCAAAGGAAAGCACTGGGGCCCTTCCTTCCTCCGAGCCAATCACAAACAGCTTTCCTGAATATTTGACAATATTGGATCGGGAATTCAAAATTGTCACCTCAGAAGTTCTTTATGAGCCTCTGTCCCGCCCGTTGTTACTAGAGGCCTCTCCCTCCTCCCACTCAAGCAAGGGCTCCCTGAGCTACGTCCTGAGCTGCACCGTTGAGGGCCGCTCCCTTGCCTTAGGTCGGCTGGAGTGGGGAAAGCATGGAGAGGACATGGGTGAGTTACGTGAATGGGACAAGATTCCCGAGGGCCTTGGAGGCTGGGCCATGGGCCTTGAATCTTAAAGGTGATGGGAGTCATATATACATGAGGAAAATGACATTATTGGAGCCACGCACCTCCTCTGGGACAGCCCCTGGGGCAGAAGTGCTGACCTTGGTGTGGGATCCTGGGCGGCCTGCCACGGTGCCTTCTTTTCTGGGCTTTGGGCAAGGGCTGCCTGTCAGTTGACAAAATGAACCATATCTCCCTTGGGCTGAGGTCATTATTAGTGATAATGTGGCCCCTGGGACAGAAGCTACACATGATCCAGTCACAAGCTCCACTCTGGCCAAGGGCTCGAGTGTCTTCCACGGGCCCTTTTTCCAGAAGAGGAGCCGCTTACAAGCCACAAAAACAATTTTGCCACACTGGCTTTGCTTCGGCCTCCTTGGGCACAGGTATCAGGTGACAGTCACCAAGATTCCTCAATCATGCGGGTCCAAGGCTGTGGATTCTAGGCTGGACCTGAGCCTTGGCATGGAGACCTCTCTGCAGGTGACATTCCCTGGCATGAGTGGCTCTTTTGCTCCTGAAGATGGTCTCAGAGCCAAGAATTGGCCAACCCCAGAGCTGTTTTCTGGTGGCCAAGATTTCACTTTGATGCATATCTCCCCACACCCTCCTTTCCCTCCCCAATACCCACAGCACACCAAGCCACAGGTCATTCCCCACACCACACTAACAGATCCCACCTAATACCTACCTCACGATCACACACACACCACATCCCCGCACCACGCTCATATACACACTCCTAGCACACCCATAGTACCTCACAGAGCTCACAGAGCCCACACGGCCCTCACCCAGAGTCTCGGGTGCTCCCACGTCACCCATGTCCTTTCACCTACGCTGCACACCCTGCGTGGGCTTCCAGTGATCCATGATGTCTCATGCCTCGCTGTTTCCCCAGTGCCACCCAGCATGCACCTCACCTACAGGTCCCCACACGACCACACACACCGATCCCTCAGGCCACCATACGGCGAGGCACCATGTGATCAAGCTGCTGACAGGTGGTCTCCACCAGCAGCCCCCAGCCCCCAGCCACGCATGCTCAGCCTCCTGCCAGAGCCGGGCGGCTCAGGCTGCCTGCTGGCGGCCCAGGCCGAAATTGTCAGGGGCTTGATGATGTGTCTGAAAAGGGGAAAAAAAAAAGAAAGACATGATTTGGAAACTATTTCCAGGATTTGAAAGCAAACGTATGATATTTTATCTGTTCGTGATCTGTTTGTAGCACTCGTGTTGCTAAATACTCCTTGATGGAGAAAACATTTGGCAAGAATCGTAAGTTTTATTTAGAGGTATGGAGGAAAAAACGCTACTCAGTAGAGAGTGAGCTGGTGTGGCCAGAAAAGATAAAAGGGGATGTGCGTGAAAGATTTTAGTGGAAATCAGAAACCAGGGCTCCAAGCAGGCCCATCAGCGAACAGCAGTATTGCAGTTGAAGGAAGCACTAAACATTTTTCAAGCTGGCTTGGGCGGGCCTGCCAGGTCCTGGTGCTTTCTCCACACTCACCTGTAGGTGGCGTCTTCCGGCCGACTGCTCGTTGGCAAGGCACCCGTTGCTGGCATCCTCAGGAGAAAGGCATTGGGAGCAGGAGCCCTGGGGGCATGAGCCATGGGTGCACCCGAGGCCCTCTCTGCCTCTCCCAACACTGCTGGTTTTAAAAGTCCAACTCCAGGCACCTCCCAGGATGCTTCCCTTGACTGCTCAGTTTCCAACAAGCATTCTCCGGGCTTCATTTAGCACCAGAGGCCTGGATCCTGGCACTTGGCAGTTCATCCTACACCATTACGTGCCTGGAACTGAGCTGGGGCTGGAGGAAAGGCCGTTAACCAAGATGTACATGTTTCGTGCTGCTGTGGGGGCAGAAATGTTCAACGGCAGTAAAAAAAATGCACAGTGAAATGCTGCAGAGAAGCGAAGGATGTTTGTGTAGCAACTCTCAGGGAGCAGAACTGTCATAGAAGCGACAAGTGTTATTCTTTACAGCAAAGAAAAGCTGGGAGAGAAAAAACCAGAATGATGCATCTGTGAGAGAAGTGTCCTTTCCTCCCGAGTCGGGTCAGCGTTTCCAATGCACGGACCTTGGCTCCTAGAGGAAGTGACGTCTGATTCTGTGCACCTTCTGGAGCAGATGCCCAAGCTTCTCCAGGGCAGATGCCCCTGTAAAGTGGCACTAAACAAACACGAGCCACTTGGTGCCAGGGTGCCAGGCTCTGGCTAAGTGGAAGCAAAGTAGCCAGATTTACCGCATCTTCCAGACCCAGCAAGGTATGCTCTCAAACTGGAGCCCGAACCTCACCATTTACAGTGGAGGAGACCAGACAGAAAGGCTCCTGGGACTTCTCTCCAGGGAACAGATGAGTGACCTTCGAAGAACGATCCGGGCAGCTGTTGAGAAGTAGTGAGGAGCCCCCGGCCACTCTGAGGGTGGGTGGTGATCCCGCCTCTTCTTCCACATTCAGGAAGGCTTACTGTGAGAAAGCGTGGGCCCTTGATGATGTCAGATGGGACAGAGCAGGGGCACATTGTCACCTTGATGCCTTAGATCACATAATTCATCTACTTTGATGATGGTCCCTCAGGACCATTGATTCTGGAGTGTGTGTGAATTAGGGGAATGGCTGCTGAGTTTTAGAATCTTAGAATCATAGACTTTGGGGCTGGAAGTACCCTTAGAGATCACAAATCCTTCTCTTTTATTTTAGATAGTAACTTGAGGCTCGGGGCATGAGAAGGAACTTGTCCAAGGTCACCCAACATGGGACCCAGACCTCTTGCCTCTCGGGGCAGGGCTTGCTGGCTTTGCCTAATTACCCCAACCCGTCCCAATCTGGAATCCGAGTCCCTGGCCGCGGCCGTAACAGCATTCCGGAACCAAGTCGTAAATCCCGGAGCCTGCAGCCACTCTGCTCTGACATTTGTTGGGTTTTACTGCCAAATGCTGCTGCTCAGAGATGCCATCTCCGGAGGGAGAAATTCTTGAAAGAGACACCCCTCTTTTCTCCTTCCCAAATTAGGAGTTAATTAGTACCAAAATGTGCGTGGAGGTGGGGAGTGCATCGGCTGGCTCTCCAGTGGGTTCCCGAAGCAGAGAGATGTCACCTTTGGAACGCTCCTAATTGTGCCTCCATTTCTGTTTGGAGAAGGGAGACTGTGCGTCTGGGCCAGGAACCCTCAGGGACGGATCTGTTAACTTGCTGTCACCTTCTTTTGAGATACCATCATCTTGTAACTCTGAGCAATAAAACGAGTAATTGTGGGCCTTTTGAAGCGAGGCTGTGTACCCTGGACAGTTTGTTTACCCTGAGAGGCCTCCAGCCGGACCTGGTGGCTGGCCCATCACCCTGTCATCCATCTGCCCGGCCTCCCGGCTCCCACTCCTGGCTTCAAGCTCACAGGGGCGCCCTCCTTCCCTCCCTCCCTCCTTTTTCCCCTCTCTCCCAGCTCCACATTTCAGAAATAACTGTTTTCACCCCAAAGTTAGCTGCATGGCCTGATGAGGCTTTCCTTCCTCAGAGGTGTTTGAAGAAGGGTTGGCTCTTTCGGTTGGAATGCAAACTTCCCAGCAAAGCTGTGCCTCCCCTCCCCAGCCTCCGTTCAGTTGTCCAGGCTGCTGAACTCTGAGTGTCGATGGGGCTGGGGGTCCAGAGCCAAGGGCGGCCCCCAGGAGGGCAGCCCCCCTGGGACGGCGGCCGTGCCTCCGTCGCTGGGCTCAAAAGGCATTTGTATTACTCAGAATTTAAATGAAGGTCTTAAAAGACAAAACGAATTAAGATTTACTTAGGCTGCCATTGTCTGATAATTCAATACCAGCTCGTTATTAGAACCACATTTATTGAGGTTTAATCACCACGAAGCAGATTGCTCTGGCATAGCTGTGAAACCACACAAAATGTGTTCTTAATAATTAATCAGTACAGTATCTTGTCTTAGCATTCATCTCGGGCTTGGGCGTGTTTTTCAAGGGACGCTGTGTATGTGCTTTTGAGACTTCATCATCTTTTGTTTTTAATAACCCTTCAGATCCGTTAAGCGAGGGGAGAGGGAAAATCAGATTCCTCTACAAATTCCATCCCAGCGCTGCTCGCTGCTCATCATGAGCAAATCCTGGAACGTGGCTGAACCCTTCCCGGGATCCAGGGCCGAGCTGCTGGCATTTTGTTTTTGCAAAGGTGGAAAATCCCCGCATGCTCTGTGTTTGCTTTCCTTGTGCGGAGTCTCCAGGTACCAAGGGGCTGGTGGGCCAGGCGTAGGGCTGGGAGATCCCGCTGTCCTTCAGGCTGGTGGCCTGAGAGCTCACGTCCAGACTCGGGGCGACGTCTTTCTGAGCAAGCTGCTCTCTCTGCCACACAGTCCGAGGGCCAGGCTCTTAGCCGAAGCGGTGGCTCTTCATGAGGCCTATTGAGCAAAACCTGCGCTCTGCCTGTGTTCCGCACGCCGCCAGCCAAGGTTAGGAAAGCTCTCCCCCGGGCGTCCCCATCTTACCCTGGCTACCTTACAGATGGGTGGTGAGGGCCGGATGAAGTCACCTACATGAAGTCACTTTCCATTCTGCTCAGCTGGGAGATTATTATCATTTCACTCTTGAGATTGTTGTGTTGATGCTTCAAAGTGCAGGCTCTGGACGGAGCTGGCTGGAGTCCCGACCCGGCTCCAGGGCAAGCCAGCCGCTGATCCGGAGCGAGTTGTTTATCTGTTGCGTGTCTCCGGTTTCCGTCCTCCAAGATGGGGCTGATATTTGTACCTACCTCATAGGGTTCTCGCGGAGATCGATGAGGTTTCCCACGCTCGGTGAGTGTCGGTCACACTCTTGTCAGCGAATGAGCTCCCTGGAGGGAACATCTGCTGGGCGTGAGTCCCTGAGGAGCCTTGCTGCGCTCGGAGAGGCCCCGAGGGCAGCAAGCTCCCCTGTTCTGTGTCGTCAGCCCTCTTTCTACCCGTTCTTGTCTGAGGCAGTGGCTCTCAGCCAGGGACTACTTTGTCCCCCAGGGAACATTTGGCGATGTCCGGAGACATTTTTGGTTTTTACAACTGCTGGAGGGGATGTTGTGGGCATTTAGGGATGAGCAGGCAGAGATGCTGCTAAGCATCCTACAGTGCACAGGACGGCCCTACAACAAGGACTTACTGGGCCCCAAATGCAGGGCTCAGACTGAGAACCCTTTCCAAGGGGCTAGACTTGTCTGTCCAGGAGGCTCCGGCCAGTGCCACTGTCCTGGGAGGTGCATTTTATAGGACCCACTCGGCCTTCGTCTGACTATGTGCCTCCCCAGCAATGCATCAGCTCAGTCAGTGGAATGTGTCCATGTCCAACCTGTGTCCTGGTTCCCCCTTCCAAGCTTCTGGTTCCAAGACATCAGAACTCCCTGCCCCCAGGGGCCTTGAGCCTCTCTCCAAGGCCTGTGAGGACCTCTCTTTGGGATGGCAAACCTGAGGGCTGAGATGGGTTACCTCTAGGCTCTAGGGTAGCTGCAGATGGCATTTGAATGTGTGGCCACTGTCCATGGGGAAGTGACCAAGCTCAGGAACTAAGGTAGGCCGACCAAGGGCGAGAGGCCCGGGCTTGACTTTCCTTACACGGCCACGTTCTGGGGCAGATTCCAAGGAGTCTGAGATTCCAACTGAACCTGGCCATCCAGGTTGTTTTGAGGGGATACTTGTCAAGGCAGGAGGAGAGAATTTACTTAGTCAACTGTTCATTGGCATGATTCCTTAAATATGAATGCAATGCTAAGTGGGCCTTCTTCTGTATTCTAGCTTTGGGCCTTGCAAATGATAGGGGTAGACTCAGCAGGCAGGCCTGGTGCAGCTTCTCAGGGCAGGCTGGGTCCTTTCCTGACCTGGACAACTTTCCTGTGCTGTTTCCACCCATGCCCTGCACCTCTGAACTTTTGCCCTTCCTTGAACTCACCTCACTCCTTCAGGACTCAGCTCTCTGTACGTTAGTCATGTTCTGCCAAGAACACCTTCTACTCCTGGCACACTCCCCCTCATCTCTCAAAAACTCGTTCAAGTGTGACCTCCTTTTAAAACATTTATGAGCCCCCCCTCCCCACCCCACCCTTGGCATCAGTAATTGTTCTCATTTTTCCCAGCTCCCATTGCACTTGGTACAGATTCAACCGATGTTGATGCAGGAGCTTGGTAATGTGCTAGGCACACACTTCTTTTATAAAAGCTCTTTATATGTGACATTATAATTATTTAATAGTCTGTTTTTTCCTGCTAAACCAGTGGTTTCTAACTTTTTTTTGAAAGGGCCACAGAGCCCTTGGAGAGCCTGCTGAATGCTCCAGACCCTTTGCCTAGATAAGTACCCAAACGTGCAATTCTGTTTACCATTTTGGGGCATCCAGAGACCCCCCGGGGTGCGCAGAACCAGGCTGTGAGATGCTACTTCCCGCTGTAAGTTGCTGGGAACCCTGTCTATTTTATCATCATGACCCCAATACCTCAAAAAAGAGTTTCCATGTGACAGAGGCTCAGTGAATGTGTGCGGAGTGAAGGAATGATTTTCCCAGGTGACTTAGCTCTCCGGGGACAGTGAGCTCTGGGGTTTGAGGATGCTGACATCTAGGGTGTTAGAGGTCTTCTAAAGGACACCGAGAACAATCTGGAAGGGCAAGGGAGAATGCACGCAGAGGAGCGAGGCCGCCGTGGGTTACTGGGGGGAGTACACTGTGAAATCTGCTTGTAAAAATAATCAGAGAGGGGGATTCAGCCGTGGTGTTGGAGTCAAAAGAATAGAAAAGCCTTGGGAACCTAACTGAAACCGTATGGAGCCACATATTGTTTTCCCCAGAAAAGGATCCTAATTAGGTCAATTCTGTGTTGTCCTCATGGTATTGGATGCTCAGTAAAGCGGGCCCTCGGCAGTATACAAACAGCCCGCACTTCTGAGAAGGATGGAGGGGGAGTGGTAGGACCACTTTGGAAAAGACCCCCATGTTATAACGAAACCGGTTTGTCACAAGCACGGAGATCGGGCCCGCAACACTCAGTGCCGACTTGCTTGTTGATAAGCACCCAAAAACAACAGCCTTCACCCCAACTGTGACCTCACATGGGGCAGGTGTCTTGCTCGCTTTTTCATTTCGTGTGCCTCAGGGTCCAGGGCGGTTTTCCCAACTGCTACATGGAGCTCTCTCCTGGGCGTGGGTGGGAGCGCCTCACATAGGCCAGCGTCGAGGGCTCTCGGCAGCACTTGTCCTGGAAGCCTACTTTGGTCTCAGGATCTGGGTAAGCCGTGCCAGCCTGCAAGGGGAACAATTATGTTCCCCCAAACACACAGAAGCATCAGAATTCACAGCGTGCGCTTTACAAGGGCAATAAAGTTTTATATGCAGCTCAGTGAAATACCTAATACAGCCAATTATCCACCAAAATAAACTGATGGGAGAGAGAACAGCTATATTTGGCTCCGACTTAATTATTTCGCATTCGAACTCCTCAATTCCATGTAATAAAATTTCATTCTGCCCTTATTTCCTGCTTAGGTTACTTAATCTCGACTCCGGTTACTGAGCCTGTGAGTGGAGTCCACTGTCCAATGTCAGGGGTAAGAAAATGTGAAAGGTTTGACATCAATTACAACATTACACACAACATAAAGTTTAACAACTTGAATCAGGCTTTCATTGCTCTTTAAAGAGACTGCATGGCTTTTTAAGATCTAAAAATTAATCAGTTTCTAAGAGTCATACCTTTTGAAAGTCCCAGATCTTACTCTTAGCCTGAGATATAAGAATTCCTCTGTCCCTCTCACTACCCCTCTCTTTTATTTGAAAAATTGTTCCTCTGTCATTTAAAAATGCAATTGGAGTTTTTCAGTTTGTATTTTTCTCGGGAAGCGAATGGAAAAGTGAAGGGTATAGAAACAGGCTTGTTTCCAAGGGGGGAGAGTTCTGGGGAGAACATGGGAAAACACACGGCCTTCCGCTGGCCGAGAACGAGGTGCCCTGGGCAGCACCCAGTGGCCGCGCCAGGAAGGCTCCCCGGGCCCTGGGCCGCAATCTGCGTGGCAGCCTCCCCTCCATCGCTCCCTGACACTTGATCGTCTCGTAAAAAGCCACATGCAATACGGCAGTTTCGGCCCATTACGGGCCAACGTGCGGCAAGAACAGGGGTGAATGACCTCTGTCCTTTAATAACTGTGGTCTCTGCAGGGCGGCCCCGGGGTCAAAGGCAGGGCGGCAGGGCAGAGTTCAGGGGACCGCCGCTGGGGCTGGCTTTTCGGGCGGGCGACAAACAGCCAGGGATTCGCCTGCCTTCTTTCTGCTTCTCTAGGGGGCCGATGCCCACAGACCCCAGAAGCTGACTGAGCTCACGGTCTGTGTTCTATGTGCATTTGCACCCGCAGCCTAACTCGGAGCGTGGGCCCGCTCACAAAGGGAATGAGTGAATGTACACGCATTCCTGTGTCCGTAGAGTTGGAGTGTCACCTTAGTGCTCTCACAGTGACACCCCGATCTTGTCACAGAAAGGCATGATTCTGGAAGTTTCTGTTAACCGTGGGCCAACCCCTAAGTGCTCCTTGGGGAAAGTGTGTGTGTGGGGCTGGGGTTGGGGTGGTGTGGGTGGGGGAGAGGGTTTGAGTGACCGCAGCAGGGTCCATCATGGTGTGTCTTATTCCTGCCCCCTCCCTATATTTTCTGCCCACTTGGGAAGAAAGAGGCATTTTCTTTGTGTGATGTCCTCCCCTGTCGGGTACCTCCCCCTTCTCAGGTCATTTTCTCTGCCCATCGAGGCTGCCCAAAGCACGCCAGGCAATCGCGTCCCGCCCCAACATGCTCACGGGCCGTAGACAAGGAGCGTTCTGGAAATCCTAGTAATTGCTCTGACCTTCTCAGTACTCTGCTCTCTTATGAAGACCCGAGCACGAAAGCCGGCCAACTTCATGACGGTCCCACGTTATCACGTGGAGATGAACCCTGGGCGGGTCCCGCCTTGGTTACCTGAGGTTCAGCCCTCAGAAGAGGCCAAGTGGGGGGGTTTCTCCTTTCCCCCTCCACCCTCAACTTTTACAAGAAAAAAGGCAAACAGCAGCATGATGCTCTCTTGCCAAAGATTTAGTGCAGACAGCAATTTCCAGGGTAAGCCGGGGGCAGCTCACAGCCAGGCCAGCCCCTTGCTTCTGGTCTTGTCTTTGGGGCTCTGGGGAAAGGAGTGCCCTGTGCTGGAACAAGTGTGGGGGCAGTCACCTAGCACCAGGACCAATGCAGCTTAGAAATATTTCCAGCATCTCATGAAGGGTGAAACAGAAAGAGATTTAGGCTTAGAGCATGGGTAGCCAGAAAATGAAATTCACCCCCAGCACTCACACACACACACACACACACACACACACACACACACACACACACATGCTCACACACACACTGCCACCCAAAGTCCATAGTTTACACGAGGATTCACTCTTGGGGTTCACTCTTAAATTGTCTTTTTCCAAAAGGTGATTTTGGCAATAGCTCCGCCCTTTCCCAATGAAAACACTCACAAAAATAAAGAAATCTTGCTATTTAAAATATTTTAATTACATAATCTGTGATGTGAATTTATTGATATTCCTCTTGGAACTATATTAAATCAGTGATGGAATAAATAACGAGTGGCATTATCTATTAGAAAACATTTAATCCACAGCTGGGAAAATTAAAGGCAACAAAACCATTTTTATTGCCACGCATCGCAGATGCCCTACATAATTTTATGAGGGAGGTCATTAAACTCGTAGCTACTGCATTATCTCTTCCCTTGGACCATTTCTGCAGCAGCATTAGCTTTGCACACTTCTTTACATCTCCAACATTAAAAAAGCCTTAATCGATGCTTCTACATAAAAAGCAAGGGGCTAGGTTTCCCATCATAAAACGTTATGTTGTTTACACAAAAACTGCAGCTAACCTCATAAAACTCGAGTGATTTCCCAGCGGGGTCCCGCGGGGACACTCGGCTGTGCTAGACGCCACACTGATCCCAGCGCCGGAGCAGCGCCGACGGCCTGTGGAAGGGGCTCTCGGCTCCGGCCGTGACTAATCGGACTTTCAGGTTGGGGCGCGCCAAACGGGCACCCTCTCCCCACCCGCAGCCTCAGGCTGGCACCCCTGAGCAGCTAAGAAAGCACACGTGAGGTGGGAAAATGCCACATGAGTGTCATCAGTTCTCACGGGACCCCCCTCCTTGCTCTCATCTCCATGCTCTTGAGACTAGAGGTCCTGCCACCTGGAACTCTGTGGCCTCTGCTCCGGCGCTGGGACCAGCTTCCAGGACAACTTTCCTGGATGGGAAAGAGAAATAAGCCTCCCCTCCTGCACTGGTGTCGCCCTCACCTGGAAACCACCGGCTCTTTCGATAGCTTCTTCACTAGCTGTCAGCGACTTACAGTATTAATGGAAAGATTTTAATGTTTGCTTCCTGACATTGAACAAATCCATCAAACTCTGAATATGCTTGAAAAGCTAAAAGTCACTGACTGTCTTCAATGCCTGGTTTTCTAATGAAAATCAGGATATATACTTAAAAAGTTCATTGCTTGCTTCCTCTATTTGGATAAAGATATGAAAGTCATGTTTAGAGTTTTAAGTTTAAAGAGTGGGCGTTTGCTCACATTCATGTGTCATAACAGCGCTTCGTTGGCAACTCTAGGGAATGCATTGCTTCACGTAGGATACTTTTATAAATATGGGGTGCTTTCAGAATCTCCCCGGTTGTTTATTTTTACCCCCGTGACTGTTTTCTTTGTGGATAATCCTGCGGGGATTTCATTAAATCATCACTTATTATATTGGGCAGTTGCTGGGGGAATAACAGAAGGGTGTTCTTGGGGATGTTGAGGCAGGAAGGATTTGCCTGCACTGTATGATTCTACAGTGTTTAAATGCTGAGGACTTTGGGAACTCAACGTGGTGTTTTTTAAGTAGGATTAGAGCAGGGCTTTCTGACTCCAGAGACCCCACTATTAATCATCCTGCTCTACTGGTTAAATTCAGAATCTAGTTGAGGATATAAAACAGAAATGCACACATGATGACTAATAACAAAAGCTGATCGTTGACGGACTCACGAGGTTAACACACACTGATGATAAACAAACAGGCTGAGGTTTGGTTTCCTGAATGACCTGGGACTTGATCTGGGCTTTGAAAGATTAATAGGATTTGGTCGAGCAGAAGAAATGGGAAAGGCCAGTGAGGACCAGACAGATCATAGAGGAGATAAATGAAGCTTAAGTATGAAAAAATAGACCAAGGTCAAATTATGGAGGGTCTGTAAAGGCAACCTAAGGATCTGGGAGAGGTTGGAGTAGATGCTTGCTAATTCCTAGTCTCCACATCCTCGTTTTGAAAAATGACCCCATACTCCTAGACACTAGCAACAACATAGTGGTCACCAGAGGGAAAGGGGGGCGCAAGGGTAAAGGGGTCAAATATATGGTGATGGAAGGAGATTTGACTTTGGGTGGACACACAATGCACGATACAGATGATATATTGTTGAATTGTACACTTGAAACCTATATAATGTTATTAACTAATGTCACCCCGATAAATTCAATACAAATTTTAAAAAATGATCGCATTACTGGGCTAAGTGCTAAAGAGTCAAAGATGAAAGGAGAGAAGTTCCATCTGTGCCACCCACCTACCTGTGTGCCTGGTGCTCTAAATAGTTGATTAATAAAAGGGTGAATGACTCTATGTCTCCAAAGACCTCATAGGCTAGCAGGGTAGGTCAGAATATCCAAATATTTTACAGGGTTCTCTTAAACGTGGAGATGCATAAAAACCAGAAGACGAAAAGTGATTAACTGGATGGGAATAGAGGAAGAAAAAGCTTAATGGAGGAGCTGGCACCTCAGCAAGTCAGCATGGCTCTGTAGTATGGTCCATTGTAGGAATGGAGTGGGGAGATGGAGGGAGATCAGAGCACCTGGAGCCCAAGGAAGGCTGGTCATGATGGTCTTCTGAGTCGCACTAAGGGGCTTTGACTTGTACTGGAGGCATCAGTGTAGACCAGAGGCTCTGCATTAGTGTGCACCAGCCTCACCTAGAGAGCGTCTTAAAACACAAATGCTGGACCTCACCCCAGAGTTCATGAGTTAGGTCTAGATAGGTGCCAAGGTTTTGCATGTCTAACAAGTTCTTAGGTGGTACTTATGCTGCTGGCCTGGGGACCACACTTTGAGGCCCACAAAGTGGGTAGATTAGAAGAGGTGAGAAACTGGGGGTAGGAAGGGCCATCAGGAGGCAATGGTCCACACGAGTGACGATGCTGGTCTAAATGCCGAGAACCGATGCCCACACAGGTCACAGAGCCAAGGCCATTGCCCCCCGAGGGAGAATCGTAGCCCAACAAGCACACATTTCATTTAAAGCTCAATTTTTATTAGAAAATGAAATGATTTAGACAACTATGAAGAGTATACACAGGGATTTAGATTTTATATTTTAAAGAATTTTTACTGTTTCAGAGTATGGTATGAGATTCTTCTTCATCTGATATCTACGGCCCTGGTGTCCTTGAAAGTGGATCTTGTCCTGCCTTAATCAGATGTTCACTTGAAACAAAAAGCTCCCATGATTCCTCCAAACACACGGAAAGACAAGAGATTCTAATCGGATGAACTTGAGCTTGACTTTCAAATACTACTGTAGCTATTCACACAGTTCTGTGAAGGAGATTCCAAAGGGTGTGAGGCTTGGGAAGACAATTCCCAAAATGGTGAAAAAAAGAGATTTCATTATTTTGTTGCTTTTCTTCCCTTTGGTAACAAAGTATTTGGTGGAGTTAGTTTTTTGGCAGCACATGCTGGGGCTGAAAATGTTCATTTCTTTTGCCAAGCTTCCTAAAAATAGTCTTTCTTCAGGCGAGGGCCATCTTGACACGAGCCCCGTGGATTCGAGGCACGACACGTTTCGTGAATGTAATTGCCTATTAACCTGAAGATTTCAATTGCAACGAGACAAAGAATGTGAAACAGGACTTCTTGCGGAGCTGTGAGCTTGCTCTTGTTTTGTGCATGTAACAATGAGTTCTTTCATGACGTGACACCGTGGCAGTGGGTGGTGAAATCCGATACCTGGCAAAAGCACAACGGAATTATATAATACCAAAAAAGTCAATTGTTTTCCTCTTTGCTAATTGTCTCCTTTGAGGAGGGAAGTAGTGAGGATGAGGTCAGCTGGTGGTTCTTCAGCTAGTTTCCATGCCGTTTTAGGCACTGTCTGTGTGGTGCTTTTTTAAAAATTGATTTGAGAGAGAGAGAGAGAAAGAGAGAGAGGGGCTGACTTGTTGTTCCACTAACTTCTGCACTCATTGGTTGATTTGTGTATGTGCCCTGATCAGAGATTGAACCTGCAACCTTGGCGTATTGAGATGATGCTCTAATCAACTGGGCTACCTGGCCAGGGCTGTGTAGTCTCGGTTTACAAATGGAAGAAGGAGCCTAATGACCCATTGAACAGGCCTTGAATAGTCACTGCCATGGCTTGGTAGCAGCTTTGCTGACTCCGTGGAATTTGTTTTTCCTGAGATCCCGCTCATCACTTGGGCTTGAGCCAATATGCATGTCCATGGCCCTGTGCTTTTCTCCAGGGACGTGTGCACACTGATATATAATAGGCGAAAAGCTCACCGCATTCTTTCAGGAGAGACTTTGCCAGCTCTCGGCCTGATGTGTGAAATTTGATATGAATTAGGACACATAATAACTCGGTGCAGAAGTTGTCCTTATCTTAGAGATGAGGCAGTCAGAGTTCAGAGGAAATAAGTATCGTGTGCAAGATAAATCAGCTAGAAGGTGGTAGAGATAAGATTCAAATCCAGATCTGTCTCCAGAGCTCAGCCCTGTCCATCACATAACAGATAACTTTCAGTGACGTAGAAAGGGGTTATAAATAGGGTTGCCCTGGTTGGCGATGGCCTGCAAAGGAGATTAAGAATTAGTTTAAAAGTTATCTAATAATGTACTGATTGGTTTTCTTTCTGCTTTTCCTAGATCTCCTGTAATAAGTATATCTTACTTTCTTAATTGCAATAAATAATCTTTATGCTTTTAAAGGAAACGAGTCGAAAAGATGGTAGGTACTGAGACCAAGTATTCTATGCAAGACTGACCAGTAGAATACACTTACGACCCAGGAAAGGGAAGTCTATTCAACAAGACCCAGAGAAAACAAACCAGCCCCCTCCCCTCTGGTGATCACCATATTGTTGTCTGTGTCCATGAGTTTTTTGGTTTTTTTTTTTAATCCATTCACTTATTTTACTCAGCCCCCTCCCCAACACCCCTCCCCTCTGTCAACTGTCAGTCTGTTGTCTGTATCTATGAGTCAGTTTCTATTTTGCTTGTTAATTTAGTTCATTAGATTCCACATATAAGTGAAATCATATGGTATTTCTGTTTCTCTGACTGGCTTATTTCACTTAGCATAATGCCCTTTAACCCGAAACACGGATTCGAAAGAACATATGCACCCCTGTGTTCACTGCAGCGCTATTTACAACAGCCAAGATTTGGAGGCAGCCCGAGTGCCCATCAGTAGATGAGTGGATACATTTACACAGTGGAATACTACTTGGCTGTAAAAAAGAAGGGAATCTTGCCTTTTGAGGCAGCAAAATGCTAAAAAGCTTTTATTTGGCAAGTTATAAAAAAGGAAAACAGAAATATCCAGTAGAAATACAAAAGATAACCAAATTCACTAAATGAAGGGAAACATTAAATGCCATTCCACACTCATTCATTTGGCAAAAATGGAAAAGACAGAAACAACTAGATGTTAGCAGCAAAGATGTGGGAAATGGGGAAATTATACACAGCTGATAACACTGTAACTTAGTGCAAGCACTTCTAGGTGTATATGCCCTGGAGAAAACATCCTGTGTACAAGGAAACCTTAATAAGGACCCTCTTAGTAGCACTGTCTATAATAGCAAAACTTGGGATCAACTTAATTATCCACTCGTGACATATTCATACAGTGGATAAAATATGTGAGATATGAATGAACCTTGAAAATATTTGCTGAGGAAAAGAAAGGCAAAATTTAAAATTGTGTAGTCAATATGATACCATTCATATATATTTTAAATATTCATAAACATTGCTTTATATTATTACTGTGTGTATACATATGGAATAAAAGTATAAAAACCTACAGGAGAGGCAGACACTCAATTTCTAACAGTGGTTACCTCTGCAGAGAAGGAAAGACAGTGAACTGGGAGCCGAGAGGTGACTACCGTATCTGTTATGGTTTATATCTTTTAAAAACAGCTGATCAAAAAAATAAAACAAACAAACAAACAAACAAACAACTGATGTTTTTGCTTCAGCAAGGCAGTAGGCAGTAGGTATACAGGTTGCTGTTGTATCGTTTTCAACACTTTTGCACATGCTTAAAATAATTAGTAATTTAAAAATTAAAAATAAAATAAGAAGCGAAAAGAGTGGAAAGCAATTTAATTCCCATTGCTAAATATAAGTAATTTCATGACTCAGAATATAATGGAAAGCTGGTCTTAATGTTTTTATTTCAGTAGAAAACAGTTCACCCAGAGATAAAGAAGAACTTAGGGGCGGTGAATATTGTTTAGACACTGACACCGACGACTGTGCAGCGTTGAGGATCCCCTTGGAAAAGGGCTTGAAAGAGAGGCTGATTTTGCATCTGCCTGGAACGGTTTAGGTTTAAGCTTCTTGTTTTGTGATTCTTCTGATCAAAACTGAGAAACTCTCCTGGGGTGAATTAGGCAGGTTGGACATTTCCCAGGAGACTGAACTGGGGCTGGTATACAAATGTCACCATGAGACCCGTCACCCGTGGGATCGTGAGCTGCAGGTCCGAGGTGTTAGTGGCGCAGCCCCTCATTTTACAGGTGAGGACGCAGGGAGTGGTGTGTGCGTGTTTTCGGGGAGGTCCCCCAGCTTGTTAGTAGCAGATGCAGGGCAGGAGCCTTGAACCCAATGCTCAGATATTTCTTAGTCGTACTTTTTTGCATGTGAAGAATCCTGACTTCTCACCCTTTCTCTTTCCACTGGGAATGGAGGTGGCATGTGGGCAGGTGGTTCCTACGCTGGGAGGAACAGATTCCCACGGAATCCGGGGATCCACTCATGATAAGCTGTGCTGCCTGGTCTGCCTGAGGCAGGTCCTTGGAAGTGTTCTGTGCAGAGGAAAACTTTTTAGCTCTTCCTTTGCAAAAATCCAGGCTTACTGATGGGGAGTGACAGGTTGTTTTCCCCTTTGAAATTTGTAAATATGAAAATATTGCCTTGACAGATGGATGTGTGAAGCACAGGAGCTACCCATTTCCCCCAACTAAATGGTTAATTATGGAGGTGGGGGGGATTAATGTCAACAGCTCAACACAAGCTCCATGCTGACCAGCACTTCCTAGTCTTTAAATTCATCATATGGTGAGTTTGAAGAAGCTGGTGTATGAATATATGCTTATAAACCTAAAAGCCAGGAGAGATGGACCTTGCATGTCAAGGTGCGGCCTGTCCTACTTATGTTCTCTCTGGAGTCACCAGAAATGACTCCCTATCTGAAAGTTGACCCTACAGGTCTAAGCATAGGTCCTGGGGCATAATGTTTCCCATGTGCCATGGAATGAGGGATTTTTATAGCATTTTAACTGGTGCCTGAAGTCAGAGAGACCTAGGGTAGCTTTGCCACTAACTAGCTACCAACTAGCTATGAGTTCAGGCAGCTCATCGACTTCTTTAAGCCTTAGTTTCCTTGTCTGAAATGGGGATGAGAACAGAAGCTTCCTCAACTAGTATCAGAGCATTAGATGAGGGGATGTATATAAAGCCAGCTCAAATGTGCCTATAGCTCATGCTGAGTTCTTAGAAATTGTGGTTGTGGTTATTATGGCGAACTTCTGGGTGCATCTGGCATGTTTGATGCAAACACCTACATGCTTTGATTGCCTGGTTGCCCTGAACAAGAAAGCCGTTAGGCCTGCTGTGGAGACGCGGGGACTATCTTCCTTCCCCGCGGATCTCTCTCAGCTCCATCTTTGCTGGTACTTTCCAAAGTCTGTTTTCAAGACTTCTTCCCGACCTAAAGTGGGATAGCGCTTTGGGCTAAATTGTGGCCCCCCTCCCCTTCCCCCCCCCAATTTATGTTTGTTATGTTATTTGAAAGCCCTAATTAACCCCAAAGTGATGGTATTTGGAGATGGGGCCTTTGGGAGGTAATTTACATTTTGATGAGGTCCTGAGGGTGGGGTCCTCATGATGGGATGGTGCCACTTATAGGAGGAGACACCAGAGAGCTTGCCTCCTCCCTTTCTCTCTGCATTGTGAGGAAACAGTGAGAAAGCGGCTGTCTGTAAGCCAGGGAGAGAGACCTCTGCCTGAGAAAAGCAAATTGGCCTGCACCTTGATCTTGAACTTTCAGCTGCCGGAACTGTGAGAAATAAATTCCTGCCGTTTAGGCCACCTGATCTATGGTATTTTGTTATGGCAGCCAAGATGGCTAACAGGTAGGAAGGGTTCTGTGATCAAAAGCGCCAGGGAAATAAAGCTACCGTGTGTCCCTCTTAAAGACTCACAATGCACACTGCGGATCAAAGGTGCTCCTGCAAAAGAACAAATTCAACTTTGTTTAATGGTGTTTGTAGAACTAACTGAGCCAGGGGAATCCTTTTGACCTAACAGCTGCTCCTACTCTCCAGACCCCCAATTCTTGCTGCTTTAGGCCCTCAGCCCTGCTTTGTCTGTTTGTCCGCTCTTGGTCATGTGGAGCCTAGCCTGGGGATGCTGACAGCTAGGAAGTCCCTGCCCGCTGGCACCTTGGTGGGCTGGGCCTGTGCTCAGCACTCCAAGAGCCTTCCGTGCCCCTTTGCTCCTCAGTCCTGCAGAATCCTGCAGCTGTGCTCCCCAGATGTTGCTAATACCCGCTGCGTGTGCTGATGTAGGCGAAGTACGCTGGTGCCGCTCTGAAGGGGGATTCACGGAGACCATGTGTGCACAGTGCAGGACCAAAGGCCAGCTCTGGGGTTGGCTCTCACACTCATCCTGTGCTCCAGGCGGCTGGTGTCCCGTGCACATCCCTGTTCCAAGGAAGCCCCGCTTGACCCACATGGCAGCAAGCCCAAGCACACCTGGGCAGCTCTGATCCCTGCCTCGTCCCTTATGGTAATGTGTGCCCTAGGGTAGATTTTCTCCTCTGAGCATAATTACTCTATGCTAAGCAATACTTAGAGATGAGTGGGGCTCAGACTTTAATTTGCATTCAAGTCACCTGGGTAATATTGCAGATTCAGATTCAGAAAATCTGAGATGAGACTTGAGATCTGTGTTTCCAGTAAGTTCTCACGAGATGCCAGCTGCTAGTCAGCACAGTCCAAGGGCTCAGAGACAGGTTTCTCCTAATAGGCGTTGTACATCTTGTCCAAGCATTTGCAGGCTCCAAGCAAGTCAACAGATATTTTCTCTCTTGTTAGAACTGCGCAACATCCTGTAGGTGGCCTGGCAGGATTCTTACGTCTATTTAAAAAAATGAAGACTTAATTCTGAGGAACTGACTAATCCAAGGTCCATTCATGAAAGAGGAATCCATCCAGGGCTCTATTTACTTGACAGCATCCTCAAGGCTGTAGAAAAAGGCCTAGGCACTGGCCTCTGAACTGCCATCGCCTATTTACCCTCTCTCACCTTGGATTAAAATCATGTGTGTGCGGATCACCACCCACACTGACTGCAAGTCCTTGAGGGTAGTTATGTCACATACATCTTCACAGCCCCAACAGCTCTGGACCCTGGGGTTGACAGTTTGTTTGTTGAATAGATGATTGGGTATCGGAGGGTGCTTAATAATTGTCAGTGGGAGATAATTCGTTCTGTGATTATGTTTGTAATGGCTCCTCACTGCTCACATCAGGGGTTCTTAATCTTTTGGGGGTCACGAACTCCACTGAGAAGCTGAAGGCATCTATGCCCTTCCCAGAGGGTGTGCATTGTGTGCACTTTGCATGTAAGTTCTGGAGTTTCCTGGGGAACCCTGAGGCCAGGTTCTATGGATCCCAGTTAACAATCTCTAGGTAATAGGGTTAACAGTAAACCCTGCAGCCTGGCTTCCAAAGTTCCGTAGGATTTAGGCAACATGCTCTCTCCCATGATAGGCTAGTCGAAGCTTCTTCTTTAGCGAATGATAGAAATTCATTTGAGTTAGTTTCAACAAAGTTGTTTTTGTTTGAATGTGTAAGGGGCAGGTTATTGAGGTTGCTCACAGGAATGATGGAGGAATTGGAAAGGAGTAGAGTAAAAATTCGAGTGCAGCTCCAAAAATCTTAGTGTCTAGAAACAGGGGCTTGAATTATATAAGGATGATTTTATTTCCTTATTTATTTACAGAGACATGGCTAAGGGCTGCTTCAAGTTAATGTTTCACAGGCCTTTAACCAGAAAGAAAAGGGCTGTTTCCCACCAGTTTTAATAATAATATAAATAAAAAGTCCCAGGGAAAGTTTCTAATTGATTTGCCTTGACTCGGTGCCCATCCATGGATCAACTGCTGTGGTCAAGAAGGTGGGGTAGGATGCTTGGGTCACATGGCCACCTTCACAGTCACTGTGCCCGGAGGAGGGGTCAGGTTAAAGGAAGGGAAGGCAGCTCCCATTTGCACCATATGGGAGGAGCAGTGAGCTGAGGGGTTGGACATGTCCCTCAAGACAAGGCAGTGCCATTTGATCCCTGGGGAAACGAGGTGTTGGGTGGCAGCTTGATTCCTGTTTCGATCATTCCCTTTCTGAAATTCTTTGTGCTGGCTAGGTTGGGCTGTTCCTGTCCTTCCCATACATTAAGTATTGCCACCTCTGCACCTCCTACGGTTCCGTCCCCACCCCGCTTGTCCACTTTGGACTTCGCCGCTGTCTTCCCTTCCTAAGGCCACCGTAACGAAGTACCTCAAGCTGGGTGGCTTGAAACAGACAGTTATTTTCCCACAGCTCTGGAGTCTAGACTCTGACATCAGGGTGTTGGCAGGGCTGATTCCTCTAAGGCTCGGAGGGAGACAATGTTCCATCCTCTCACCTGGCTCTGGGGGCAGCTGGCCGTCCTTGGTGTTCCTTGGCTTGTAGACTCATCACTCCAGTCTTTGCCTCTCTCTTCACATGGCCGTCATCTCCCTGTGTCTCTCTTCTTCTTGTAAGGCCATTCGTCGTAGGGAATGAAGGGCCCATCCTGTTCTAGGATTACCCGGCCTTAGCTAATGACAGGCTTATATTTCCAAATAAGATTACATTCTGGTCACATTACTGGGGGTTAGGGCTTAACCATATCCTTTAAAGGACATGAATCAACCCATAACAGCCTCCCAGCCCAGATTAAGCCCAGCTTTTCCAGGAGGACTTCTGGTGACTCTCCCAAGTCTGATCTGTTTCTCCTCTGAGCTCCCACTGTCTCGACTCTCTCTGTGGGGGCTGCACTGTGCTATGGGGACTTCTGCTTTCCATGCAAGTCTTGTGTTGTCATGAGATTGGAAGCTCCTTGAGGGCAAGAATCCAGATCTTGTTAATATTCCCTGTGGTGCCTAGAGCAGTGTGTGACTGGGACAGGAGGTGCCCAGATATTTGGTTAAAGGTTATTCTGGGTGAGTCTGTGAGGGTGTTTTTAGATGAGATTAACCTTTGAACTCGTTTGAGTAAAGCAGATTACACGGAATAAAACAGATTGTCCTCTCAAATGTGGGTGGGCTTCATGTAACCTCTTGGTGGCCTGAAGAGAACAAAAGACTGAGCAAAGGAGAATTCACTCTCTGCCTGTCTTTAGGCTGAGACATTCATCTCCTGCCCTTGGACTTGGGCTTGGACTTGGACTGGATCTTAAAACCATCAGCTCTCCAGATCCTGGGGCATCTCAGTCTCCACATCACATGAACCAATTCCCATAATAAGTCTCTTTATATATATTTATTTATGCATAGAATCATTGGTTCTGTTTTTCTGGAGAAACTTGACTGAGACTAACACGCTGCCTAACACAACAGGAGTGTTCAATAAATGGGCGGAAGGAAAGCAGGAGTGATTGAGTGATAGCGAGAGTGCCTGGGATGCTTCCCAAGCTCTCCCCTGGGCCTCCAGGAGATGCCTTGAAGAGACACCCGGCTTCGTTTGGTCCTTCTCAACCTCAGCTGCGCTTGGAGAGACCCTTGATGAGCTTTGCGATTTCCCAAAACTCAGCTCAATTCCACGTGAATTCCTGGGGAGGGGATCGGGGCAGCAGAGGGTCTCGTTTACAGCTCTGCAGCGAGTTCACCGCACACGGGAGGTGGGGAAGCGCCCCCAGGCCGCGGCCAAGCCCTAGGCTCACGCTATGTGCTCGCCCACGTGAGTCTCACCCAGCCTGGCTCAGCCTTTGGACTCCTCTTGGGGCCAGGAAGTCACGATGACGGCACAGACCACTTCGGAGACGGGCGTAAATTTGTTTTGGATGGACTAGGCCAGGCTATTTCCTAGGACTCAGGCAACCTTGAGTTTGCTTGAAATTGGCTTTGAGTTAATGTCTTGCCTGCACGCAAGCTCAGCTTCTTGGAGAAAGGCCTCCAAGAAGGAGTATTTTCATGTAGAGGGCTGGGCAGGCTCTGTGCAAACTGTCAGCACCAGGGAAAAAAAGGACCAGGAGTGCTCTATATTTAGCTGGTGACAATGAGGTGTCACAGCAGTTACTTGGGAAAGGAAAGCAATAAGCCCTGACAGTGCTGTGTCGGGGTGCAGGAGGGGCTCGGGGACCCCGGGGTGCTTTGGAAAGTGATATTTCAGGCCTGCGCGGGAACCGGTGGACAACCCTGGTGACAGGGGCTACCAGCAGGAGATCAAAGCGTCAGGGCGCCTTGGCCGGGGTGGTAGCTGGCCACTGTGCTCCGGCCTCCTGGCCGCTCCATAAACCATCTCTGACAGGGTGCCATCTCCAGCAGGCTGGCGGCGCAGAAGGGAACACATGCGGCCATATTTCAGCCCGGACACCAGCACTTGAATGGGGGCGCGTGCGTGTCTGGGGCTGAATTTTCACTGAAGCTGATTTGTGGCCGCCTGAATTTACGGCCTCAGAGGACAACGAGATCCACCAACTAGACCCATATGTGCTCAGTCCCCAAGCATGGGTCTCAGAGAACACAGGGGAGGAATGGGAGGCTGGAGGGGGCGAGGTTCTATTATGTTCCTGGCAATAGGTGGTGATATAGGTTCAAACAACAGTTTTTTAGAGGCGTTTTGAGACTCTCATTGCCCTTCTCTTTCTCATACAAGGTTGTCTGCACAGCCTGGAGCTGACGGGACTTGTAGAAATATCTCAAAACCACAAACATATCCCACACCAGGAGACTGGCACCTCAGAGTCACTTGGCCTGGCAGCCCCAAGAACACTTACCCTCATAATTGCAACTTTGTGCTTTAAAGGAAGCAGACTCAGTTTCCCTCGTGAGTGGGGAGCTGGTATCTCTACTTCTGGGCAAGTAGGGAGACCCCACAGAAGGACACAGGGCCTGACTGGTGCCCAGGTGGGGTGGTGGCTGCCCAGCAGGACTTACCATCCCATAGCCTCCCGTAGCTGCCGCCTGCCTCCTAGCAGGTCTCACTGTCTGACGGCTGGGTGAGCTGGGCCTCCACTGAGCCCGGGCAGCTCTGAGAGCCAGGAAGCAGTCAGCGAACGTTCGAGGCGTGGTCTATACGGTTATGTATGAATTGCCCTTCCTTTCCCCAACAAAGACAGAGGCTACAATGCTTCCCCTCAGGGACAGGTGACATAGACTTGTTCAGACAGAGGCAGGGCCTGACATCAACTCCTTTCCTGGGAGCAGATACGTAGAGTCTCAAAGGGGAGTGCATGAGGCCATAGCCGGGGACAAAAGGGGAAATGCGCAGAAGAGGGCTGTCGGTGGGTCACAAGTGCCAGGCTTGCTTTCTCGTCTCCCACCCGAAAAAAGAAGGCCCGGGTGGCCCTGGGCATCTAATGTTCTTCCTGGATTGACCCCATCGGGTGGCATTCTTACACGGAATGTGGCCCCCCAGCCTGTAAGGTAGGGGTGCGCGCGTGCGTGTGTGTGTGTGTGTGTACATGCAGACACGAATACAGAGAAACAGTGACACAAAGGAAGAGATATGATAAGGTAGAAAAGGTACTTAAATCAGAGTACAAGGACTGTTATAGTTTGAACATTTCATTCCCTCCCAATTCTTATGTTGAAGCCCTTCTCTGCCAATGTGATGGAATTAGGAGGTGGGACTTTGGGAGCTAATTAGGGTGAGATGAGGTCACGAGGGTGGTCCCCTCATGAGTGGGATTCGTGCCCTTCTAAGAGTCACCAGAATGCTGTTCTCTGCCTCCCCCCATGTGAGGATAGAATGGGAAGTCCCCAGTTTCCAACTTGGGAGAGGTTGTCACCAGAGCTCAGCCACCCTGGCACTCCCATCTCAGACTTCCAGCCTCCAGGACTGTGAGAAACGAACGTCTGCTGTTTACAGGTCACCTGGTTTCTGGTGCTTTGCTGTAGCAGCAGCAGGACTCACGTACGGGCTGTTTTAAGCAACAGCTCTGCCAGGCCCTAGCAGCGTGGCTTTGGGCAAGTCACTTACCCTCTCTGAGGGCGAATTTATCATGCTGGATAAGTGGGTAATAATTCCTGCTCTGCTTACTTTCTTCACAGAATTGTTAGGAAGACCAAAGGGGAGGCTATATGTGGAACATTGCTCCAGAGGCTATAAATTTTTGAAAAATTCAGGAAAAATGTCTGTGTTTATTTTTAAAACCAAACCAAACCAAACAGCACTATGGGGCTGCTTTTTCTTTTTTTTTTCTTTTTTTTTTTAATCACTAAGATTGAGAATATTTCTGTCCCTATAATTCCAAGATAACATCAGCTTCCCACTTTAGTTTTGAATTTCTACCTGCCATCAAGTCTCTTGACGAAGAGCCCAGGTTCCGTTGTGTGGCTTCCTTGGTCTCCTCCCTGCCCCCGCTGCCACTCTGTGACCTGGGAAAATGAGCCAGGACGGGGAGAGCAAGGGACGCGTCCAGAACTGCTCATGCCGGGGAAGATCCCGACCTCTGGATAATGAAGTGTGGATTGCTGGCAAATTTCTTAAGATAATAATTGTGGCAGGAAAAATAATGTTCAGTTAAAAAACTGGCAGTAACTCTCTCAGGGAGAGAATTGTCTTTTGTTCAGCAAAATACCTTGATGACTTTGTTGAGTATGAAGGTGAACTTGCCCCAGGACACGGCTTAGATGAGGTCGGCGACGTGGTTCTTGACCTTGCTTGTGCATTAGGAGTTTTGGAAAGACATACGTGCGTGTGCCCCCGCTCCAGAGCCTCTAGCATCATTGGTCTGGGGTAGGATCTGGACATCGGTATTTTAAAAAATACTCCCCAGGAGATTCTAATGTATAGCAGAGTTGAGATTCTCTTGCTCCAGGGGCAGGGAGGCGTCGATCTGGATAGTGGTGGGCCGGGGGCTGTCTGGGCAGAGCTTACCAGTGAGGTGTTTCTATGCTCAGAGGAGCCAGTGACTGTCACCAAAGGCATCACTGGCACTTAATTCTGGTTATTTGCTGCAATATATCCTCAAATCCTCAGGGAAAGTCGAGGTGCCCAATCGTGTTCACAGTACTCTCTGGGGCGGGGAAATGCCAGAAGCTCTGCCGGCCCCAGCAACGGACAAAGAGCATCCAATACCCGCAGGTGAGGAAAACTGGAGCCGGGAGGGAGGATTCAGCCGGTAGGAAATTGGAGTTACAAGAAGCAGAGACTAACGCAATCCCCCCAAGAGTCCTCTGGGAAGTTGGGCAGGATGCTGGGTTTCCTACTGTTTGTGAGACAGGGATTCAAGGTAATCATCCTTAAACCTCAGTGGATGGTGCCTCCGCTGCCGGGGAGCACAAGACTTACAAACAGCTGACACTCGAGCCAGAGGATAATACATAATTTACCACCTTCCGCGCTCCACGTGTGGAGTATTTTACAGCCACCGCAGCTCATTCCCCTTCGTCTCTCTCTGAGCCTTCCCACAGGCCTGAGAGGAGGGGACGGGGGATCCAGCCCACTCCATCGCTGCAGCTTGTGCACCCCGATTGCAGCAGCCTGGGGCACCACCAGCCTCGAACCACCGCTGCTGGCCTGACGCCGTGCTCAGCCCAGGCTGACTTTGGTTTTCCAAGCCCTTGAACACTGGAGCAAGACCTTCTGGCTTCATACTTTTTTTTTAAATTTTGAAATAACAGGAGCTCTCGATCCAATGTTTACTTTATTTAATCTCTTCTCTCTCTCCCACTTTTTTTTTTTTTAAATCTCTCTCTCTCTTCTCTCTCCTTTCCCCCCTTGTCCACCCCTCGTCTCCACTTCCCCACCTTCTCAGCCGTAGCCATTTCTTTGATGTTGACAGGGCCACACTCTCATTTGATAGATTTCCCCACTAGGTTACTGTATTCATGCATGAATTCCATATAAAAGTGTTTTCAAATCTTTCCTTATTATTTGCTCTTCTCTGGTTCTTGATTGGATTCCAGGATGAGTCAAATGTCCTTATCAGCAAGTCATGCAGACTCACCCCGTTTCTAACCGGAAAACAGTCACCCCAAAGACCTGGGAGGAACTTCCCAGCTGCACTGGTAGAGCTCGTGCTGTTGATGCAACGCTCCCGGCGGGTAGAGAGGACCGAGCGCACTCGCTGGCTTCTCTGGCTTCGCTCGCTTTGCTGGCCTTTGCTCCAGATTCAGAGGAGAGGCCTGGTGACCTCTTTCCCCCGCATGGAAGCAAATAGCCGAGTGTATTTTATGCCCAGGTGTTTGCCATATAGCTTGATACAAAACCATGTCCTGGAAAACTATAAGCCAATCTAATTTATAGAAATAAACTGAGTGAGAATCATTATTTTTTATTGGTACCACTTAATGTGAAGAAAATGCACATTTTCCCAAAATATGGAAAAAACGTTCCATTTGCCTTATTGGGTCCAAATGTTAGGTTTAAATTATTTTACTATGCAAACTTTCTTTCATATCTTGGCAGTAGTGATTTCCATTTTTATTCCTTTGGTATCCATAATCTTATGAGAATCAAAAACATATGCCTTGAGATCACTGGACAGCTCCTCCTCCAACATTTTCAAAATGCACAACGAAGGTTATGGCTCTGGTAGCAAAATAGCAGGAACGCTATGGGAGAAAATTATGAAGACATCGAGGCTGATGGGAGAGAGGTTCAAAGGTGCATTCTGCGTTTCATGCTTTTGATTTGCAAGTCATTAAGCTGGAAGAGCCCCTGCCTCCTGCTGACTGCCACTAGGAATGCGGTTTTTTCTTCTCTGAGAGAGCATGCGTGCTCACTGGCTCCAGGTCTGTACCGTTGGAGGATGGGGGCTCTGGACCTTCCAGTGCTTTTTGAGATGGATGCTTGCTGCTTAGCAGTGGGCTAAGCACGGATGGACTTCTGGCCTCCCTTTGTCGGCAGGAGGCCATGCATTTGGCAGGGAAGGGGGGGAGCATCTTGCAAGTTTCAGCCCCAGGAATTTCAGGCTGACAGGGAGAAGTCGGTGAAGAGGTGAATGTTTCGTGTTCTCTCCTGGAAAAAAAGAAATGATTAGAGAAAAATATTTGAGGCTAGTCAGATGCTAAATCATGAAAACTGGGAGGCGAGAATAACATGAAAGAAGGGGATGGGCAGATGAATGGCTCAGCTCCTCCAGGGGTCAGAGGTCAAGAGCTCCGGCTGGCCTTGCCCCAAGGTCAGGGTCCAGACCTTGCATCCACACATTACGGTGCCTACTTGGGCGCTCGGTCAGCCAGGCCTCTAATGTGTCCAGAAATCCCTGTGCCATTTTCTGCCTCCTACTTTGTATTTGCCACACTAGTCTCCTATGGGACGTAGGCCTTGCTCAGCATACACAGCTTGACACCCCAAGACTCCTGCATCCTTCCATTGGTGGTTAGTGAATGAGTGTTTTAATCCACAGGTCATTCTTAGTTGTATTTCTGCAGCACACTCGTAACCTTTAATCTCTGGCGATGATGGTACCTTGGAATGCCCTCTCTCTGCTTGGAAAACTGGCCCTTCTTTCAAACTTGACACAAGCACCTTTTTTTTGTTGTTGCTGATTTTTAAATTATCTTTGCGGTTGAAAGTATTACAGATGACCTTATTTTCAACGACACTTTACCTGGCTACCCCAAGCCAAGCTGTTTCTCTTCTCTTTCGGGGCCCCCCTGTAACCGGTGGGCACATAACAATTATCGCCCCGATTTTTCTGTATTGTACGTACTTTTCTCTACAAGTCTGAGGCTCTTCTACATGTAAACACCTTGAGGGCAGAAACTACCTTAATCACCCTGACTTTTCCTACATTTCAGTTCTCAGCACGTAATAGGTGCTTAGTAAATGTGTTTGAATGGATGAATGAATGACATTCATTCGTCTAAGCCCTGGTACATTGCAAGGATGAATGACAAATGTCCTTCACTCACAAATAAGCAATGTAATTGAAGTAACAGAACTATTAAAAATTTTTTTATTATTATTCCATTAGTTACTTTTTGCATTCTAAGAGTGAGAGGGAGAGTGTACATTGTACGGTTAATAACTAAGTGGAAAAAGAAAGACCCTCTTATACTTGGAACCCCTGTCCCACGTTCCACACTTACCTTGACTTTCTGACCTTGGCTGTGGATGTTAATCAGATGCGCCAAACAACTGCTGCGTGACCATCAGCTCACTGCTCTCTGGAAACCAATACTGACTCTGCCAAACAAGGCTTTAAAAACGCACTGGGAATACAGCGCCTCATTTGTTTGGTGGGGAAGGCTTTTGATAAACATGACTCAGGAAGCAAGTTTACACCCATCTGTGCAGACTGGAGGGACGCAAGAGTCCCACCAGGAACTCCTTTCACTCAGTCTTCTCGGAGGAAGGCGCATATCACAGTTCCCAGTAGCGCAGCCCCCTTGGTCCCCAGGATTGCCTCTGCAGGTCAGACTTTTATCCGCTCATGGGTGGCTCCTTCTGCAGGCCCAGCTCAAGCCATCTTCACTAGGAGATACAATAAGGCCTAGAGCGAGTGGGCTCGTGCTTGGCAGGCGTGGGTGGAATGCGGTAATAATTGGCCGGACTGGAAGGGTGGGCTGTGTGGAGGGCTGGAGCTAAGGGAATTCCCTGGTAGTCCTGGCCCTGTCCAGCTCCCCCTTGTTAGCCTCAGCAAGCTGCCTCTCTCCTCCAAGTCTCGCTTTTCTTCCCGCCACATGGGAATAAAATCAGCATGCTTGCTGTTTCCCATTGCTGTTGACTGAACTACGGACTGTTTGGATTTCAGTGGTTTCCCCACTCATGTCGCTCCTCTCTTCCAGGATCCCGCATCACTCTCAGTTGTCCTGTCTCTCTGATCTCGTTCCATCCGTGATAGTATCTCAGTCGTCCCCTGTGTTCCAGGACCTTGAAACAGTTCTGGGGAGTGTTGGCCAAGTATCTTGCGGGCTGTTTCTCCCTGAGAGGCTGTTGGAGATTTCTCTCACAATTAAAGTGGGACTAGGGGCTCGGGAAAGAACATCGCAGAAGTCGTGTGCCGAGCCTTCGCTTTAACGGGAAACCAGTCTTTGTGCCTTTTGCGTCTCCTCAATTGCTTTCTCTTTTTTCTAATGATTTTCCCCCAAATGGACTCGCAGTATGAGGAAACCAAAGGGTATAAGATATGAGTTGGGCTCTGGAGGGAAATTAGAGTCTGGAAGTGAATGAAGGCTTTTGCTTCCCGAGCCTCAGTCACAACTGACATTCCAGAGCCCACCAGAGGTATCACCCTTCCTACTCCCCCCACTCCCCCAATTTCCGGAGATTTTGGAAGAGGCTACATACTGACCTGTGGCATCAATTGAGTTTTATTCTAATTTCAAGGTGCGGGTGCTAACAGCTGGGTGACAACTCCTGTGGGTCTTCTGCTCCTGCTCCTCAGAGTGCCCTTGCCCCCACCTCTGTGCACTCAAATCGTGCTCTTTCTTTACGGCCTGGCTCACATGCCACCTCTGTCTCTCCACAGCCCGGCTGGAGTTCAAGGTGGGACTCGGGGCCGATGGACGGGCACAAAGGAAGACACACGCAGCGAGGGATTCTGGAAAGAGGTGCAGCACCTGGACTAAAGGTGAGGCCTCTGGGTAGGTGCCCCTGCGCCTCACTCCCGGCGCCCACAGCCCACAGAATTGTGCTGCGGCTTGGCCTCAACCCCACTCTTTGCTCGGGTCCCCTGTGCCCATTGCTGCCCACTCTGCCCCCATCAGAAGCTACAAAGAAGGTAAGAGGGAGAGGACTTGACTTTACACACTAAATCTTTGAAACACAGAAACTTTCAGGTTGGGATTTTCATGTTCAAAATTTAGTCCAGAGAGAAGATTTGGTTTCTAGTCTCAAACCCGCTTCTACTGAAATCAATTTCCATAGCTCACCAGACCGCGATCGAATGGGTCACCCTCTCAGGACCGCATGGCTCTTTCATGAACACATGCACCCGTCATTCAGTGATGAGCTTCTTTAGTACAATTAAAAAGTCTGCAAAATTATATTTTGCATGCATATTATTGATTATATGGTGACTGTCACTCTAAAAACTATATTTATCTGTATATTTGCTATTTAATTAAAAAACACACAAACGATCTTCTATACTGTAGAGTACTTTATGGGCAATTTAAGGGAAATTCAAGAATAATTTTGACTATACCTGGTTGTCACCTCAGGGCCCGACTTGAGAGCCTGCAACTGGATGAGATGCAACCACAGTGCCATCCCAATTTCACTGGCTCTTGCTCTTACTGTGCAACCCGGGACCCCTTTCCCTGTGCACCTCTAGGTGATCCCAGGGATGTCACACATGAACTCATGAATGGCGCTTTCATGGTCCACGAATGGAGAACTTCCTATGGCAGTGAGGGGTTGGAGGAAGGGGAGAGAGGAGAATGGGGAGGGGGGAGTACACCTGTAATCGCTAGTTGGCCGTGGATGTCGGTGCCAAAGGTGCTGCCTCTGGGTCTCCCACAGCTGCTAATTCCCGCAGTGCCCCCCACCTCCCTCTGCGCACCTCCCGTAGGACCCCGCCGGATCCCTCATCTCCCTAAGCCCAAGTCTGCAAACAGCAACTTCGGCTTCAGCCTGTGGCCTCTCTCCTCCTAGGACTCACGCCTGAACCCAGCCGGTTAGGAGAAAGCTTTGACACAGATGATGCCCGGCTCATCGCATGAAAACTGGTAAGTCCTTGAACCTCAACACCAAATGTTTCCAGAGAAAGACGACCTGATTGAAATAATTGAAGCCTGGTACTTAAATCTCTAAACAGAAATACCTCTGCTAATGGTTATTTATCTTCTAACTTCACATTTTTAAAAATTTTGAAAGTCGTTAAAAGAAGGGGGAAAACCTACCTAGAAAGCTGGCAAAAAATTTCAAACCGAATATTTAATGTTCACACGGTTTAGGTCGAAACGCTCAGCAATTTGTAGGGTTTGTGAAGGTTAAAACTCGTCAGACCACATGGTTTCTTGAGTTGCAAGGTCCTGACTGGGGGCTCATGAAAAATGTCTTCAGCAGCACATTTCTGTTGAGGGGGAAAAGCATTGTTTTAAACATAAGACAGAAAGTGAAACTGATAGTCTTCATGCGTCGCTTTGAGCTGGGGCCCGGTCTGGCATTCATTTGCTGCGAAGATCGCTGCGCCCGGCCTCCGCCGCGGCTGCACAAATCAGAAAGGGCCCGGAGTCATTCATGCACTGCGAGCCCTCGGAGCTGCTTGATGTGGATTCAGGCAGAACATACTGGAGAACATCCCCAAATTATGTGTTCTGTGTTCAAAGAAACCACAAGTGCTCGGCTCCTTTCCCCACCCCCGTTGCACCAAAGGCAGCCTGCTATTGATGACACAAAGGGCATGGGCCGGGGGGGCGGGAGCTCCGGCCGCTGGGGTTCAGGTCTCCTTCGCTCGCTAACTGTGAGATCCTGGCTTAGTTACTTTGTTTCCAAGTCTCAGTTTCATCATTGGTAAAACAGGGCAAATTATTTCCACCTTTCAGAGTCCTTAGAAATACTAACAACGGTTTCCATTGGGAGAGCCTCTAGCACTACTGGTGAAATATGGAAGGTATTTAATAGGCATCCTTTGATTTCTGTGCCATAAATTCTGCGTTTTCGTTGTTATGTAGTTGGGCTGTAAAGAAGCAGAAGAATCCTCTAGAACTTATCACGGAAAATGAGCCCTTGCCCCTCAAGGCCTCGATTCCTTCCAGACCAGGCCCTGGTCCCTTCCTCGGCAGCATATCAGCTCCTTTGCAAAATTATTACCTCCCTTTCCCATTTCCCTTCATATCATGCTTGCCCAGAAATGCTCAACCTGGCCAAACCCATCTGTCCGCTTACACTGAGTCATCTACGTGAGAACCTGGGCACAGCTGGAGAAAAAAACAATCACATCAGGTCCCATTTGAGTTGATTGGTCTCTCTTTAAATTAATGGCCACAAATCTCAACTTCCACGCCTTCTCATACCTCTGAAAATCTCCTGAAGAGCCCAGGTTAAGCTCACGAACTTGCCTCACGCCACACAGAACAGAAGTGTTACAGCTCCTAAAAAAGTCAGGCCCTGCTGCTGGGCTCTGGAGAGGCCACTGTGCAGCTGGATAAATGGCATGCTCTCTTTGGTAATGGATGGGTTAAAATAGAGTCCGACGCTACATTTAAGCCAAAATCGAAATAGTTCTAGTCTCACCCGCTTTCCAAACTTTGTCAGTCAGGGGTTAAGTCCCCTCAATCACATAGGTTTTTCTCAGCAGCACCCCAGAGGGACATCTGACAAATTTTTTTCTTGCATCCTTTGTTGCCATCAGAGCCGTCATAGGTGCCAGCACGGATGGCGACCATCGTGAGGACACCGATGGGGTTAAGGCGTGTTCGATTCTGCACGGGAGTGAAGGACCGCCTCCGGGCCTCAAGTCTGGAGGCGTAAAGTGTCCGCTCCGCCCTCTTCTGGGTCACTCCTGGTTGCTAACCCATAGCTTCCCGCCCCCTGAAGTTCTCAGAGCTGCTATGCCTCCTTCCAGAAAAGTGCAAGCATGGGAGTAATTAGCTTTTCGGTGCTGTTGTGTGGAAATAGAAAATCAGAGGGACTGTTGCCAGAAATAATATCCACTCCCCCAGTGATGGACGGTAAAATCCGCCGGATCCGGGAAAACAGAGACGGTTTCTCCGAGTGTCCGCCTTAGGGGTTGTCATGCGTTAGAAGCACAGCCGCTGACACCCCAGGGAGAGGGCTGGGGCTGGACCCCTCATTTGTTAAATAAAAGGGTTGGACTAGACGTTTGTAAGGGTACGTCTAGCTCTGGGATTTTAACTTTAATAAACATTTTGAATGATACCATGCATTAACTGGCTACCTCTTAAAAACATTTTGGGGCCTGAATAGAAAATCCTAAGGAAGCGTGCCACAGGCCCTTGAATATGAGTCTTCACTAGCCCATCAGTTTCCTGGTACAAAAGCCAATCTATGAAATAATCATCACGTCTGTGTTCCGATATATCACAACTGATTAGTGACACTTTGCAGTCTTCCCCATGTGTGTTGGTGGGAGACAGGACGACTCATGGCGGGGGTGGTGGGCGGAGTGGTTTCCCCCCCAGTGATGATAAAGACAGCAAACCCAGGTGCTGGTACTGACTGTAGACACCAAGGATGTGGCTGGGGCATGTCTCTCTGAGACTAGGTTTCTTCTTCTGTGTAACAGGAATCAGAATAATTCTGACCTATTGGGTTGTTTTGAGGATTGAATATGTAAAGCTTGCAGCACATAAAAAGTACCTAACATGCCATCAACATGAATAATGGTGACATTTATTATTATTACCATTGAGTATCAAGATGAGAGATTCCGGGAGGGCTTCTTCATGGCTGATGCTAGAGCGTGGGGCCCGGGGTCACCCCTGGTGCTCCTGACACCTGGGTACATGCACAGCTGCTTCTGCTTGCTCAGCCTCACATCCCGCCTCCTCTAGACCCTCTGCGCTTCTCTGTCTCAAAATGAACCTCCTAAAAGACCTCACCTCCATGATTTCTGGTGTTGGGATAACAGAAAACCAAAGATGCTGGCTCTGGCTTCCCAGGAGAGGCCGTGCAGGATGCACCACTGACCTCACACCGTAGCAGGCAAGCTTTTCCTCCCTTCCCTTCAAGATGACAGAAGGGCTTTGCTCATAAACTTAAATCCCAGCTTGACCTGGGTTTCAACTTCCCCTTCCCGGGTCCTGACTCCCCACGTCTCTTGGCAGCTCAGAGAGTTGAAGGGCTGACCCAGGGCTCCAGGAAACTGTCCAACAATTATACTGGGTCTTAAATGCTTGTGTTCTAACAGAATCACGTATGTCCCGGAGACCCCGAGCTGCGGATCCCCTTGTCCACTGGCATCCTTGACCCTCTGACTGAGGATTAACCTAGTGACTGTGTGGAAGTAGAAAGAGCATTGGACTTGACCTTGGGAGAGCTGGGTTCGAGTCTTAGCTCGGCCATTCTGTAGTAAACATGTAGTGAACTTTGGGCCGACAGATTCCCCTTCCTGAGCCTCAGTTTCTGCTCAGTGAAATGAGGACGATCCTAGCATCCAAGGTGACGAGGAACTCCATTTGCTGGCAGAAATACCCTGGTATACTTTTAAGTAAAAAAGAAGTTATACAGCCCAGCCAGGCGTGGCTCAGCGGTTGAGCGTCGCCCTAGGATCCAGGAGATTGGGGTTCGATTCCCAGTCAGGGCACATGCCTGGGTTGTGGGCTCGATTCCCAGCGCGGGGCTTGCAGGAGGCAGCCAGTCAATGACTCTCATCATTGATGTTTCCATCTCTCCTTTTCCCTTCCTCTCTCTGAAATCAATAGAAATATATATTAAAAAAAAAGTTATACAATGTTATATCTAGTATGCTCACACTTTTAGGAAAGAAAAAAACAAGTGTGCAGTGGAAAGGTTAAAAGAGATATTCACCAAAATGTTTGTGGGGTTGTCTCTGGGTAATAAAATAGCAAGTGATTGATAATTATTTTCTTTGTTTTTGTAATCAGAAAAAAAATGCAGGAGAAAAATGACAGATATTTCTTTTCTGAAAAAATATACATTTTCCTTAAGGCTTTTGCAATTTATTAAGAAGAGATCACAGGTCTCTGCAAGGCATTCTGGGAAGGGTCGGGTGAACGGCACTAGCCGGGCTCCTGGGGTCCGACTCTAAGCATCATTAACGTGCCTGGGCTTGCACCAGCCACTGCAAACATTTTGTCCTACTCTCTATTAATTTATGTTTTTAAATAAATAAGATAATAGAAATATTAACATTAGAATTAAGACTTTAACAAGTACTCAGTGCATTCAGCAAAGAGTAGCAGTTACATACACCCTGTCCATATCTGCCTCCTTACACCTATCTTCATAGACGTATGTCTAATTAATTTTCTTTTTGTCTGTTGCTACAAATCTTTGTTCTCCTTTTGCATTTTCTCTGCTAGTCCCTGCGTTTTGAGCAGAGAGGGCATGTGGGCTTCTGGATCATGGTGTCACCTTGACCGGATGGGCCTCCCCTTTGGAGAGGTTGAATGTTTTCAGATGTCTGGAAATTGTTGTCTGATAGAGGTCACGTTCAGTCCCAGACAGAAAGATGTACTGACGTTTTTTCTTGAGAGTTTCAATTACGAATGTGAGAAAAAAAGGAAGACGCGTGGACATGACCATCGGCGTGGGGATTTCACTCAGGAGCAAATGCAGTCTGCTGCCTGGAAGTCTAGAGCCAGTTGCTTCAGCAAATCCCTCTCCAGCAGGTTCGTGTGTCCCGGCCCAGCCCCTGCCGTATGTAGCAGGCTGGGCGGGCAGCCTGCGGGGCAGAGCCACAGGCCTGCTCCCCCCAGCTGTGCGGTCCCCCCTTTGCATCTCTAGTCCCTGCTCTGATCAAGAAGACATCGGGGAGGGGCAGGGGCGGTGTGACATTCCACCTGCTCCGCCGCAGGGCTCTGCACCGGGCCGGCAGATGCCCCGACTCATTCTCGCCCGCACAGGCCCTGTGCAACTGCTTCGAGGATTCAGGTTGCGCGTGGCTCCCATCTCTAGTGTCAGCTTTCCTCTCCTAGCACTGGCTTCATCATTTCAGACGGAAATTGAGTGAGGTGGGGATTCAGACTATAGACTATCTTGGAAGTATGCTTGATGTTATATGTCTTAAATACCTCTGCCTGCCTTATAGGACCTAGGACAGGGCAGGGTATATAATAGCCACTCAACTCATAGTTGATTGATTGAAAATCCAGTTCTTTTTCCAATTTGAAAACAAAAAGCTTAATTTCTCTTTACAACCAATAGATGCCAGTGCACAATGTGTAGCCAGAGTGCGGTGCTTCTCTAAAGGGCCAGCCCCTCCGCGATGTTCTCTCCATTGTCAGGATCCCTCCAGTTGCAAGTGACGGACACCAGGAGAATTTATTCAGTCCTGTGACTGGAAAATCCAGAGGTGAAATAGGCCTCAGACCTGGCTGGGTCAGGGACCAAGCCAGCCTCCAGGCCCTCCCTTCCATTCCTTGACTCTCCTTTGCTCCTGGGCCAACCTCATTCTTTCCTATGACCTTGAGCAAGTGAATTGACCCCCCTGGGCCTGCTTGGTTCCCATGCCCAGACCTTGGGCCCGTTGACATGGCTGTGGTTGACAGTTACTGGGATTGACAGCTCTGCCATAATTACAAGGACTTGGGACCGACAGTTCTCCAGAGAGCTGGGAGGCATTTACCATTCACTCATCTGTTCACTCAGAATCTGTTACCTGTCTGATGCGGGACAGAAACAGTTCTAAGTCTTGGGGTTACAGCAGTGGCCCAGAGAGGCGAGTTCCCTGTCCTTGTGGGACTTACATCCTACTAACAGCAAGAGGAGACAGCGCACAGATAAATGAAAGCAAATGTTGGCTGCGATAAGTGTCATATTCAATATGAAATAAGCAGGTGTCTGGGCGGGTGACTCAGAGGTGGTCAAAAACGGCGTCCTCAAGTAGACCACCTTGACACTGAGACCAAAGTGCCAAGACAGAGTCAACCGTGCAGGGCTAAGGTGGGGAGAGCCTCCCGGGTGGACGGAGCAGCCAATGCATCTGCCCCGAGGCAGGAACGAGCTCCGCGTGCCTGAGAAAGAAGAGGCAGAAAGTGTGGCTGGAGCTCGCTAGGGCCAGGGAGAGGGGGTGCAGCCGGGTTGGATGGGGAGCCATAGCCAGGGCGGATTCGCTGCTTTTAAGAAGCTGATGCTGTTCAACAATCGTTCTGGCTGCTGGGAAGGGAACAGGCTACAGGGAGGCAAGAGTGGCAGCGGGAGAGGGGTCCGAAGGCTCCCCAGGGTCCAGGGAGCTGCTGGCCGCGTGCACTAGCGGGTGAGCGGAGCCAGGTCGGGATGAGATTGGAAGCAGGGCAGGGTGTAGGGAGGGACACCAGGGGTGACAGCTGGGCTTATGTTTTGAGCTGGGTGGACAGTTAAGAAGAGGGAATGAGACAAGAGAAGGGGGAGGAAACCCATAGTCCTGTGTTCGATTTGCTAATTTGCTTTTCCCAGGAGGTAACTGGGTGGAGATGCCAAGCAGGCCTTTAGGGACCTGCGTCTGGAATTCAAGGGAGAGGGCGGGGCCGGGGATGGAGTCATCGGAAGGTGTGTGACATGGAGACCGTGGGCAGGATGAGATCACCTAGGGAGCGAGTGAAGGTGGAGAGGGAAGGTGCTGCCAGGATAGAGCTCCGCAGGAGGGGGGAGCAAGGCTGGCAGAATACAAAATACTTGTCCGCTTCCTTTCTGAGGAAGGTAAGGCAGCTTTGTACAAAACTGCTCATGAGGGGCACGGCCATCAAGAGGGGGGAGAGGATTCCACTGGTCCCCTAGGTGGCTCTCCTTCACCCGACCGCCAGAATGTTCCAGAAGCTGAACAATTCAGAGTTGAACAGTCTTGTTCTTAGGTTTCTCAGGCATTCATTTTGTTGGTTAATTGATCTTGGCTCCAAGTCTTTGGGAGCATTTCTTTGTTGGTAAGCTCGCCGTGGTTCTGCATCTTTTGGCAGTTTTTTAAAATGTATGAGCTCTAGGTTTGTATACTATTCTCATGGAGGGGTCCTGTGGAGGTCCTGCCTCCGTGGGGGGGAGTGTTGGGGGTCAGGGAGACGATTATTGGAACTCTGCCCCCCTCATTTCAACAGCACAGTTGTGCCTCTTGCTGTTTTAAACAGCAAGATTATGTAGGATTATGCTGGGAGGCGTTGGGAGAAAGGATTCTGCAGCTCCAGAGGCCTGAAAGCCGTGTGGTGGCCGTCAGCGTGTTGAAGGAGAGGCCATGTGTCGTCGCGTGTTCTGGTCTCTCCACGGGGCCGAGCCCCTGCTTGGCACCCGGCGGACGCTCAGTAAACTCTCAGGGAGCTTGTGTTGAACTGGAGCCGTAGCAGCAGCCCCGAGACAGAGGCTGTGTTCAGCGGGGCGCGGGTCCTCATCTCTAATTGTACATCAGAGATGATTATTGTGGCTGCAGAGACTTCCTATGTAGCATGGAAACGATTACATTAAAATGCAGTTGGAGGTTCCAGCAATCTCCTTGGAGTAGACAAATAAACTTGGAAATCATTTGCAAATGATGCACCAAATCTGTGTGGCATCTGCTCATTGCAGGGGGAGGATGGGCCTCTTCCAAGAGGCTTTTCATGTGATGACATTGCTGCTTTCACGCGACGAGGGAGGGCCACAGGAGGAGCCCGCCCGCGCCCCGCCTCGGCCCTGGCCCCTGGGCCGGCCGCGTGGGAGGGTGCAGAGCCGCCCTCCGGGCCAGCAGCGGCTCTCGGGCCTTGGAAGCGGCCCTGGTGTGAGATGGGGATATGCGTGCTGGCCCCCGCTCAGGTCCTGGGAGGATGTTTTCTCAGCTTTGCCTGTGCGAGGCTGTGATGGGGGGCTGCCCTTTGACGGGCTTTGATGACAAGCCAAGGGGCTGGGAGAGCCTGTCCCAGACACACTCTCCTGGCATGGCCGTAGGCTTGGTCTCCAAGCCAAGTTCAGCGTGGTCACATCGTATGTGAGGGCACATTCCCGGAGGCCTTGCCTAATTCAAATCTTACGTAATTCCAGACTAATTTTCCTATAAATAACTCTTTGATAAATAAAATCATTGAGGTGTACGAAGTGGAGAGAATGCATTCTTAACGTGTGTAAACTTCAGCTTCGGGAGTCTGGGGCATATTACATGACATTCCTGGGCAGCCATGTCAGCGGCAAAATTTCCATGATCCTTGGATCTATGTAACGGCTTTATATACATACAAACCTGAAGGTGCAACAGCCTTGGTTTGCTTTTCCTTTCCCAGCATTCTCTGTAATCATTGTCACCGTGCCGCCTGCTAAATCCACACAGTCGTCCCTGTCTGGCTTTTCTCATCGGACATTAGTGCATTTCATTCCTGTTCCAAAGTCTTATTGCTGCTGTTACTGTCGCTTAGTGAATGCTTGGATAGTATTGCTACACAATGTAACAAAGATGGGAAGTGATAATAACAGTAAACGTTAAAGAATCCACACAAGTAGCGAGCACAGATACAGCGACGTGAGGTTCAGGATATTGTTAAAAGACCGGTGGTTCTACTTAAGAGCTAAAATGGTTCTAATGTGATCTTAATGTGAAACATGGTGTATAATTCATTCGGCCAGAGAGCTTGGAAAGGATGTGATCCCAGAAGAGTTTTCAAAAGAAGTTGGAGGCTTCACATTATTTCAAAATTTGTGTTCCAAGCGAATTTCAAAAATTCAGTGCTATTTCAAATTTGGAGAATTCAAATTCGTATAGCACTCATGCTATTATTAGCTAGGGTCCTTTTTAGTTGGAGGTTATGATTAAAAATCTCTTAAATAAGTGAGGAATTGTGTTATAAGGATGCTGGTGTGTCTCAGAGGATCCTCAAGTCCCTGTACCTGGGCTTCAGGAACGGCTGGAACCAGGGACTTTGAAACCGGCAGGGCCTCTTCCCTCTATTTTTAGCCTTTGCCCCTCTGAGTGTGTTGAAACTTCGTTATAACACTGGCTTTATAATTTGTGGAGTCCTGTGCAAAACGAAAATATGGGCATCCTTGTTCAAGTAGCAGAAAAAAACCCTTTTTTCCTTGTTTCCGCGGTCTTTTTTCAGCCCTATTATGGATTTTTTATTTGCTATTTAATTTCCCTCTCTCCAGGGCTTGGGGTGACTTGCAGGGCAAGCATGGCCCTCATCCAGTGTGGTTACTGTGACTCAGTGCATGAGATGTGCTTACCCCCAGACCCTTCCACACCAGCGGAATGGTAGCAGGGTGTCTCTGAGCACAGGCAAGGGAGGGGCCAGCCCAGAGCCCGATTGGGGAGGGCAGGGAGGTGGCGCGGGGCTGCGAGGCCCTGGTGTGTGACCCACTGTCCCATCAGATTTCCTCAGTGTGTTAGTTTCCCGGGCTGTCATAACAGCACCGCCGCCAAGTGGCTTAGACGGTAGAAATGCGATGTCTCACAGTTTTGCAGGCAGGAAGTGTGTGATCAAGGTGGCCAGGACGGGCTCCTTTCAGGGCCGTGGGGAGAATCGGCTCCCTGCCCCTCCCCGAGCTCCCGTGGTCTCAGACATCCTTTCACTTGCTAGAAGGTGGACTCCCTGTACCTTCACGTAGTCTTCCCTCTGCACGTGTCTGCCTCTGTGTCCACATGTCACTTTTTATAAGGACTCCAGACATGCTGGATCAGGGCCCACCTCATTCCAGTGTGACCTCATTTTAATTTAACTAATTGCATCTGCAATGGCCTTGTTTCTAAGAAAGATTGCATTCTGAGGGAGGTATGGCTTCAACATATATATATGGGGGGGCACAATTCAACCCATAACACTTATGAAATAGAAATTCAGAGATGAAACTGTTAAGGATTTCAAAATGGCAACTGCAGAGCATTAAACCTCAAGTGTGGGGCACCCTTGGGAGCATGGGGCCCCTGGGACTGCAGATTGTCCACCCGGCTCACCCTGTATTTATTTCCCAAATGGCACAAAGCACGATGCGAGTGTAGCTCCTTGCAGAGAGATGACTCTGCCCTCTGAGTCCTGGGGCTGTGTTATAGGACTTTGTCCCTGAGCCTGGAGCACTAGGGCCCACAGCAGGAACCCGCAGGCACCACGGACTCTGTGTTCTGGAGACAGCTGTCAACCAGTCAGAACCCTGCCACCCACTGTCCCTTCCCTGGCCAGAGCTGACTGAGAGCTGGCAAAACTGTTCTCTGCTTCTGTCACCAACACCCCAGCCACCCCCCCCCAACTCCGTGAGCAGATGGAAAGAGGGGCAAGGTATCTGGGCCAGGGTCCCTGTCCTCGTGTGAATTGCAGGGGGACCCTGGCTCGCTTCCTCCCAGCAGCACAGAGCTCCTGGAGGGTTAGTGAGAGAAGGTGCCAGAGCCCAAAGCGAGGAACCCACAACGATGGGCTGTTGACTCTTTCCTACCCCCCTCGTAAGCTGGGGCGAGGGAAGTGAGGGGAGGAGTTTGCCCCAGAACCGGGCTAGACTCCCCCCGCGCCAGAGGGCAGGGGCCAGAGGAGGCACGAAGGAGGAACCCAGCTCCACGCCTGCCATTCGCATCCATCCGGCACAAGCCTGGCCCGCCCGGGCCGGCGGCCTAGCCCCGGCTGTCCCGGCCGACTCCTAAGCTATGACCTCGCGCCCTGAGGGAGCAGAGGGGCGCAGGATGCTGATGGCAGCTGAGGGGCCACAGCTCTGGGAAGGTGTGCTGGATTTAGAGGGACACCAAGGGCCGCACGTGGTGGTGGACCACGCGGGTGCAGGCCATGCTGACCCAGAGCCCGTGGTGTGAGAAAAGGAACCTGAAAATCCAGGGACAAGAAGAATCCTGGGTGGATCAGCGGAGGAGCTCCCTCCTCAGCTGCGCCGGCGAGGGGTTTGCAGAGGTACACGGCGCTGTGGAGTCCTCAGGACCGTGTTTCTATTTTGATGTACACCTTTCCGCACACGGTCAAAACTCTAGCTCCTTCTAGAAATGAGAGGCGAGGTGTTCCTGAGTGTCTTCGACATTTCCCTTTCCACGTACGTGATGATATACAGTAACCTAAGATCGGTGAGCTCTGCCTGACATTTTTCTGCCCGAGTTTATGGAATTTTACAAAAGCGGTTGCTAAATCCTGTTTATTTAACCTCTGTCATGTCTTTAATATCTGTTCTTACTGTCAGAAGCAGCAGCAGGCTGCCCCTCCCTCCAGCCTCTTATTAGAGCAGCTTTATCTTCATGCTATGTAGTGTCTGTCCCAGGCGATACCTAGTGCGCTTTTTATCACACAGTTCTAGACAAATTCTAATTTCATCTTTGACCCAGGCGTCATTTAGATACGTGCTTCTTAATTCTCAAACCTATGGATGTTCCTTCTTCTCTTTTTAGTGCCTTTTAAATTTTATTGCCTTGGGATCCTAGCAGGTCAGAGAATGTGATCTGTATGACACCCATACTATAGAGTGTATTGTGGCTTGTTTTACAGCCAAATATGTGTCAATTTTCATAAATGTTTCTGTACATTTGCTTGGAAATAATGTGTATTCTCTCATCCTTGGGCTTTAATGCTCTATATTTGTCTCTTAGATCAAACTGGTCATGGTATGTCCTTCCAGAAGGCAAGTGGCATTATATAACAAAATTACAAACGCGTTTCTCACTGCTTTAGCATTTCCAGTTGTAGATATAAGATGAATTCTAAGATATACTTTTACAAGTGTGAGCTATAAATTCCGCATTAGGCAAGGACATGATAAACTTATTACATTGTCTATGAGAGCAAAACCAGCTCCAGTGCCCATCACGAGGGTACTTTTGTATAAGGTTTCAGCTTCACAACTGGCTAGTATGTAGCCCTCAAAAAGAATCAGCCGAATTCCCAACTGATCAAAGAAGGGAAATGAAGGAACTAGAACATCTACCTTAGACCATCACAGTCATAATTGTTGCAGGCAGCATACAGAATAATGTTAACATTAGTGGGTGAAATTTTAAGAGAAACAGTGTATTTGTATAGCCTCAAACATACAGTTACAAATCAAGAAATGAGCATAGCCTAGATGAAAAAGTGTTATGATGTTACAAAAGGACACATAAGGAGGCTTGAGAACATGGAAGGATATGACACAAAATTACAAAGATGTCAACTATTCATAAATAGGACTGCTATGATTTTTGGTGGATAAACCCCATTATTATCATTACACAATGTCCCTCTCTCCCTGGTAATTATCTTTACTTTGACACCAATTTTACCTGGTAGTAATATAGCCACTCTTACTTTCTTTTGATTAAGGTTTGCATGGTATATCTTTTCCATCCTTTTCTTTATAACTTGCTTAATATCACTATATTTGAAGTGAGTTTATTGTAGACAGCATGTAGTTGGGTCATTTTTTCCCCTCCCCACTCTACTGATCTTTGTCTGTTAATTGATGAATTTAGACCAGTTACACTTAATGTAATTATTTGTATGTTAGAGCTTAAGTTTGACATTTTATATTTTCGCTTTTTGATTATTCTCTCTGTATTTCATCTTTCTTTTTTTTTTGAGTTAATTTTTTAATATAGTTTGTATGAGTGTATCTTTTTGGATAACATTTTAAATAGTTGCTGTAGGCATTAAAATACATGTAATATCACATTTTGCCAGTTTGAGTGAAGTGTAAACACCTTACCTCTCTTTAAGTCCCTTTTCCCCTCTCCCCTTAAAATTGACTTACATATTTCTTCTACATGCACTGAGAACCGCTTCAGACAATGTTTAGAAAACCCAAGAGGAGAAGGGAAATCTGTGGTATTTACCCATATTTTTGCTCTTTTCATCATTCTTTCTTCCTTTTGGATGGTTCAAGATTCTTTTTTCAAAAAAATCATTCCCTTTGTGTTTAGAAAATGTTTCTTAACCTTCTTTTAGGATAGATTTGCTGACAACAAATTCTTCTAGCTTTTCTTCATCTGAAAATGTATTTATTTCCCCTTTGCTCCTAGAAGATAAATTTGCTGGCTACAGAATTTGGATTGACAGTTATTTTCGTTCCACACCCAAAAAATCTTTTTCTATTTCCTTGTGACCTTCATGGTTTTTCTTGAGAAATCCACTGTCATCTGAATTGGTTTTCCTGTATAAGAAAGATGTTGCTTTTCTATCACTGCTTTCAAGATATTTTTCTGGGTCTTTAATTTTTAGTAGTTTCATTACGATGTCTCTTGGTGTGGATTTCTTTGGGTATATTCTGTTTGGAATTCTCTCAAAATCTTGAATCTGGAGGTTTACATCTTTTGTCAAATTTGGGAAATTTTCAGCATTATTTCTCTGAGTACTTTTGATCTCACCCTCTTTCTGGATTCTGAGACTACAAATGTTAGACCTTTTGTTATTGTTCACATGACCCTGAATTTCTGTTGAAAATTCTTTTAGTCTATTTTCTCTCTGTTTTTCAGATTGGGTAATTTCTAACGTTATATTTGTAAGTTCTCTCCCCGGATTCTTTCCTCTGTTTTTTGCCATTCTGCTGTTGAGCCCATCCATTGAGTTTCAGTTTTAGTTATTATATTCTCCAGTTCTAAAATATCTATTTGGTTCTACTTCTTGGTGAGACTTACTATTTTTTCATTTGTTGCAAGTGTGCTCATAGTTACTCATTGAAGTATTTTTATGATGGCTACTTTAAAATATTTTTCAGATAATTCCAACATCTGTGTCATTTTGGTTTTGGCACCTGCTGATTGTCTCATCTTACTCAAGTTGAGATTTTTCTGGTTTTTGGTACACTGAGTGGATTTTTATTGTGCCCTGGACACCTTTGGTATTATGTTATGAGGCTCTGGATTTATTTAAGTCTGTTTTAGCAAGCCTTGTCTGACATCCCACTAGAAATGAGGGTCCTGCTTCATTACTATTAGGTGAGAGTGGAAGTCTTAGCTCCTCACTTGGCCTGGGTTGACAACCTGGAGACGGGCAAAGGCCACCTAGTTACTCCTTGGGTTGGAGTGAAAATTAAGACTCTCCACCAGGCCTCTGTTGATACCACCCTGGTTGGGATGGGAAGGGTGCCTTGTTTCTGTGGCCTCTGTTGACACCACACAGATGAAGTTCATATTTCCTGCTGGATGGTGGTGAAAGTCCTGACTCTCCACCATGCTAGAAGGGAAGGGCCACCTCGTTACCTTTTGTTGGGGGTGGAAGTTCAATATTCCCACATGGCCTTCACTGACTCCATGGGGAGGGTACTCATTATAGCCAGTCATGGATGAAAACCCTGGCTTTCCACTTGGTCTTCTCTCATGACACACTTTCAATGGGAGACATGTGGATGGGTGGGTTGGGGCTCCAGGCTCATAGCCAGGTGAAGGTTAAAGTCTAGGCTCCCCAATCAGCCTTTGATGTGGGGGTGGAGGATTCAGCCATAGTTTTTTTTGTTTGTTTTTTTTTCATGGAATTTCTCTAGGGTGGAGAGTTTATTTTCTCAACTTTTCTGTCTTGCTAAGATGTCCCTTTCCTGTTCCTTTCACTAGAGAGAGCTGGCTTTTGTTTGTTTGTTTTTGCCGGTTCTCATCGATGTTTCTGGGTTGCTGGCTTCTCCAGCACCCAGTCTGGGATACGAGGCAGAAAACTCAGGGGACTCAGCAACTTATTATCATATTGTTCCTTGTGTCCCAAGGTCCCTAGCCAATCTGAATTCTTCTTTCTACCTTTCAGAGTTCTTATGTTTGTTTTATATATCATGCCCAGGATTTTTAGCTGGAGGCATAAGAGAAACAATTTAGCGGGAATGAAAAGTATTTTAACAAGAGGAATAGAGAAAAGCATGTCTACTCCATGTGAGTCTGAAGCTGAACTCTCCGGTACAATTTCTCTCCCTATTTTTTTCTGGGAATACTTCTGTTATAATGTGATACCCAAGTGGTGATGGGGGTCGTCCATGTCTTACTCTTGGCTTCAGAGGAAAAGCTTCTGCTTTATTCACTGAGGATTTGTTAAGTAGAGTCCTTTTCATTTTCACTGGTGCTTTTTGAAGGTCAAGAGTCATTGCTGAATATTTGTCAACAATGTTTCGTTTTGATATCTATGGACGTAATTATGAGGATACATTTATCCCCATTTTACAGATAAGACAGCTGAGACTCAAAGAAGTGGAGGGCCATGCCCAACATCACATAGGATATGTGAGAGGCAGGATCCTACCCCAGGTCTGCCTGACTTCAGAGACCACAGACTTTACAACTTAATGCTTGTGACACAGAAAGGACAGTTGCCAGGTGCCTTTGTTGACACGGTTCAGCAGTTTACAGGAGTGCAAGACTGTGACACTGTGTGATATTATAGGCTATGGTTATTTTCTGTCTTGCATCTGCTGAAGTCCAACATATGGCTTTTGTCATGCGGCTCCTGTAGAGCTTGCTTTTAATTTATCTGCTCAGGAAGTCTCAATTTTCACACAGTGTTTGGTTTCCAGCAGAAACCTATTCTGATATCACTTTCCAGCTCGTCTGATTAGGGCCTGTCAAGGTCCAGTGTTTTTCCACAGGTCATCTTGTGTGAGTGAGTCAGAAGCTGTGGCTGCTGAATCATAAATCCACAATCCACATGGCTCCCGATTCTTTACCGAGGCTGACCCACCGTCCTGCTCGCCGAGCATGACAAAGCCCGGACTACCGAATGGGACGCGTATTTCAGGGAAGCCAACACTGAGGTGAGGAATGGACTTGGGACTTTCTGAAGAGCAGATCTTATTTAAAGGAATGAGCATTCTATTGGTCTCTCAGGCAATAAGACCATCTTTTAGGTAGAGCTTCTCGACGGGGGAGCCAGGGCATGCTGAGCCGCTACAAATGGATTACAGGTGTGTCTGAAATACTGATCCCCTTAATTCTTGGGGGCAGCCATGCAGGTCCTGGGGCCCTCCAGGGCTGTGGCTTAGTTACCTCCAGCTGTGAGCAGCAGCATCTACTTGCCCCAGGGAGTCATGCAGAAGGTATAATTTTCTGTGTGTGCCCGGAAGGGAGAAGGGCCGGGAGCACTATTTCAGCGGATGTCTGCGTAGTCAGGTACAACACGGGGAGGTTGATTAGCTCCAGTCGTCTGACACTACGCTAAGCTCCAGTGAAATCAGGACTGCAGTGCTTTCTTGGGACATGGCTCTTCTGACCGAAAAGATAAAAGAACGGTGGAGGGTCTGACTGGCCCGTGGGAAGGCATGGGTGGCATTGAGATGTCTTTGTTCATCAAATCACGGAATTCTGGAATGAAGGGGAGGCATTACCTGAAATGAGAAAATTTGGCCGATGGAGTTAAGAAATCCAATTCATTCAATGGATGTTAAAAATTAAGACATGAAAATACCTTCAAATTGAAAAGACAGAGACCCAGAAATGCTTCTAAGGCTACAATGGACATTTCTATTGTGTTTTCTTAGGAACATTATTAGGGTGCTTGTAGGAATCCTTCCTCTTTGAGGTTGGTTTTGGGTAGACAGTGAAGCCCACCTAAGAGCCTCTGGCTCTGCAGCCAAGGCTAGAATGTCCAGCCTACGGGCCACTTCTGCTGCCCTCGGTCCTGCTGTGTCCGGCTTTCCCCTTTGAGCCCCTGCTTCAGAGCCGTGCCCAGGGCTGGAGCCAGGGCAGCTGTCCTAATCTACCCGAGCCCCAGAGCAGAGGAGGGTCAGAAATGAGCCTTTTGAGACGTCAGTGGAGGCATGGGTTTGTTGTCTGATGGTTTTTATCATTATCGGAGCTTCCTGTCTCGCACTGGGGTTCCCTGGGGGTCCAGAAAGAGATTTCCTCTAATTTTGAGAACACACATGAGGTGGAGAGGATCCCGAGGGAGACAAGAGCAGGGGGGTGCAGAGGCTTTGGGGGTGGCCGGCAGTGCATGTCCAGCCAGGGCCGGGGAGCAGAAGGACACTGTCGGGGGGGCCTGGCGCTCTCCAGCTGGTGCCTGTTTTCACGATCGCGGATGCTGTGGCTGTTGTTGTTATTTATTACATCAGCACCTCTTATTTAAGACTGCTGATGCGTAAAGCCCTGTGCGGAGTACTCCACATGCGTGACCTTATTTAATTTTCATGGCAGTCCTGCAGCTCGGGTCTCACTGTCCAGGCGGGGAAACGGAGTGTGGAGAAAGGTGGCCCAGGGACACACAGCTCCGACACGGCAGAAGCTGAACCCTACCTGCTGTGGCCGCAGGAGCAGAGAGCAGGCCTGGTCCTCCAGCCAACATCCTCCGCTCCCCGCGGGAAGGTGAACCGCCCGGCTTGTTCCCAGTGTAGTTTCGACTGCTGGCTCCCACTCGGGATCCTGGCGCTGATCTCGGCAGAGCAGCCGGGGCTGCAGACCACCGCCCTGTGCACAGCGCCGCAGCAGGGTGGGCTCCTGGAGGAGCTGTGACGTGACCATGCCTGAGAGGTGCCGCCCGGCCGTCATCAGCGTCACGGGAGTCACAGTCAGGCTCCGCTCACCTCCGTTCTTGCAGTGTTTGTGTTCTTACAGCTACGGAGCCTGTGGGTTTGGTCAGCAGAATGCCCTGGTGAGTGTCAAGCCCACGTGCCAGTTTGGACACCTTTAAGACATCTTGAAGCGGTTGCATAGGTAAATCCTCGATTTATTTTGAACCACACTCCAGGTTGGTATTGTTATGGAAGGTGTATTGGGAATATTTTTGTTGGATATTTTGGAAATTTTGCATTCTTTATTTTTTTTAATTCCTTTTTTATTTTTTAAATATATCTTTATTGATTTCAGAGAGAGGAAGGGAGAGGGAGAGAGAGATAAAAACATCAATGATGAGAGAACCATTGATCGGCTGCAGCCTGCAACCCGGGCATGTGCCCTGACCAGGAATCGAACCCTGATCGCCTGGATCCTAGGTTGATGCTCAATCGTTGAGCCACGCCCGGCTGTGCGAAATTTTGCATTCTTTAAAGGCACTCTGTGGTCCTGAGAAGAAAGGTGAAGGGTCCCCTCTGGACATTTCCCTGTCACATGTTGGGGGAGGGGACAGTCATCCTTACTTAGCAATCACACTCCTGGCAAATGCACAGGATGCCGAATGCTTACAGAAAGGGAATTTCCTAATAGGCAAAGGGGCCTTGGTGGGCTCTCAGCGAGTGTTAGGCGACATCCCACGTGGAGGTGGCAACTGGGAGGGAGAGCAGTGGGGCGGAGAGGAGGGGAGAGTGGGAGGCAGAACAAATCGGGGGACCGTTCACTTCCACAGCCAAGGACTTGCCAAGTGGAAACAGTGACCCAGAGTGCGCGTCAGCACTGCTGGCTGGCGGAGAGGCGTGGCAGGGCCCTTTCTTCTCCTTCCCAGGCACCTCCAACATTCGTTGACTCATCCTTCTGGAAAGATTTCTAGTTGTACCTCTGAACCCTGAATGTTTCCCAAGCTCATTGAAATGCACAAGATGAAAATTATTCATCTGCTTGGAGATTACACAAAGCTGCAAACGCTGTCCGAAGAGATGGACGGAGTTACACAATCAGACAGATCCATTATGAGAAAAGGGGAGATTTGCTACTGACAGCCCAGTGGGCCAAGTGCTGCAGACAGGTGATGGCAGATGGAGAGTCGCTGCCCCCCCCCCCCGGGTGGGGAGACAGGTGCCTTGAGCTGGTGCTTTAAGAGGACACACATCCATCAAGGCAAGTGGCACAGCTGGATGCTGGCCGCCAGCCGGTGGCACGGAATCTGCAGAGGTGACTCAGGGTTTGAAAAAAGAAAAGGAACGGACAGAGCAGGCAAGAGAGCGCCAACGCGCCCTAGGACCGGGGCGGGGCGCTCAGGATGGGGCATCGACGGTGAGTCAGGATCTTGGGGCCTCTCCTCTGTTTCTGCCAAGATCAAAGCAACGATGACCTTAGTCAAGTGGCTGAACAGACTTCTCTTTACAGAGCAGGATTTGCGACTCTTGCTCCAAAGCATGAGTAACCGAGTCTGTGTGTTTTCGGGAAAATCGCGGCTGAAAGGTGCCTGTGTGGACGTTGCCCAGGAGAAGGAGCTCGCGGCCCTCCGCGGCGTGGATGGGAATGCTGCTAGAAAGGCCTCTGGTATAACAGAACCTTCTTCCTGTGCCAGAAATGCCACCACTTGAGACCATTCTTTTGGGCTGATCTCTGCCATCTTTAGTCACCGGTGTTAACGGACGGTCTCCGGGAGGGAGGCGATGCCAGGGCGCTGTGTGCCCCTGAGCGCTTCTCCCTCCTGGGCCGGGTGGGGACTCTGGGCCCCAGGGACAGAAGGACGTCTGCAAGGGGAGGACGCATCTGGAAAGGGAGAGGGGAAGGGAGAGGGGAGGTGCGTGCATGCTCCTTCTGGAAGTCTCTTGGGGGTGAAGAGCCCCAAACTCCAAAAGCATCTTCGAAAGGCACTTAATGAGCCGTGAAAGCAAGAGCTTGGGGTCACTTTGGTCTTGGGGACATCGCTCCTCCCTTTTGGTTTCTCGTGCCATGTCAGCGTTTTGAGGGACACAGGTGGCACCGCGGGCGTGCGAGGTGGTGACGGTGTTGGGTCCCGGCGAGAGCAGGAGGCACCAGCCGGCGACGGGGCCTCTGGGCTACCGCGTCCGGGCGCCTGCGGTCAGGCTATTTCACCGCTCAGAGCCCCCATTTCTTATTCGTGAAGTGAGGGTGAGGACACCCGCTTCCCAGGTTTTCTGTGAGGTTACAATGAAAGCACCACATCGTGAAAGGCTAGCGCAGGCCCTGGGGAGCTTGCTAAGAGCCCGACGAAATGCAGGCCGTCCCTGCTGTGCGGGACCCCTGCGGCCTTGATGACAGTGACCGGGAGGGAGCTCCCTGTCGCGGGGCCAGCCCTTCTCGCTTCCCAGCAGCTGTGAGTGCGGAGAAATTCCTTTCTGACCCCGCCTTCCTGTGCCTTCTGTTTATTAGCTGCCGTTTTCCCATTTGGATCTTCTCGTGTTCACTTCTTAGGATTCACTTACCTTCTGCCATGATGACCTGAAGATTTTTTTGAAGACAGTGATAATGTCTTGAGGTTTTCTCTAAAAAGCTCTCTTTCCATCAACCCTTATTCATTTGGCGTGGTTTTGAGCCTCCAACAACCTCTCTTGCCTCCCCTGGACTATGCAGAGTTTTTCCTTTTTAAAATCAATTTGCAGTTTGTACCATTCCTCGGTTTGGTATTTGCGGCTGTGAGCACTTAACACAGTGTTCGTGGATTCAGGGCCTACCGTGCTGAGCGACTGCCTTGAGGGGCCGGAGAATTAGTGTCGCCCATCTTCGGAAACAACGGTTCCCCCAACTAGGGACGTGTCAGTGTGACCTCCAGCTCTGGTTGGACAGCTACACTGGTTGCGTAGCTAAGGCCAGTTTTTAAAAATTCCAGTCCAGTGAAAACCCACACGTATAAAATATAATAAAGATGATTACTGGAGACTGGAATTACTGGGAAAACAAATAAAAGACACATAAAATACAAACAATACTTTCTCGCTATAATTCACAGACATAAAATTATGTTTCAATAAATGCCATCAAAACAAATGTAACATAGGAGAAAAACAAATGACAAAACTGGACACGTTAACTACACATGTGCACTGAGGTGAGTAATTTAAAGACTGGCTTTTGCATAGTAAATATTGGTCACTCTGTTGTAGTGCAGCAGGTCCAGCCGTCTGTGAGTGAGTAGCGGTCCCCGTGCTCAATACCTGCGCAGGCAGAGCGAGTGGACGCCAGCAACAGATTTTAGTGGGACCAACAAGTCAGCTTCTCGCTGGCTAATGAAGCAATGTTGGACGAAACTGCTTCTCTCAGAGGGTACTGTATATCTAAATTGTTTCTACGTCTTGTTAAAATATTGGTCATAGCAGGCAAAGCTGAGCTAGGTTAGTGGGAATGGAAATGATCTTAAGGCAACTTCAACTGGTTAACCATATTTCATTTTTTAAAAACTTTTATTCAAAATGAAACCAGATATATTGTTTAAAAAATTTATCTTCAACTTCTCATCAATAGCTAGTTGTAACTATCCTGAAAGCGAAAGGTAAATTAAATCATCCTTAATTGATGAATGCAGGAGGTTCTAGATTTTATAATATTTTCAGGTGACAAACTAATGTTCAGATATCTACAGGACAACACGGTCTTAGCTGTGCATGACCGTTCAGGCCGAATATGACTCCCCACAGGACTTTGACAAGAAGCAGCCTCTGTGCTGTCCTACCAGATGTGTCCATGCTTGGCGGTCACAGCAACGCCTATTGCTGTAAATGTTTTAAATGTTTCTATATGTACCTTGTCACAGACTAGTGACCCCAGTTCAGCAACCAGTCAGCACTGGCTTAGCCTACCTGTGGGGAGCCACATCCATGGTTGGATTGTTCTAATAGCTAGAAAATTTGTCCTTACATTTTGCCCCAAATCTGTGTCTTATTGGTTCTAATTCTTTGCTTTTGAACCGTAACTAATAAGTTTACTTCCTGCCATATGTGTCGGCTTTTCAGAAATTTCACAGCAGGTGTGGTGTGTCCTGTAAATTTCCCCTTCCCCAGGTAGGCCAGCTGTCCCTCAAACATGGCGTACAGCACGTGGGTTCTGGGACCTTCACTAGTCACTACCCTCTGGCTGCCCTGTGGTCATTGTCCCTGGAACACATATTGGTACTTGTTTATACTCAATACTCTAATAGAGTGTTTTTATTTCAAATGAGAAGACTTTGACAGATGATATAAACCGACTTCGGTTCTAGCAGGAAAACGTTCCATACTCCCCCCTTTTTCTCTCTTTCCGTCTCTGTCTGTGTCTGTCTCTCTCTGTGTCTCTCTTTGTCTTTCTCTGTGTGCTTGAAAATGATTCTGCTTTTCATAAGGGGCAGACTGATCATACTTGCTCAAACTGTAAGCTGGAGCTCAGTGCTGTCAGCAAGAAAGTTGCCTGGCCTTCTGGTGAGTCTTCCTCTGCTCCACCATGTGGGCCTCTTTACAACTGCGTCCTATTGCACGCACACTCCTGCCTTCAGGCCGCTAGATATGCTCTCCATTCATTCATTCATTCATTCATTCATTCATTCATTCATTCATTCATTCATTTTTCCATCCATCCGTCCATCCGTCCATCCACCCAACAGCTACTTATAGATGCATGTTTGATTGTCTCCCAGGCCCTGAGAGTGCAATGGTAAACCACAAAGATACAGTTCCTGCCTTCTCAGTTTTCACTTAAGAGGGTAAGATACACAGATCCGAGGACCAGAGGAGGCTCGAGGTGAAGAGAGTGTGTGGAAGTTGTGTATGTGCGGAGGAAATTATTCCCAATAGGTGCCGCAGCTGGTGGAGGGCTCTGAAGCATGGGCTTCATTCAGAAAGCGGTCCTCCTGGATGTCTGCGTGCGACCCGCTTTCTACTGGTGAGCTCTGGGAGGCACGTTCCGTGAAGACGGCGTCCATGTCCATCTCGCTCACCCCTGAACCCCCAGCACTTAGAAGATGGCCGGGCACAGGGCTGGCTCTGAAGTTATATTTGCTGACAGAATGAGTCAGTGTATAAAATCCAGTTGTCGATGCATCTGTTGCTGAGCTTGAACTCCAGAGTCATGGAATTCGAGCAAAGACAATGACAATGAGCTGCATTTCTTCACAATCACTTATCTGTCCTCGCATATATCACCACACACACTTCTATTCTCAAATTACCTACAGAAGACAGAGGGACCAGAAATCATAATGGGGCAAGCCCAGGGTTATATGCAGAGTGAAAATCCGGCTGGTTGTAGAGTCCAGACCTCCTGACATGCAGACTGCCTATTATCCTGAAATAAAACTTGACGTCAATGTTTTTGCTTTTTATTGCAGACACAGCTATCACTACTCTAGTACTTTGCCCAATAGTACCATGCATTTGATCGCCACATATTGACAATAAGATTTTTAATACAACTTCTACTGCTTTTGACATCAAAGGAAAGCAATAATTATTGGAAAGTTCTTTTAATTTTTTTTTTAAAAAAATAAGCTATTATTAGGGAGAACCAAAGAACTGGCAAGCCCTAGAGGTTGGCCATCTGGGAAGGATCCCTGGCACTTTCTCCCAGGCAGAGCTGGACTCATTTGGGTCTGTCACTCAGGGCCTGATCTCTCCACGGAGCAGTGACTCATGACCATGGGCAGAGTTGTATCTGTGATGTTCTTTCCAACAGCGGCAGAGACAGGGGCTTCGCCTGGGTTGGTTCTGCCTTGAAAACAGAGCCTGAGACAAGGACTTGCGAGGTAGTTTATCTAGGAGGTAATTCCAGAAAACAGGAGTGAAGCCTGGGAAGTGAGGGAAGAAGAAAAACCTACACAAGGGTCCATTATCAAGGGCACCGCTGGGGGCGGTTGGAGCTTGGTGATAGGACACTCCCAGTGCCCCCGAGGATTGGCCTGGAGGTGGAAGCACCGCTTGTCTTGCTCGTTGGCTGTGGTCACCCTGGAGAGGAACTCACTGTCCTTCCAGCTGCACAGACCTGTCGGTCCAGTGGGCTCCTGAGGGGTGCAGGGCAGAGGCGCTGCGACAGAAACTCGATGAATTATAGTAGCAGCCTGAGGCTGCGGCTGTCAGTGTCAGGCGAGTCAGCAGGCACAGAACGGTCGCAGTACCCAGAAAGATGTGAGCCAGGGAATCGGAAAGGCAAAGGGCACCGCTTCCTGGGAAGCAGGACGACTGCAGGGAGGCCCTGGGCTGGCCCTGCTGTGCCCAGAGAAGCCAGTGGGAAGGAGCCTTCTCAACATCTTTCACCAAGGAAAACGCTGGTGACTGAGAGGAGAAAGGGGGCCTGGCAGGTCCCCAGAATATCATCACCCACCCACATGCATGAGCCAGACCAAGGCTGGAAGGTCGAGTTGATGCAAAGGCAAGGCTTCCATGCTTTCCAGAAGAGCCTCCTGGGAACCCGAAAGGACACAGCGAGGGTAGGGGAGATCCACATTAGGGCTGGAGTCCTTCCTTTTGAGATTTTTACTTCACGTATGAGACTTGTCTCTTTGCCAAGGCCGAAGACCAGGCTTTCTGCCCCTCTGTACTCCTGCAGCTTGGTCAGCACAGGGCTGGCCACGCCACATGCCCTCAGACACGTCTTGCCACCTTAGATACCTGGCAGCTTTGCTGCCTTCTCCCTCCCTGGTCATGTGGTGTGTTGACAGGTACAGTGCATTTGGTGACAATGGTCGTCTCCTGAACTGTGGCCGTTGTTGCTCTTCAAGTTTGCTCATGGCATTGGGGGAAGACCTCTCTCTTGGAAAGACTGGAAGTAGGTATGTAGAGAGGGAATCACGGCTCCCATTACCCATATTGCCCTTTGATCTTATTATAGGTTCTGGTTCAGAAAGGCCCTTGCTGTTCTTGTACGGTCATCTTTCAAGGCCCTGTTCCAGTCCTCTCTCAGGAGGAAGCTGCCTCGGATTAGATCATCCTTTCTCTGGGCTCCTCACGCCCAGTAACTGCTGGGTGAGTTCTGCATGCAGGCTCCGTGGGAGGACCACGGGGGTCTCTTCTCTGTAGCACAGCCTACCAGGCACCGGGCTGGCTGCCCATCACCCGCCGAGACCCTTTGGGAAGACATATCCAGGCAGACTGGTGGACTTGGGGCTAAGCCTGCTTGTGTACCCCCAGGCCGCAACAGCTCATCTCTTCTTTCTGAATCACATCACATGAGCCTAATGTTTGTTTTGGAGGTTGCAAAATTAGCGGATGAAATAAATACAGCAGATGCTACCTATTAGAGAAGAATTTCATGTAGCAGGCCATGAAAAATTTTGTTTGCAAAATAAGGCCTAATTAGTTGGCGTGTGCTGGAATACAATAAATTACAGTGACAGGGTAATTAATAATGATAGTTTGAGTCTCATCCCTGGTTTCACTTCTATTTGTGTTATTTCTTGGGATTGTTTTTGCCAATATCTCCTATTTGAAAGCAAGTCTGAAAGTCTTTCCTCCGTGTTCACCTGCCTCATATGTGAGACGATTCTGACAAAGTGGGGGTTTTTTTTTGGTGGTGGGGCGGGGGGTGGGCAGAGGGAGAGAGCCACGGTCCTTCTTTGGCTGCAGGGAAATCTTGGCGATGACCGTGTCCCTATTGGCCTGATGAGTGTTTTGGAGGAGTCTCCTCCCCTGCTGTGCCACCCATTCATCATCCTGTCTAAATAACAAATACACGAGCAGCTATGACGTGCCAGGCTCTGTTCTCAGCGTTAGAGAATGAAAGTGAGGGACAGGGTACTACTCTGAGTGGCGGCGGGTGGTGGTGGTGGCGGGGGTAGTGTCCCGAGTGCTATAAAACATCTGTGTGCCTGCCCTTGGTGTTATTCAGAAAAATAATGCGTAAATTAGTGACTGGATGCACCGAATCTGGGAGGGCCAACGTGAGGTACGGTGAGTGCAAACTACTGATGGATTCAGGCAGAGAATGGGGTGACCAGGTCTTTATTTTAGAAAGACACTCCAGAAGCACTGCGGAAGACGGATTGCGGGGGGCAGGCCAGGCACCCAGAGGGGCCTGTCACATAATCCAGCGAGAGAGATTTGGGATCTGAACTAAGACAGAACCGTGGATGAAGGTGGGAGAAAATATGACCAAGGTTGACTTAGGAGACTGGAGACCGAGTGGGGGCTGGGGAGTAATAGAGTGAGCAAGAGGGGGCTGGGCTGGCCCTGGGCTTCCTGGCCTGGTGCCCGGGCTGATGGTGACAGTTTTCCCCAGAACAGGGAGCCTGAGAAGAGATGCAGGTGTGGGGACAGAAGAGAGGGAGAAACAACAGAAGGAAGATGGATTCAGCACTTACTGTGTGGCTCACAGGCACGGGCCTGGGCATTTAGTCTCACAAGGACCCCATGAGGTAAGCACAGTTCTCCCCAGTTACAGGTGAAGAACCTGAGGCACAGAGAAGCCAAGCAACTTGCCCAAAGTCATGTAGCTGGTAGGTGGCAGCGGCCTTTGTCTCCTGGGCCGATCCTCTCCCGCCTTAGGGAAGATGGTCGGTTTGGCCTGCGCAGCAGCCAAGGAAGAGCCCAGGAGGCGGCTGCCTGCTGGCGGCTTCCTCAGGATAACAGCAAAGGCGCCGTCCACGGGCCCCTGGGGGAGATGAAGAGTCAGAGTCGGTCAGCGGCTCCTTCAGGGCCCTCCGCCAGCATCTGGTTCTTCTCTCCCCACCCCTGGCTGGGCGAAGTCGTCCTTCCTTAGGCGTCTGACACCCTCGCTTCACTTCCATTCAACGGGTTTGTTGAAGACCTACTGAGCGCGGGGTGCCCTGCCCTGTGCTGTGTCGTGATAGGCAAGACAGATAGTCTCTTCTTCCTAGAGTCTGCCCTGGGCTCTTCTATCAAGAAATGGGTTGAGATCGGCTGTTTCTCCCTGGGTTATAGTATCAGCCGCCAGGCCTTTCCGTTATTAGCTTTAGTTCTCACTGTGTGATAAAGGACTTCAGCGCCTGGAGGCAGGATTCAGTGCCTAGGAGAGAAGGCTGGGGAGGTCACAGGCAGAGAGAGGCTCTTCCAAAGACCTCTAAAATTTCACTGAGCTCCTGGCAGCAGCCTCCTCCCACAGGTAGCACAGCCCTGGCCTGTGGGGGCTCTGCCCGGCTTCCCGATTTATCTGTGATTCACCTGTTTAACCACCCACGGTCGTTGGTAGCTGTAGGAATGCGCACAGCTCCATGGGCCTCCCCAACCTTCTTTTCCTCGGTTCAATCCCAGATCTCCAGCCAAACATCTGGCCCCACCAGACTAGACCTGCGGTGCTCAAGTCACAGGAGAAGCACATAGGCCAGAAATCATGAGCTGCTCCCCGACAGCCTGAGTCTCCAGGGAGAAGATGGCTCTTCACGGGGGGCGCTGGCAGGAGGTAGATGAAACGCTACAGGGAGGGTTAGACAGAGCAATCCAATGGTCAGGGGGATAGGTAAGGGGATCTCTTGGAGGTGTCCCATCTCTTCTAAGGCTTCCTGACCTCTCTGGCCCTTTGGGACGCGTTAAAGAGGAGCAGCTGCTCCAGAGGAGAGCAGAGAGCTCGCTCCAGCCTTGGGCGGCTGTGCCGAGGGGGGCCTGCGTTTTCTCAGCAAGCGGGCTGGGGCCTGGCCTCTGGTGTCCATGTGGGGTTCGGGGAAAACCCCGCAGACTGATCCCGCAGATATCAGAGCTTCTCCTCATTTCCCTTGAAGCTTCCCCTTCGTAAGACATGCGGGAGGTCTTTACATAACCTCCCCCCAACTGGATGGGTGACGGTCTTTGCAACTGAAGTCTTGTCATTCAAGTTGGGGTGGTCTGTAGCTGCCATCTGACCTCCCTGCTTAAGCTTAGTCCCCCCACAACACCATCTCGTTACCCTCGCTTTGGTGTCCCGCACGAGTCCACACGTTAGGACGCGGCCTGCTCACCCGTCAGCCAACAGGAGCGTCCCCACTGTTACAAGCCCTCTCCAGGTTGTGCTAATTTAGCAGACTTCCTCTGCGGGGACCATCCAAAAGAAATATTTCTCGTATGAAATTATTGTTGGAGGCCTTCCAGATCAACGAGTCCCTTCTTCACTCTCAAGGGGTCGGAGGGCTGTGGATTTGCCAAAGTTAATAATATTAATCCCTCCGTCATATTAGAAATTCACTGTGTTGGCGAGTAAGGGGCCTATTCTCTCCAGGCCTGACCCTGTGCGGTGGCGCTTTCTTCTGGTGTGTCAGTCCTGTGGGGGCTTTGGGGTGCACCACTGAATCCCAGCCCACTGTTTTCCCCGGGTTTTAAATCAGGTGGTGTCATGCAGTCACAAACAGCCACGAAACCGAGGCTGTCGTGGTCCCCAATGCCCCTCTGGCTGAGGGCCCGAGTCCCTGGAGAGTTGCGTTATTACAGGGAGGACAGGCTCTGCAGCCTCAGAGTCTGATTGTTAGGAGACCCGTTCCTGCAGGAGGTAGGGACTGAAAGTTAAACTGTTACCCAGGAGAAAGAGGGGATACTAATGCCTATATTTTCAGCATTTACAGCTACTTGTGTATAACAAACATAATCTTGTTTAACTCCTTAAATAACCAAACAAGGTAGAGATCATTTTATCAATGTTTTATAAATGAGGAAACTGAGGCACAGACGGGCCAAGTAACTTGTTCAGGCAGGAAGGAAACATTCCTTATTTCTTCTTTTTGCTCTGTTCAGGTCCTGAACGGATTGGATGGTGCCCACCCACACTGAGCCGGGCAATCTACTTGATGGCAATCCACTGATTCAAATGCTAGTCTCACCCAGAAACGTCCTCACTGACACCCCTAGAAATAATATTTAAATCTAAATGGCACAGTCAAGTTAACACAGAGTCTGAGCGTCACAGTACCGACACTCAGGAGATGAAAATACGTACTCAGAATAACTCGGACAGGGCTTGGAGAAAACATTCATCACATCGTCTTTGTATTATAAAAGCATGGCAAGAAAATTAATATATGAGTCATGAGGGAAAATATAACAAATAGATTTTATTATTTTTTCATTCACTTCTTTAAACATAATTAAAAAAAATATTTATTATGTTTGAAATGGTTGCACACAAGTCCTCAACAATGCTTTTAAATGATGGTCCCTTCAAATTCTTCGCTGTCACCATTTAATAAAACTATGGTCACACAAATTCTCAAAGAAATAATGCTGGCTCAGTGTTATGGCAGCTGGCAGAAGAGTTGACATATCAATTTATTGTCCTGCGGTGGTTAGAAACTCTTTCCCTCGCTGGCATACAGGCGATTCGGTCTCTTCAAAGGTTAAATTGCACAGCGAGGGTGCGACCTAGTCTTTAAGTCTAACAGGTTTACCTTTTCTTTTTTCAATGGTATATGCACTGTTGAAATCTCTCATGACAGTGTACTTGGATTTCCAATCCAATTAAACTTTTCCCATAAATTATTTCAAAATGATTTCCACAGATGCTGCTCTACTAGTCTTAGCCTTTCATATTCAAATAAAGTATTAAACATTATCAGTGACCCATTTTAAATGCACTTCTCTGAAGTTAAATTTTTGCTTTGAATCCATAAACCCTATAAGTGGTGTATTTTCACGGGGACATTGCAATTAAAGATTAAGTTCATTCAAGTGCCAGTTAATTAAGCATCTTTCTGAAGCTAATAATGATCCTTGATGCAAATCTGAAAAATGGGATTTATTCCTCTCCTTCACGACCCCTCCCCCTCCACCGATTTTTCAGGTCTTCCTTTTATGAGCTCATAATGTCTTCGATCGTCTTTCTTTAGATAGCCAAGATAATTTTGCTTAAAACAACAGAGAGTTGTATTCTGATCCAATTTCTTCATGGAAACTGTGGGATGGGTTTTATTAGCATTGGCCCCCTGATAACGCGATTTAAGATGAAATGCAGATGTTTGTGGAGAAGACCTCTGTGAATCAAGAATTATTGGAGTCCCGTGATGGGGGGGAAGATGTGAGGCCATTGTCCTATTGTCCTGTCACTGCAGAGGCCACTTCAGAGGACAGGCTGACTTGTTACAAACAATATCACACTTGTTACAAACACACAAAGTGTTGACTTGATCACTTTTTGTGTTTGTTTGACCTCCAATATTTCATTTTGTTACTTTTCTGCAGAACAAGTGGAATTTCCCAACTATTGCTTCCCCCAGGATACTAACTAGTGTTTTTAATCAAGTGTAGTCACTGACATCTGTAGATGCATGAACCTAAAGTGAAAACATTTTAAACTCAGTGATCTCCTAGATTAGCGTCTGGGTCACTTGATACATTGTTGCATATCTACAAAGAGTATGGTTCCAAAGCAGAACCTTTCCCATTTCTTTGCTCTTTGCACCCCAGGCTGAGTGCTGATAACCCTCTCTGCCTGGTGAGGCGGCCAGTCCTGGAGCTGTGCGAGGCCTTTCGCCAGTGACCGGTTAACTGACCCTGTACCTGAATCCTTACGCGGAACTGATGCCGCTGGGACCAAGCTCACGGAAACCTTTTCATCTTATTTTGAACGTCGGCTCTCCCCGACCTTTGGAAAGAGCACATAGATTGGGGCTCTTCCTCCCCCCACCTGCTGAGCCCAGAATTCTTTAGGGGCAGGAAATTGTGCCTGCCGTTTTAAAATTATAAAACTTGAAGAGTTTGAACCGTAATGGGGACCTTAAAAATGCACTTGATTACCTGTTGCTAATGGCAGTTTTCCAGAGGTAGAGGGTGAGGGGTGCGTTTGAAGCGGCGCTAGGAATTTCACATAACAGTGCCTCTGGCCTTCGAGGCTTGAGGATTGCGGGGGAGAACTGCTCATCCTGGGGCCTTTCATGCCTCCTTATGATAACTAATTGATGGTTAAACATGCATGTGAAGAGAGAGCTTGAAGAGTTCTTAACAACACCTTACCTTTTTGGCTTCAACTTCTGACAGGCATTTTTACAACAGCCAATACTTGAACAAATGTTAAATTTTAAGGAATGGATTTTGGTGGCATGTCTTGCTCCATCTTGATCGGGCAGCTTTTTGGATTTTGGAATCAGGATCGCATGGGCATCTTTCATTCCTCCATGAGATAGGAATGCTGATTTCAATAAAAGAGCGAAGACTAGGAGAGGAGCTGCTGTGATGGGATCAAACCCAGACAGACATCTGTTTGGAAGACTCGGGCTCATTTCTCATTTCCCTGAAGCACCTCATCAAGGATAAATAAGAGAACGTTTGGCTTCCACATTTATATCTTGAACTCCGAGAACTATCCTGAACTATGTAATCACGTTTTCTTGATAACTCTGGGCCAAGCGTGGATCAGGTGTCTCTGCTTTCCCTGGCCTGGTTGACTGCAATAATCAAGTTCAACACTTAATTGTCAGGTTTCCCCTTGCCTTTGTGTGGTTTAGACGGAGTTTCAGAAAGCTTGTAAAGGCCCAGCCATAAATAAAACAAGATTGCACACAGGGGCTTGAAAATGCAACATTTATAAAAGCCCCAGATGCAGAGCAGAGGGAATTCGGAGTGAAATATTTAATTACTTCATCATTGAAAACTAATTACCAATTGGGGAGTGTTTTCATTTGTGGAACATAGATTGATTAGCAGGCTCACCAAACTTCTAGTTTCCTTACTACTGATTGCAGCTTTCAGAGAAGAAACATGGGTTCGTTTTAACAAGCTCAACTCAAACGAGGGACAAGCAGGGTTACTAAGAGTGATTGCACAGGATTAGTGTTATTCAATAGGCAAAGGGGTATTGAGTTCAGATTTTTTTCCTGATAGACTATTAGAGATAAATTTTGCATTTGGGATTTACTCTTCGAGCAGGGTTGTATTTTTCATTCCGGAAGTTAATTTGTTTGTAACACAAAATGTTTCAATCAATGTTATACATGTTCAGTGACCTGGAGCCCCGAGGCTAAGTTTTGTCCCAGATACTGGACATAGATATATTGCTTAAAGACCAAGTTTGGAAAACTCTGTAGCAACTTTTTAAAAAGAAAAAAAAAAGTTTTTATTGATTTTAGAGAGAGAGGAAGGGAGAGGGAGAGACAGAAACATGGACTGGCTGCCTCCTGCACGCCCCCTACTGGGGATCGAGCCCACAAGCGGGGCATGTGCCCTGACTGGGAATCAAACCAGCAACCTCTTGGTTCATGGGGCGACGCTCAACCAGCTGAGCCACACTGGCCGGGCTGCAGCAACTTTTGAACACAGAACAATAAAAGCTGTGGCTCATGATGGAGCCCTGTGATCCACAGGACCGAGATTCTGATGGGGCAGAACTTTCCAGGGAGGCTTTTTTGGAGAATGGAGGGGCATTGTTTGGCTTCTAGAGTCCCAGGCGCTTCTCCTTCTCGAGGTATCTCCACGTCACACTGCGATCCAGGTGACATCACCTTACTCTGTCTTGCCCTTTCTCTTGTTGGTTTTGGTCTCTAGAAGGAATCTGCTGCTAGTCATTTGCCCTTGAGAATGGATTTGTCACAATGTCCCCTGATTTCTTCTTAAGACAGAGAATCATTTCAGCACCCAGTCAGCAGGCGGGTTACAGGCCCCGAGATAATGCTGTGCAGACAGACACATTCTTGCCCTGGGTGTGAGGTCCTTGCTATGGATGACACTGAGAGGAAGACGAATGCTGGGAAACGACCAGCAGACCTGGGTCCCAGTTCTGCGTCTGCCACCTCCTATGAGTCCTTGGGTCTATTAATTGATGGTTTGAGTTTAATGCTCTGCATATAAGGATCATATGGAATAAGAAATGTGAAAGGAAGGGCATGGGAAGGCTTAATGTATTGCTCAGATGAAAATGATTATTTCCTTTGCATTGGCTACTAAGAATGATCACTTGGCTTCTCCAAGTAGTGCCTTAGAGCGAGGCCTATCCTGTCCTGCCCCATTTCACTCTACACTGGAGTTGGTGTTTCTATTTTGAGATGGAGACAAGCTTATAAACTCTCATTCGTGAGCCAGGATGGCCTCCTTCCAGGCAAGAGTGTTCTCCTCTGGGCTTGAGGCTGCGCCAGGACTCTCCAGAGCAGGCAGAGCCCTCTGATTGGGGTGCTTGGTTGGGAAGGGGGGGCAAGGACAGGAATAATTTTGAAACCACTGGCCTCTGACCCCTCGTGCCGGCGGGCAGCTCACTGCTCGGCTGGCTTGCTGGATTTCCTAGGGTTGGCTGGGTATGACCCCCGGCAGGCCGTGGCCGCCTCTAACTTAGGGGAATGAACTGTGTGTGACGTATGCATGAGTAGAATCACTGTTGTCTTGAGGAAGGAGCTTGAACTTGAGGGTTTCACACGTTACTTAGATTATGACTTTTTAAGGACGGACTTAAAAGTTGATGGGGCTCAATTAAGGGGCTCCAGAGGGACAGCCGTGGAGGGGCAGACAGGGCAGAGGTACTGAGTCGTTTCCTGAACATATCTGTTCATGACCGACCCCAACAGGGCGCAGATTTCTGCCTGATGTGCTAGGCCAGCGCTAACATAAAAATGTTTAAAGGAGATAAAACCACAAGACAAATGATAAAAAACAGAAATTTTAGAACTAAAAGGCTTAAAGAATCAAGTGAGCAGAGGGAGGAAAGACTTTACATTTAGAATGATAAATGAGATGTTGGAATAGCTAAAATAGCATTATTAATGATTCTACAGAGATAAGAGATAAAAGGGGGATAATAGTTAAAGTAACTCAGAAGTTAAAAAAATTTTGGCAAAGCAACAAAAACGAAGTAAACAAATATTAAGAGGTTTAGACAAACAACGTAAAAAGCAAAACCGAAGAGCTGAGGGGCAAAAGGAAAGGAAGACAATGGGAAATTAGAAAGTAAAAGTTTAGCTGGAAGGTAAAACAAGCAACACTCAAGTGGCAAAACATACTCTAATGACTGGAAATAAAGTGACCTAGAAATAAGTAAGAAAGAGGCAAAGTATAAACTTTTTAAAAGTGTCAAATACTCACTTAAATGTCTGAAACCTACTCAGAGGCGAAGAGCTTCCTTCCCCTGGTGCGGGGCTCACGCGTCGCGGCAGCTTCCCGAGCGCTCGTCGGCTGGGATTCCCTCCTTGCCAAGGGGGTTCTCCAACAGGATTTCTTTGGGACCTTTGGGATCAAGGAGCACTGACCCCCCCCATTTCTGATGTAGAAATTTCTAATTTTCTTAGGCTTCTGTAAAAACTGTTCATCGGTATGAGTTTCATAGACGACTGCCCCTCAAAACTTAGCGTGTAGAAATCTGGGGTCCACATGCAGGCGGGGTAGAGAGAGACGTGTACTTAGCCCCCCGCTCCAGAAAGGCGAGGACAGTTTAGCAGTTCTCTCGGCTCTGTGGGCTTGTTTTCTGCCAGCCGGCAGAGCTAGACAGTTTGCAGACAATGGTCGCACTTAGTCTTCGCAGCGTCGTGCGTGGGTTCTGCTAACGGCCCAGCTTTACAGGGAAGGGGGTTCGGCCGGCTCTGTCAACAAATTTATCTGCGGCCCCCAGCTTGCCAGTGCGAGAGCTGGCACTGCGGTCGAGGCCCTTGGACCCCAGAGCCCATCTAACCCTGCTCAGCCGGCCTTGTGTCCGTCAGCGGTGCCACCGAGGGCCCAGCATCTGCCCCTGTCCTGTCCCCAAAGAGCGAGACAGCTTCCTTTGAAAGGAACAGTTAGTGTTGCCGCTTCTTTCATCATCGGCCCTGAGTGGACCGTACCACGTGCCCTTGTCAAAGGCTGTTAGGACGTATCATTGGCGACAACGTGTTGACAGGTTGCCCCGTGCCCGTGGTATTTGCTGGCTGGGGAAGGCCGGCAGGGACCATAAGCTCCAGGAGGGCAGGGGCATGTTCCCCTTGCTTCTCTCTGATCTCCTGGAGCTTGCGCCTCGCAGCACCGACCTTTCAGTAAATTAAAAGGCGATTTGATTTTGCATTTTCTAACTAGGTCTGAGGGACAAATCAAAGACCCTGTAGGTGGCATAGTGATGGTGTCAATCCCATTTCCTCCTTTCCTGCCTCCCTGAACCGCTCTTTGGAGAGCTCGGGATGAAGTCTGTGCTGGGACTTCTGCGTCCTATGGGGTGAGTTCTGTCAAGTGGCCACATTCACAGAGCGAAGGGGCAGGAGGCACCCCACGTGGTGGGTGGTATGGGGGCTCCTGAATGGCACTGTTGCCCAAACTTCCTCCGCCCCAGACTTCTCACCAGGAGAATCACTCCTTTGGTTAAGGTCCTGTCTCTAGGAAGCTGCAAGGGACCAGCAAACATGTGATTAGGAAGGAAGCTTAAGCCCCTGACTCTTGATGATGGGTGGTTCATGACACGTAAACAGGACCCCGATTCTTGGGAATTAAGGTGAGGGTGGAGGCGGACAGGGGGAGGAGAGACCCGACGGTGTAGGAGGCGTGGGTGTGTCACTGCCTGTCTGCTGTGGGGGTGGCGTAGGCAATGCCACGTCCCAAGCACTGTAGGGCTGTATTCTGTTTACCTCTGTATCCTCGGGCACCTGGTTCCGGGCCTGGCATGGAAAGGGTGCTGCAGAAACTAGGTGGGCATCCTGCCTCTAGAATGAAGCAGGAAACAGGTAGGCTTGTCCTAGATCCGGGCATCAGAGGGAGAGACCATGAATCCCCAGGAGGGTCCGGGTCAGAAATGAGAAAGCAGAGCGGAGCTGGCCGAGAGCAGGCCGGGTGCCGGGCCAGGTGCGGTGGGCGATGCACACGATCCAGCCCCTCCCACCCTCAGGGAGCTCCCCAGGCAGCTGGGGGGACACACGTTACATGGTAAACAAGGAGCATGGTTTAAAAATGTGTGTTTTGACATCACCAGTAATGGGACAAATAGATATCATATGCTTCCTGATAGGATGCGCCGAGAAGGACACATCATCACTCCTGTTGTGTGCCGGCCCGAACGCGTAGCCTGAATCCAATCAGGGAGAACGTCAGAGGCCCAGACTTGCCTGTCTTCAAAACCTGAAGGCCATGCAACATGCGATCCCGGAGGGGATCTGGAAAAAGAAAATAAAACAGCACACCACGCCCGCAAAACTGTGGGTGTAAAGGATGCTGCTGAGATAATTAGCCAACTGTGAACATGGCTGGTAGATTAGGTGCTAAAACTATCAACGTTAATTTCTCATTTTAATAATTTCATTGAGGTTGACTAAGAGGATGTCCTAGTTTAAAGGAACTATACAGAGATTTTTAGGCATAGAGGGGCCTCATGCTTGCAACTTACGGTCCGAGGGTTGGGAACAAGGAGAGCCATGTGTGAGTGTGCACAGATGCACACAGCGAGGGAGAGACAGGCCAGGCCCGTGTGCCGAAGTGTCCACATTTGGGGAAGCTGGCCGAAAAATAGGTAGGAATTCTTTGTTTGACTTTTGCAACTTTTCTGTAAGTCTCAGATTTTTCAAGAGAAAGTTTAAAAATACACGTCTGTATGCGTCTGTGTGCATATGTGCACATGTCCCGGCATGTATGAGAAGCAGTGTAGCACCGTGCTTAAGGACACAGGCTCTGGAGCCAGGTGTTCTGGGTCCAAATCCTGGCTGTACCACTTGTGAGCTGTGCCACTTTTTACCTAAGCAACCTGAGCCTGAGTAACATGGGGTGGAACCGGTGCTGACATTGGTTGGCTGTGAAGATCGAATGAGTTAAAACCAGTGACAACTTAGAACAGTACACGCACATGGTAAGAGTGAAATAAATGCCAGCTCTTACCAAGTAACGTAGAGCCGTATATAGTTACTAGTAATTATTTAGCTACAAGGCACGTAGTATATATACATTTGTGGACCTGCCGACTACAGGAACACTTTAGAGTTTAAAAAATTTTTACATAATACAACAATCCCATAACGTATAATAGCAAGAAATATTGCCTCCATTGTATAGATCTGTAAACTGAGGCCAAGAAAAGGTAGGAAATTTACCTAAGCCCCCCAATAATTGCTAGATGTTCCGACAAGTGATCCTAGAGGACATTATCTTCTGCAGGTGCTGCCAATATCGCTGTTGTCACTTTGCCCCCTTTTATATCCTGTGAGTGAGAAATGTCCTGGGACAGGGCACGTTCAGGGGCCTTCTGTCACCCGTGGGGTTATCCATTTCCAAATGCCCCCGTGTGCACGCGCGGGAGCGGGTTTCTCCCAGCGATTGCTGACCGGTTCCTTGAACCAGATTAGAAAAAGGCAGCCGGTCACTAATCCTGAGGCAGAAAAGCCACCGCTCGGTGCTTTCTGAGGGGCCTAGGAAGACAAATCGAGAGAACCTTCGTCTAAATGTCACCTGCTCTGTCCTTGTCATGGTCCCTGAATGTAGGAGTTATAGCCGGCACCTGCGCATTCTGGAAGCTATCGATTCGATCGGCAAGGAGCCTGAACGCCCCTTGGAATTCGATCATTACATTCCTTTCAATAAAAGCACAACAAACTAAACGCAGAAGAGCAACAGGAGTTTCCTGAGAGAGCCCTCGTCCCCACTCGGGAGGCCCCAGAAACGGGGTCCCTGCCTCTGTGAGCCTTCTGACCCTCCAGGAGGCCTCAGCCCGACAGATGTCGTCGTTACTATAAACCAGCCGCTGGCAGCCGCGGCGGGAAGGGAAGCGCCCCTCCACTTGTCAGGGTAATAACGTCCCCGCATGTGCCCCCTGCTTTGTCACTTGCCCAGCTTTGGGTCAGATATTTGTACTGATTCTCTCGGTGAGTTTGGGGGGTGGGTAGAGGCTGTGGCTCCCACTGAGTCGCTGGTAAACCAGGGCTCACGGGGCTAAACAAACAGCCCCGGGCAGGACCCCTGGGCCCCGGTTCCCGCCGCTTACCTCCCTGTCTCTCTAACCCTCGCCTTCCTATTCGGAGGTCACTTTATTTTATTTTTGACATCGCTACTTATTAATTATCCACGTGTTTATCTAGCACCACTCACTCCCCCCGCATCCCGCCGCCCTGTCAGGCTCTTCTGGGTTGTCTCAGCGGCTGCGGGTCTGGAAGCGCTCAGGGCTGTGGGGTCCCCCAGCTGGCTGCTTGGAAAGAGGGAGAATTGTGAGAACAAATGTGTTGCCAATATGACCGCGAAGCGCATGATGAAGCCCGATAGACGTGGTGCTGAATGGTAACCCTGGTTTACATTCTGGAAAGAGGCCTTCTCCGTGTGCATGCTTAACCGAGGGCCGCAAGCACGCTCGCTGCCGTGACGGGGGCATCCCCCCGCCGGGGCCTCCGCGGCCAGGCGAGGGCTGTGCGGGAAGCCGGTCTCAGGATGGAGCTTGAACACTTGCATTCTAGGCCTTTCTTCACCATCACCTTTGAAAACCTGTGAACTGCAAGGAGGCTAATTGAATGCTTGCGCTCCCTGCCTTATTATGACAAGGAAACACAATGCGTTTGAAGGTCTTTTGCGGGTTCCAGAATGTTCCTCGAATGTAAGGTGGTTTTACGGTGATGATATTGCCAAAGATAATAGAAATTGTTTCTGGGAGTCTCTACTTCTGTCATACGTCCTATGTCCTGTGTAGATGAGAAGAATAAATTTAGTAAATAGGGTAGGAAGTCGCTTATGTATAAATAGGAGAATGAATGAACTGAAAGGAATTGTAAGCTACCCTTTTATAGTGTTTTTACTGAATCAAGAACTTTACTCCCAGAAACATTAGCAGGAACTAAAATGACATGTCTGTATGTTCTTACAGCTAATCAAAGAAAGCCTTGCACGCCTACGCTTCCTTTAAAGCTCAGCTCAGCTGTCACCACCTCCAGGAAGCCCTCTTGGACTCGCCAGTCTCCCTCAACCAGGCTGGATAAAATGGCCCTTCTCTGCGGCCAGAACACATGGGCTGTTTCTACTGCGTGCATTACGCTGTCCTCACCTGCGCCCTGACCCCCTAGGTTCTGTCTCAGTCCTCTTAGCATCCTGAATGTCCAGTGCAACCCCTGGCGTGCTGTTTTTGCCTTTGGAGACGTTTCCTGAATGAATGGCCAAACACTTACCAATTCAAACCAGGCTTGGCTTGTAAACACAATAAGATTGAGGTCAGGGAAATGTGGTTCATTTTTGCTATAAAGTGCTTACATATTACACACGAAAACACAGTGCTTCATGATTTCTTTTCAACCTCTTATGTGATTATCCTCACAAAAACCCCAGGGGCTATAAAGGCCTTGGGAGTTTTGAGCCATATAATATTTTCTTTACATCAAACCCGGCCTATTTTATTATGAAAGAGATGCCTGACCTCACGTAGACAGGAAGAATCAGAAGATGGCCCCTTCCCCAGAAAGTCCTCAAAATCCCTGCCGGGCCTTTAGGGGCTCCACCGGTATATGGAACATAAGGAGTCAGTACGATATGGGCAACTTGGTACAATTTTTAAAAGATTAAATGTGATATAGCACTGGAACTGAGCATGGGAGATTGGGGCCCTGGGTATTATGCTTTCCCTTGCTACAGGGGATGGAAAGAATATTGTTTCTCCTTAAAATGATTTATTTAAACGGGTAGGCTAGAATTCTACTTAAAACCCAGTGTCTGCATGCACCTGTTTAAGTCAGCTTCTTGCTCTCCCAGGTATTTAGGCATTGAATTTTCCCCATTAGGGAAGTGATTGACACCGTGGTCCTTACAATAACACATGATTATAACTCTGCAAATGGCAATTACATTCAATGGAAACCAGATGCTGCACGGAATTCGACTCTCTTGGTTTCTTGGTGAAGTAGATGAATTTGTAAAGTAGAAAACCACAATCATTACTCAGATGGACTGTACATGAATTAATGACATAATATCTAAATCATATATGGTTGAAAATAATGATTAACTTAAACTATCAAGATAAGCTAATGAAAAACAGACTCTTAAAAATTAAAGATATGTTTTCTTCAATATATACTTTATCAGTATGCTAATAACAAAACCAAACTTATTTTTATGTCTCTTCAGCCCCAAGTAAAAAAATATATATATATTTAAAAGGAGACTCTTTGCAAGGTTAACATTATGGAGAAAGTGAAAAACTATGATGGTTTTTCTTGGCTGGTGAATTTTTAGAGGGTCTGAAATCAATCTTTAAAAAATATATTGTTGTTAAGGACAGTTAGCAATGTTTTATGCTGAATTACACAGAAGAGTACATTTTTTAGGACACATTTGACATGCAAAGTCTCCACTTTAGATGCCTGTGCAAAGTATAAACTCTCAAACACAACCTCTTTTTCTGTCCCCATCGCTCTCTAGAGACTATGCAAATGTGTGTGTACATGTGTGTGCATGTGCACACACACACACACACCCCAAGGATGCCTCAGGCCAGGAAGACAAATCAGCATTACATTTAAACCTGCACCGTCCCTTGAAAAATCTCAGCCCTGGGTTAGCAACCTCTTGAGCGGTTAAGTTTGCAAACCTTGGCCCATCACTTCCACTGTCATGAATTCTCAATGACATCATCACTGTGAAATTAGGAACTCTCTCTCTTTTCCTGCAGATGTGAGAGTTTGACATCGCATTCCATGGTCCCGTGCCACATTTCATCAGCGTTTTTCCTTTGCTTTCTCCAAAGCCCGTGGCCGCATGTGGCGTGTGGATTGCCAGGGCTGTTCGGGATCTCATATCAAATGCTGCTACCTAATCCCAGGCGGCCTTCCGCGGGCCCACACCTGCAGCTCATTGAATCCTCCCGGAGTACAAAGGGCTGATTTACAGCACCGAGGAGCCCGGCGCTGGCTGCAGCTGGGGCTCCGGCAGGAAGAGGAAGTTGTTCATCTTCTTGTGTGCGTTTCATTAACAATAGTGTACCCGGTATGTAGCTTATGGAATAATTTCACATCACTGACACAGAGCATTATGGCATTTGGCACTGCTGGGAAAAATACTTCGGGATGGGCAAATTACACCTGAGCGTGAGGTTGCCATGCGACCCTCTGGGGCTGCGCACGCTGATTTATACCAGGTGGGTTGACCTCGGCTATTTGCTGATTCCTGGGGCATTTTCCCAGCTCTCGTTTCTCTCCCTTTGTCTTTGAAGCAGCCCCGGGGTGGAACTGGGATCTCCCGAGCTTTCTCTTCTCTCCGTGTATCAGCCACCAGGAGCTTAGGTGAACCTGCGCCGAGCCTGGTGTTTGGAGACCAGCCACCTGAGGGTGTGTCTGTGTCACCGGCGAGCTGGGAGTGCCGCGGCCAAATGCGGCAAATGGGGTGTCCCTTTCTCATTTGAGTTTCCACAGCCACAGAAATGAGGGAGTCCCAGAGAGACACTAGATCCCAGAGCTGGCTCGCCAGGAGCCGAGGGGGCAGAACGGGAGGGTCTCCCGCGAGCTTCTATCTCCACGGCGGGCTGTGGATCTATTTTCCCGGTGACTTGTTTTTACCCAAGAAAAGGCGTCATGGTGGAAATGCCACGAGGGTGGTGATGACAGATGAAGAAAAAGACAAGGAAGTGACGGGCAGGAAGGTGGCAGTCCCCTGGCCGGGGTTCCCGCAGCCCGCAGGCAGCCCCTGGGCCTGTTGTTTTGGGGCCCGTGTGGCCCACGGGTCGAACATCTCACCTATTTACCAAGAGGGCTCCAGGTGCCCGCTTTTCCAGAACTGTCCCGGGATATCCTGCAGATCCCTGCTGAAGGATTTTTTTTTTTTTTTTTTAAGGAAGCAGAGAGCCTTGGATCCCTAAACAAAGCTCCGGGAGCCCCGGCTCCCTCCGGGCTGGGGCCAAGGCCCCCTCGGAAGGGCCCCAGCGACGTGCAGAATTCAAACGCAGAGCCTTCCGATTAGCTTATCGTGGACATTTTAACGTCGACTGGGTTATGGAGAAAGACAAAATCAATAAAAATCGCCATCCTCGGGGGAGAGGAAGCCGGGGAGGACAGCAAATTTCTTTTCACTTTGTAATGGTAAACAAACGGCTCCGGCAGGGCCTGATGCGGCCACACGGAGCCTGGTTTCCAGTTTCTCTTGATGTGTCAAATGTATCCCGTATGTGAATCATGGTTTAAAAATACTTTTACTCGGTGGGTTCGGGAAATCAATAAGCTTTTATGATTCTTTCCTTGCTTCACATAATTTCTGATTTCAAAAGAACTCTAGGTATTCCTTTAAGATGTGTGTATATTATGCATTTTAAAAACTAACAATTCTTCCAAGGGCTCCTCAAGCATTGTTGTTGGAGTGGGGGTTCTGGGGGTTTTGGTCTCCCTCCCAAGTCTTTTCCCTCTTGCTTTCTTTCTTGCTTTTTTTTTTTTTCCTAAACATAATGCTAATGATTACGGGGCTTACACATAAATTGAAGCCGGATTTATAAAATGCAATATAAAAATCCTTGGGAAGGAAGATAAATATAACAAGCTATGAAACTCCGTTAGCCTTTTCCAGCGTTGGAATGACTACAAAAGAGGAAATTAATGGCCAGGATGTGTGATGCTGCCCAGGTTAGGGGCTTTGGCTCCCAGGCCAGCTGCCTCAAGACAAGCTGTCCTGCATTCCTTGATTTCTCTGAAATACAAATCTAATTGCAGATTGGAACCTGTCCATTCGCTTAGTCTGTAAAAATAATTTTCCCTGAATATTTACCCAAAGCGCATTATTGCTTATACAGTTGTGAAAAGCATTTAGCACTTTATAATCCCGTATTTGCTCCTATGTGGGCCTGGGAGTGTACTCTCCTTACAAAATTCACAAATGCCTAGAAGGCTAACAATTTTTACAAAGTGTTCCTCGTGGAAAACATCTGGAAGTTTTCCAGAATGGCATTCCAGATGTTATAGTTTTAGCAGTCACCGCAGTGCGCTGCGCACCGTGTGTGTGCGTGCGTGTGTGTGTGTGTTTTTCCTGGTTCTACATACTACATTACTTATCTGTACCCTGCTCTCTCTGCTCTACCTCTGGAACATTTTAGGTTTGAATTATTTAATATTTCACTCCTGAAATGTTTCTTTCAGGGCAATTACACATCTGTAAGGAGGGGAGTGTGGTGTAGACTACTGTAACCAAATATGCGCTGGGAGAAGGGATTTTTAATTGGTATTTTAAAATTGATTTTTTTTCTCTGTTGGGTTAGAAAGAAGAATAAACACTGGGAGAGTGAGCCCTGGATGCATTGCCTGTATCAGGAGGGCCTCCCTCCCCCAAATTATACTTTGCAGAGACGAGAGAGTCCTTCCCCTCATCCCCCCCCTCGCCAGCTGCAGGGTCAGGAGAAGAGCTGACATGAGACAGTTCTCCTTTCAAACGGCTAAGTGCTGCTCGGCTCCCAGGCCAGCTGCCTTAAGACAAGCTGTCCCGCGTTCTTTGATTTCTCTGAAACACAAATTTGCCTGGGGAGACGTTTGGGAGAGCACCAGATCCACGCCACTGCTCCTGGATTTTCTCTCCTCCCTGGCCTTCTGGAGATGGGTCCTCTCTTTTGCAACCAGCCCTGGGGAGATGTAACAGCCCACAGAAGTTCACACAGGCGACTGGGCTCTGTTCTTAGGACCAGCTCCTTGTGGGTCCTGCCTAATGCCGGGTCTCCTCAGGGCCAGGGCAGAGGATGGTGACAGGAGGAGCTGGAGAGGGAGGATCTGGGCGTGGCCGTGGGTTTTACAGCCGCGAGCAAGGACTCTCATCACGTGGGGAGACAGGTGAACGTGGATCCCCTGCTTAACAAGCCAACCAGGCTAATGAGAGCCTCCTCTAGACAAAAATACGTTGAGCATCACTTTGACCCAATCTTGTTGTGGAGAGCATGCTGTCAAGGAAAACAGCCTAAGCAAAGGACACGCGGTGGTGAGGAAGTGATGCACGTGGGTGACAGTGGTCGGCCTACACTGGCTGAAGCAGCAGAGAGGTGGGGAGTAGTGGGAGGTAGGGTGCCTAAGACCTGTATGGAGGGGTCAGATTGGGGGGGGCCAAGCAGAGGAGCTCAGGTTGCTCATGTGGGTTGGGAAAAGGAGTGATGTGAGGAACTGGGCCTTTGAGGGAATGTCTTCTAAGACAAGGGGGCTCCTAGGGTTGGGGAGGGCAGTCCCCTTGTGAATCTAATTCCGCTCAGCCTACACCCGCTGAGCACTTGATCTGAGCAGGATGGAGGGTCTGCAGGTGGGAAGCGTGGCCCTGAGCCTGGAGAAGCAGCTCCTAGGCTGCTGGGGCACAGGGCAGACGTGCACCCACAGCGCCGAGGCTCTGGTTACCTTCCCCAGGCAGGGGCTGGTCATCGGGAGGCTGACACGAAAGTGGCAAAGGTCACCTTGCTCTTCCATCTCCACTGCTGGGATAGGTGTTAGCTCTAGTTGCTCCAGGGAACTCCTAAAGGGTCCTGGCATGGCCTTGGGAAAGTCAGAATCAGGTCCTGTTTCCCGAGAAGGACCTGGGCTCCCCCGGCCAGATCTCCCACCGGCTCTTGGGCTCCGCTTCTCACTGTTGTCCCAGAAGGAAGTTGCTCCTCCAGACTTCTGTGCTTCTTGGGTCCCGGACACCCCAGTTCTAGTATGTTTCCGCTTTATGTCCAATTACCTTAGAGAAGCGATGGTGACCGTCCCTCTCTCTCCCAGGGCTGCCACAACGGAAACCTGCTTAGAGCTGGCTTCTGGGTCAGCTCTGACACCTGGAAGACCTGTCACACTGCTGTGAGATCACAACAGGTGGGTCTTGATTTGGGGGTGCATGCTCCTTCTGAGGGTACCAAGGAAGAGCAGACAATGAATACTTAGAGCCTGACCCCTCTCTGTGCCTCCACAGCCTTGCCCCCAGGGTGCCCAGGGGGTGGCTACTGGTGACCTGCTCCAGGAAGCCAGGCGGGCACTGTGGCACCAAGACTGAGACTGCTTCTTGTTCTGGGCTCATGATCAACTGCATTTTCATTTGTGATATTTAACCTCTTCATGTCTCAGTTTCCTCACCTGTAAAATGGGGATAGTAACTCTTGTTAGATAATGTATAGTACTTGTTAAAAATACTTGTTTCTTCTGCCTCAGGGGCATGAGGAGTCATCCTGCGTGGTGTAATAAATGTCACTTGTGCCCAGCATAAGTGGCCCCTGATGGTGGCCCTTGGATCCATGACACATTCATGCCTCCTCCTTCGCTCTGGGTTTCTACTCCTCTGCTCTCCTGGGTCACCTTGTCCTTCTCTGACCCTCATCAGTCTCCCCGCAGGGCCGTGTACCCCACTCCTCTCTTGGTGTGTATGGCATCATTTTCTATCCATGACACTCGCCTGCATTCCCGGGGCCAATCTCACTCTGTCCTGTGGCATGAACAGGCTAGCGACGTCCCAGCCCAGTCTCCGTTTGCGCTCTGCGTTGCTCTCTTGGACACCATATGCTTTTAGCTCAATAATATCACAAACATTGAATCTTTATTTTCTCTGTCTCTCACTCTCTTTCTCTGTCACTGTCTCTCTGTCACTGTCTCTGTCTCTGTCTCTCTCTCTCACACACATACATGCACACAATCCAACTACTCAACAGACGAATTTAACTTACCTCATTCATATCTTTCAAAACCAAGCCAGTTCTCATAGACTCTCTGCTGATCTATTTAAATAACGCCCCTATTGTATTTTCTCCCCTCTAATTCTGCACGGCTCCAGTCTTCCCACACCCCTCAGTGAGATCAGTGTAGGCTTCTTAAACCCGCACTGGACCATGTCGCTTCCTAATTCAAAATCCTTCGCTGGATCCCCGCTGCCTCCACACTGAGCTCCCGCTGCTTAGCTTGGCGTCTAAGGCTCTTAGCATTTAGGCCTTAATCTCTCCGAGGTCGTGGCCGCCGTTCCCCCCTCTTTCCCGTGCTCTCCGTGTGCTTTGCAGCGGGACTTGCGCCTCTGATCCGCTGCACATGCTGTGCCTGCAGCTCCCAGCGGCTCTGCGTTGTCCGACCTTGAACCCCGGCCCGACTTCCCCTCCTTGGCCCAGGCAGAAGGAGCGCTCCCGCATCTGTGCGTTCACCTGCTGCAGCGCTTAACGCCGCGTGTTACTGGGGTTTGTCCGCAACTTCAGTGGGCGCCCCCATGCTTGGAATATCTCGGGGCAGCGAAAAGCCAGTTGAACAAATGAGCAGAACCCCTGTGACAGGTGGCTGACCGCTCATGAACACCGTGGCCACCAAGGTCAGGGTGTCATGCACTGGTCCGCTCCCCGGGCTCAGAGGAGAGAATCACAGGGAAGCTGAGTGGAAACTCCCAAGTCTTCAGTGAAGAGCCTGGGTCCAGACAGGGGTGCTGCCTGGGGGGTAAAAAACTCTCCCCACCCTTTTGGATAAGGTCCAGATTGGACTTTCCAGGATCCTGTGCCTCGGTGATTCAATAGCCCTTTTCATTACAGGTGGTTAGCTGACAATAAAAATAAACTGGAAGAGTTGAATTGTATATAAACATGCTGATATTACTTTGATATCGATATTACCTCGAAGCAAGGTTTAAGGAACTGTGACTCCATGTCCTTTGTGTCTATTTCATTTCACTTAGGCAGTTTCAAGGATTTTAATGACAAAATTCAATTCTATTCCTGTACTTCCCTTCTGAATTAAAAGAGCCAGAGTGCTAATATGACAGCCAAACAAGTCAGTGGAGTGTAGATGTAGGCATGGCTGATACACACAGTGTCAAAGAACTCAGCCAGCGGCTTGGCAACATCCCTTCAGGTAGTAAGTGATGGGGGTGCGGGGTGTGGTGGAACTTCAAAGGTGGTCCTTTACTTTGAATTCGGTTCACCTGGTCATGCCAGGAACCCTGTGCTGTGGACTGAACAGCTGGAACACGTGCATGGAGTTTAAAGCATCACCGCCCAGCACTGACCAACTCAACTTCTCCAATGTGTCAGCAGCCAAGAGCACTTAACCAAGAGCCAAATTCTGGAATTGACCAGGGTTGAAAATCTGCCATGTCTAGAATCTGACCCAGACTTTACAACATCACATAATCCATTGTGATCTGACACCACATATATACTGGGTGGCAGTTTGAGACACTTGATAAAGTCAAAGTTTCCAGTAGTAAACTATTCACCTCCAAGTTTAAGGATGAGTAGGCACTTCCAAATTTTACTGCAGGGTGGGTCAGAGTCATCAAAAATTGAGCCAATAAATTTATGGGAAACGACTTTAACTTATTCTGTCTTCTGGGGATAGATATGTAGATTCAGATATAGATATTGGTGTATGTGTAGATATAGGTATAGCTATGGATATAAAGATGGAGATATAAAAGTTGATATACATATACATATGCTGATATTCAACAGATAATGTTTTAAAGCTGAGACACTGATTCCCAAAATTGAGTCAGTAGCCTCAGAATATTTTTCTTTCTTATTTCTTTCTTTTCCAGGATGTCGGTGTTCTGCATGGCGTGTCCGTGAACATATTGTGTATTATTTTATACTCTTCTTGAGCTGTTTGTCAATTCCCAGAGCCTCCCCTTTCAGGTACACATCTGGCACCTTTTCAGTGTAGGCCATGGAACTAGGGGTTCCCTGTGTGTACTATGAAAGCTGTAGGCCCCTACAGGCTCACCTCCCAGTGCAGGAGATGCAGTGTACACCTAGGGCTCAGCTGGGGTGTTTGTGCTGACCCTTATTTTGGAAATTCTAGCTTGTGAAAGTCCAACTACCTCTCCAACTTTTCTGTAAACTTCCAGGGACTTCTTTTTATTTTTACTTTTTATTTATTTTACTTGTATTGGGACGTCTTTTTTTTGTAATTCATGTTCTATTCTGCTTTCTAGACTTCTGCTTCTTGGTATGAAAACTTTGCTCTGCATTTTTAATAGGCGATAGGGTGATTCTTATGCCAGCATCTGCAGTCCACACCTTTGTACGTGAGACAATTCAATTTGCCTCATGTCTTGCTGCCAAATGTGCATATCCAAAGGTGTTTAGCAGAGCCAAACAGGCCTCAGTTCAATACAACATTTTTTCCCTATAAAATTCATCTGTGGTTAATGATCCCCTTTTCTTTTGTTGTGTTTATAAGACAAAGAAGTGTGTGAATAACACCAAAGAAGTGTTATGGACAAGTCAGTGTCATGAGAGTTCAGAGGATGGAAAAACCATTGTGTTCTCGGAGTGCATGACAAATATCTGAGATGGTTTTCCGAGAGGTGATGAAACTGAACTTTGGGGAACGTACAGAATCCATCTAGAAGGAGGAAAACCATCTGCTCAGCTCTAGGGCGAGCAATAGGGACAAGAGCTTGGGAGGTGGACATGGGGCAGCAAGAACAGGATGTGCTTGAGGACCCGGGGGACACGAACCCGGCTGGAGTGGAGAGCCCTGGGTACTGGGCCATCACTAGGACTTGAAGGAGAAACAGTGACCTGCCATCACTACTGGTAAATTCATAAAGCATACTGTCTTTTTGAATTAGTGCCCCCCGCACTTACGGACACAGCAGGAATTTATACGATGACTCCTCGGGGAGGGCGCTTTCCTGCTTAGTTGATCCACGGTGCCTGGGGTTCTGCAAGAAAACCAATAATTCCCATTGACTGACATGGCCTGTCCTAGTCCCCGAGGCCTTCTGTTAAGGCTTCTGAAAAGGCCGCCTTTCTTCTCTCTCTGACCTCAGCACTCCCTCACCTCTCCCTCCCGCCCCCAGCCCTCCCGAAGCTGCCATTTCCTGTCTCGCTTCCCTCTGGGTTCCTCCTGGGGAGCCCTGATTAGCGGGAAGCCCGGGGCAGCTGTCCTGCTCCCCTCTTCCCGAGCCGGGCATCTGGATCTCATCTGGCCCCATGGCTCTCCTTCACCCGGCTCTGTGTGCGGGGGATCACGCTGCCTGTTTGAAACGCAGCGCCCCTACTTGTTCTTGCCCCCCTGTGATCCAAACAGCACCCACAGGGAATCCGAAGAGAGGCGGGCGGGTTGAGAACAGCAGGGGTAGGAATCAGGCCTTAGCCAAAGCAGAGTTTCTGTAGCCGGGGACATGCGAGCCTGTCAAACCCTTTGAAGGAATCATTCCTAACCTCGATCTGCGGACAATCTTTGTGGAGTCTGTGGACCCCACGTGGGATTTGAACTTGTGTGCAGGCCCGTGCATTCTTTGAGGAAAGGATTTGAAGCTTTTATGAGATTCTGACGGAGATCTGGGACCCACAAGAGGTAAACCCCGCCATCACAGATCTTTCTGTGTGGTTATCTGTAGCAATCCCGTCGTTACTGGGGGGAAGCCGAAGCTTACAAAGGTTACATGTTTGCCCAGATCTGAAGTATTGTGGACCGGAGGCCAACCAAGATGGGCTGGGTGCCGGCTCTGACCCTGTCCTGGCCTTGCCCACTCATACTACCTTCTAGAAAGAAGCAGCAGGCCCGGCACATGAAATGCAGTCACCTCTGCTGGGTGGCCTTCCCCAGAGTGGCTGGAGCTGTAGGTTTGCTCCCCCAGCAGGGATGGTTTGAACGTTTCACCACCCAAACCACAGTTCAAGCCTGAAGCCTGTGGTGGAATGAGCCCTGTGGGGCTTGACTCAGAGCTTCGATTACCCATCCTTCACGTAGAGGAATCACATTGTTTCCCCCACTTTGGTGGCTGACGAATCTCCCCTTGCCCAGGGAGGCAGGAAATGTGCCGATGTCAAAGTGTGAGCATCTCGGACTGGGCACGGCCCATAGCGGACCAGGGCAGCCAGGCGGCCTTAGGAAAGACCTGTCAGGGGGGTGTCAGGGTAGATAAACAGCTGTGCAAAACCCTCCCTTGGCTTCCTTAGCATGCTCCATGTTTCAGTCCCATTCATTTGTAAGGGAAGTCTCAGATCTGTGAGTGTGGTAAAAAAAACCCTTCCGTGCCTCTGAAAACCAAAACTGCGGAGGTGAAAGCTTCCCGAGGACCGGGCATCGGGAGTTCAGGGTTGCGGCCCAAGCGCCCCTAGGGCCGTGCGGCTCCGATGCATTAGCTGAGGCTTCAGTTCTCTGGGGGAGGCAGAGGGTAACATCTACCCTGCTGATCTCACTGGAGGCCGTAGGTGTTCTTGACAATTCATACAGAAGCTTCGTTGAGGGCATGGTTCAGTTCTTATTTATCCCCTCGTCTTGACGAAGAAAAACTGCAGGGCATTTTTGGTTGAATGGGTGAATAGGCCTATGAATGAGCACTACACGCCCTGGACATTCCATTCGAAATGACCTTTCCACGTCTCTGTGTCTTCTCCTACCCTGTGACTTTGATGAGGGCAGGAAGGGTGTCTTCTTCAGGACTGTGCACCTGAAGCCTGCGCCAGGGCCTGGTGAGAGTAGTTCTTGGTTGTAAAATTAGTGAATGTAGGACAGAGGCGATAGAGTTACAAAGATGGTCCAAAGCCCGGCTCCTTCTCTTGTGTTAAGTTTATTCCGTCAATCCAATTTGGTATTAAAAGTATCTCAGTTCACTTCATCTATGTACCTTGTCTCTTCCATGAACTATGAGGTCTCAAGGGAGGGGACACTACCTTCTGGCAGTTTTCCTGGTCCCCGAAGAGATGCCTTCAGCTTGGTGGATGGAGCCATTGGTACTGGTCTGGCTGACTGCTGAACCAATGAGTACTTAAAAAAACACCACAGTATTTTTCTTATTATAAAAGTAATAAAAGCTCATGTTAGAAAATTTGGAAAGTACAAAATAATATAAAGAAAGAAATTGTAAAACCGTATGCTAATCCTCCCACCCAAGAGCTATTCTGCATTAGAGAAATTCAATTTTATTTGAATTTAGCAAGACGCAAAATTAAAGAAAGTACTTAATTCCTGACATATGTTTCTTCCATGTAAGAGACACTAATTACTGAACAATTTTTGCTCCTGCTCTCTCCTTTTCTGAGCAGATATGAAGAAGTTGATGTCCGTGTGTGTTTACACACCTTTGATGAGCATGACTTCAGATGTATAGTTATTAAAACTTGGTCAAACGTCAGAAGACACCACTGAAATCTAAACTAACAAGCACACAAGACGATTTTTTTTTTAATGAAGTAAATAAAATTACGCTTATTTTCATGGTTATTCTTTAATAAAGACTAATAGGAAAAGCTAATCCATACTAAAAATACCCTGCGAAAGTAATAAAGCACATTACAGATGAGCAGACTCAGTGGAATGGGGACCAGTGGCAGGTTCAAGTGCGTCCACGCTGTCAGAGGACTTGCTGTCCTCTCCTCCTGAGTTACCTGAACAGTAGAGTTTGGGCTTATTTATTTATACTAACACAAATTAAACACTTAATTTGCCAGGTGGTGTCCTAAACTCAGTGCATTTCTACTCACTTTACCCTCACAGCTCCATTATTTTGCAGGTGAGGAAGTGGGGAGTTGAGGGGAGGTTGGCTAAGACCCCACGGCTGACATGTGGCAGAGTGGTTTCGGGTGAGAGAAGACTTCTATCACATCTTTAGCAGATCTGAAAGGGACTTCAGAGGGACCATCTAGTCCATCCATCTCATTTCAGCATCAGGAAACGGAGGGTAGAGCTCTTAATGATACAGTTTCTCAGGCAGGAATCAGCAGCTGGGCTCATCTCCAAGTCCCCTTGCTCTGATCCCAGGGCTCCCTCCGCAGTTCTGACCTTGAGTACAGTCACATGACTTATCCCCGAACCAACTCTCCTTAACTATCAAATCTATGTACTTGGACCCATGGGGGACGGTGGCTCTCACTCTCATCAGCTGCATCATCTTGGTGTGTGCGGGACCCCCAGGACCAAAGAACCTGTCTGCCACACTGCGAAGGTCAACAGCGTTGTATGTTACCAGGTCAACTGTTGGAAAAACTAGAGATTTAGATGACTGCTGGTCGCAGAAATGCGAGACAGCGATGTGTGAGAAGGTGCAGGCCATCATCCCCCTTCCAACTCCACCTGTCACTTAGAGGAGGACCCTAGGTGAGAAGGTGCCAGAGAGAACACAGCTACCGTGTTTCCTCAGGCAAATCGCCGGTGCCAGTCTGCACGTGTGGGCACAAGCCGTGTGCTAAGCCCTGAAGAACTCCTTCCTCTGTGTCTTCATTTCACCACCCGCTTCCTGTTGTTTTTAGCAACGGCTTGGTCGTGTTCCCCAGGTTTCACCCTTTCAACATCTGAATGTCATTCCTTTGGCTAACCAGTTTCCCCTCCTCTTCTTCACTTGGTGATGACAGGGGAAAGTGTTAGTTTTAAAAAAGTTGATTTAATGGTCCACTTGCAAGAAGCCACATAGCAACCGATCTGTTCTTGAGATTTGGAATGTATTTGATTCATCTACTCAGATGACTTAGTGAAATTGTCTCTAGAATGTGTCTGAAATGGGTGTTGTGTGCTCTGCTGATGGCACCAGACCCAGAATTTCCATCCAGGTATTTATTTAATTGTCTCTTCTAATTCTCTCCACTGACACTCATCCTGAAGTTTACTTTTGCCATTTTGTTGGAACAGCGCTCCACCCCTGCCCCAAACATTTAACTCTTCTCGGATAAATCCAAGCCCAACCCTGAAACCCCCAGGTTGGCCCTAAATCAATGCCAGACTGTATGGTATGTTAAACGGCTCGTGCTTCAGGGAGGAGAATTTTCACGAGTAGTTTTCAGAGATGCAGATAAAAGGAGCAGAAAGCCCACACTCGGACCATAGCGATCATTACTTACGACAGGTAGAAACGATATGGCGGAAAGAAGGGAGTCACTGTTAGAATACACAGTGAATAGTAGAGGTAGGTGTTAGAAAGCCTCAGCCTCTCCAGATTTAAGCTTAACTCTTTAATGACATTTGAATTTGGTCCTAAGGTGAGGAAGGAAAGATCCAGGGTCCTTCAAAGGGAAGGATGGCCCACTGGTGCGGGCTGTCTCTTGGAGCCCTGTCGGTGAATGGACAGGCTGCTCTTCAGAAAGGTGTGCTCTTGGTCTGGGAAAGTGAGCAGAAGCACCGGCTTCTTAAGGGGTGGAGGATGCCTCCGGAAGGCATGGACCGTGGGCCAGGCTTTGCTTTCCTTCCTGTCAGAATCTAGGCGAGTGATGCCATCAAGTATTTTGTGACAAACTCAGGGAGGTCCCCTCTCCTCTGTGCGTCAGTTTCCTCCTTGGTGAAATCAATGTGGTAGAATAGAGATGTTTTCAGTGACATTGTTCTGTTAACACCATGATTCACGCTACTCTAAGGTTTTAGAATCATTAAACTGAGAGCACCTTAAAAGCCATCTGGTCCAACTTCCTGGCTCAGTCTTTGCCGTGTACCAAACCTTGCACAAATGTAGTGGCTTAAAACAAAATAATGCATTATTTTTCATAATTCTGTGGGGTGGCCAGTGGGCTCTCTTCTTCTTTTCCTGTGCTCATTCGTGATTGCTTTCCGCTGGAGGGTCAGCTGGGCTGGAAGGTCCACGACGGCCTCCTTCACCTGTCTGGAAGTTGGTGCTGGCTGTTGGTTGGGGACCGTTGTACTCCATGTGACCTCTCATGTTCTAATAGATTAGACCAGCTTCCTTACAGCCAATTTCAGGGCAGTGTCCCAAGACGGGGAAAGCTGCAAGGCCTCTCAAGGGCTAGTCTCAGAAATCACACAAGGTCACGTTCAATGCATTGATCACGATGAAAACGCAGTTATGCTAACTCCCCGAATCGAGTGCTGTGTTCACTCTGTGACATGCTCCTTTTCAAATTCATTCATCAACCACAAGAAATATTATTGGCCATGTATTACATGCCAGGAAAACTGTGCTGGGCATTCTGGAGGATTCAAAGACGGATTAGGAAGGATCCCCTTTCCTCAGGTAACCCATAGCCTACACCTAGTGTGACATTCAAAAGGGGCAACTGGCCACGTCCTCAATAGGACTGTCACTGACTTCTATAGGCTCTGTAAGACTGTGTCATAGGTACAAACAAAAGCTCCTTCTTGTCTCGATTTCAGTAGGCAGGGCCATATATTTTTACTAGGACAGTTGAGATTCTTTTCCACTTTCCTCAATCTCCTCCTCAGTGAGTTTAATACACGAAGAAAGACAATACCCAAATTATCGTAAATCTGTCGGCATTCCACTTCGGAGCAGAGCAAATGGAGCTTCCATGTATCTGCAGCGCTGTATGTATCGGGATTACCGTTTTACCCTTTAATGGGGTGGACCTCAAGGTCAAGTTTTATTATATGCATCTTAAAAACGTAGAGCTGGAGTTTCAGAGAGGGGAGTAGAGGGGTGACCTGAGTCAGGGTGGGATATTAACCCCCTGACCCCGGAGACTGATGGATCTCAGGCAGCACGGCACTCCCGAGGGGAGGCTGTTTGGGCACAGGGAGGAAGGCCAGGTGCCCTGGTGTTTCATTTTAAGCTTTGAAAGGTTAAACTTAGGCTTGCCTTTGCCCTCTAACCTGCCAGGGCCACCCCAAAGCAAAGACCACCTTTAGAGTTCTCCGCTTCCTCTTCTTGGACTTTAATTCCCCCCCCCTTTGGGTACCTGATGCCCACTTGTCTTCAGCTGCTCCATTCCATGCCTCACTTTCAGGAAAGAATCAGCTCCCAATTATTTACACTTGGGTGTGAATGTCAGTTAGTGGGCGAGCCTGATCTTTTACGGGGAAAAGGAAAGCTTCATTCGTGAGGAAAGGGTGGTCAGCAAGTAGCTTATGAGAACATCCCCAAGGCCTCCCAGATCCTGCCTGCTGCTGTTTGCTCTGGACGCCCATTCAGAGAGCCTACGGTTCTAAGGTGGTCGAGGAGTAGAATTTTAGAATTGGAACGGCCGGTGTGGATATTATCTTATTGATGAAAAAGCTGAGAGGCAGAGAGAAGTGATCGCTGGCCCTGTTACACAACTAGTTAGCGGCAGAGTTGGGATTCACACCTGACTCAGTAGGTCTTGACAGCTTCAAAGCTGGAGCCACATATTATTTTCTCTCCCAGAGAAATTGATCTATGCAGAGCTGGACAGTTTTCAGTTGCATAAATCCTTATAGATTTTTTTTTAATAAAGTGGTTAACGGTGCTAGGGTTTTTGATACCAAAAAAAAAGAAATAAGGAATGGAGAGGAAGCTATGGACTAGTCTCCAGTTGCTATTGTTCTTGTTATCGCTGCTGCTGCTACTTCGATATGACACATGGAAGCGGCATCAGAAAAATAGCCTTTGACAGATCGAGGCTTGAGCTCTAGCATTCAGACACACGTTCACTATGTGGTCTTGGCAACTCGCATAACCTCCTTACTCATCTGTTAAACAAAGAACAATGATCTCTAAGCAAATCTATAGGCTCTCCTGGAGCTGGGAAGACAGGATCCTGAGGCAGCAACCTGAATGAGCACAGCCTTGGAGTAACAGGTGAGTAATGCTTGGAGTAACCCTCATTAGCTATTTGGGGGACAGCAGAGGGGCCAGTTTGGCTAAGAGGGATGATTCAAGTTGGCAACTTTTAGTGAAACAGAGATAACAGTTACTTTCTTAACTTGATAAAATATGCCTGTCAGGAATGAGGAAAGGCTGCTCACTCATGTCACCATAATTAAATGTTGCTCAAGAAGTATTAGACGATGCCATGGGCTCTTTGACGTCTCTTGTTTTTGGACCATTGAAAAACTCAGGGAATTATTAGAGTTCTGGCGCCTTTCTGAAAGAAGTGGCTCTCCTTTGGTAACATTTTTCACATCATCGATAAGCAAGTAGAGGAAATAGTTTTAGGCAGGATCTTTCTAGATGGCCTTCAAGTCATACTTAGCATCTCCTGTCTTCCCAGTGGGGTGTCTTCAAGGGTAGGCACTTCCTAACAGCTCTTACTATAGTTCTCCCTGATTTGATAGATAGAACAGCCTGTGGAAGGAGTGCTACTCATATCTTTATGAAGATAGATGTGATACCTACTCTGTTTGCATCACAGAATTGTTATCAGGATGGGATGAAAAAATGTATGTGAATGTTTTATTGCCGAAGGAAATTTATGTAGATGAGGGATGGCTCTTCTCTGGACCACTCAAGCCTGTAGGTCTTCAGTCTCCAGAGAGTCCAGGGGACTATACCTCTTTATGACCCTATAAAACCAAATTGTTTCTGGGTGCACTCAAGGCCCTGATCACTGAACCCCATAGCCCAGAGTAGGTGGCTCTCTGAATGACAGCCAGTGTGGACTTGTGTTCTCAGAGCAGGTACAGTTAAAAGGCCTGAGGCTTTGGAATTTTAAAAAGGGAACCAACACCAACATCCCTGAAATAAATTGATTTGGTTGAAACTCTTCCAAAGAAATTACCTTAATTCTGAGACTAAATATGCTGTGTTCCAGCCCAAATGGACTTTTCCTGGCCAATTCCTTGAGAAGTAAACATTCAAGTTTAATAGGGACAGGGCAGTAGAGCTTGCAGTTTTAGCTCACTGATGTCACCCATTGCTTTTTGAGCCAAAGAACAGGAAAATCCAACCCTTCCTTCAAGTATGAAGGCATCGTGTGGGAACCATACAATTATGTTTGTGGTTTCTATATACTTTCCTTTAAAGAAAAACGCAGGCATTGAAGAGGAGACATTTTTCAGAACCTTGACAGACATCTGTGCTTCTCTCGGAGGGGGCCCAGCTGGGAATTTTGGCTGTCTGGTCTCAGAACCTCTCTTTTCCTTCCTTGATTTAAAAATATGATAAAATAGATAAACACAGAGGTTCTCAACTGCAAAAGAAGTTAATGCTAAACCAGACAACGCAAGTCAGGCCCAGGATAAGATCTTAGTATTTGGGAGTAGGGGAGCTTTTGAACTTGAGAGGCAAGTGTTCATTTCATTGGGGAGGAAGTGACGAAGGGAAGACCTGGGAGAGTCGTGTAGCCTTCTCTGGATCGCAGGGCCCCGTCATCGAGGCTGGACTAGAGCTTAGGCTTCTTGGCACCAGGGCTCTTCCACCTTGTCTGATAACAAATCATCTCTCCCTTTTAAACAATGGATTTGTAAAATATTGAATTACGCTTATAAAAGGGTTTGCTGAAACAGCTGAAAGGGTGGTGATGCCCAAAATAAAGTTTGGATCCATCTCAGTGGACCATGGGGTTTGTGCCACGATGTCACAGGTGACGGCCAAGTTATCACATTCTCGTGAGGCCACTCTGGAGCCAGTGTTCTCGCCCTACCTGGCAGCAATGACCCTAAGCAAGAAAATGAAATGGCAGCGACACCTCACTTCATGCAACGAGGCGGGTTACAGCCGCCTTCCAGCGGCAGCTGACTCGAGTCAAGGTCTTTCACCTGATTCCTGGGGGTGAATCAAGCCGTTGGTTTCAAATGCACTGGCGGAGCTGCTCTGGTCTGCCTCGTGGCGTTTTCTGCTGGGAGTGCGCCCTGAAACAAGTGGGGTCACCCTTAGACAAGCACCACTGAGGTAGGCAGATGGTCAGAAACCAGGGGGCGACCCAAAGAGGAGGCGAGGATCGCAGCTTCTCCGGCTTTGCAGCCACGGTCTCGGACTCCCAGTGAGTATTTATTTAAACAACGCTCGGCGGTCGGATGTGGGTGGTTACACGCTACGCTGGTAGAATTGCCCCGAGTGTGGGGTAGAGGGGCCATCCATCCTCCTGCGGTGTGGAGAGCGGCAAGGTCAAGGAAAGCTTCAAAGCTGATATTCGAGCCGAGCCTTGAAGGAAAACACATTGCAGAACAAATGACCATCCTCTTGTCTATCTCAGTCTCAGGTTATACGGACCTGATGCTTTAAAGATACCACGTGAATGTCCATAAAACACCCAAACTTCCCCGATGGAGAGAGTGACCCCTGGGGTCATGAGCAGGATGCGGGGTGCCCAGCTTGATGGCATCGGTGCTCCTGGGTCTGCCTCTGGGGGGAGCTTCATCCTCAGGGAACCGGAGCGGGCTGGGGCCTCAGGCTCTCCCTCCGCACCTGCCTTCCCGCCTCGCCCTCACTTGGGTCCGGGGCAAGGCTGTTGTACTTGGCCCCTCTCCACCCCCAGGGTACGCAATTACTCAGAAACGCCCAGCTGCTCCCAAGCCCCACACTGAGTTTCCAAACAGAACCTGTGAAAACAGATCTCCGGTGGCACCTTCGGCCACTTTTGGCAACTGCGGGTGCCCACGGTCCAGCAGCAGGCTGTCCCTCGAGTCGCAGACACTCTCCCGCCAGGTGCAGAGGAAGCCGGACTGGCGCTGTCCCTGGGGCGCATCTAGGGAAGGTCTGCCGGGAGCCCACGGATTCCGTGTGTTTCTTTTGGCTCCGTCCACGCCAGAGGGAGCCGAGTATCTGCGCTGGGGCCGCCCCCTGATTGCGGGCAGGCTCGGGCCTCTGCAATCACGCAGTGACGGAAGGGTCCCCTCCTACCCGCCCGGCCTCCTGGGGGTCCGAATCCTGCTTCTCCTGCGTGGGAACCTCGTGCTCACGGGCCCCTCGCTCCTTCCCCCGGCTGACCACCCCGTCTGTTCTGTATCTGAACCTGCCTCGGCTTGTCCCTTCTTCCCGCCTCCGCGTCACCCCGCGCCCAGGTTCCCACTTCTTACCCGCATGTTTTCCGGAGCCTCCCGCTCTCCTCCTGCCCACACTGTCTCTATCCTACGGAGACACACCGTTGCCGGGTTTGCCTTTCCAAACTGTACACCTTTGGTGACAGCATTTCTCTGCTCAAAACCCTTCCAGGGCCAGCTCGCCTGCTCCGTGACTCCCTGGCACCTTCTCTGGCATTAAGGCCTTGTCTGATCAAGGCCCTGTGGCCAAGGAGGTGACTAAAACTTGTGCTTCCCACCGGTGGTGGACAGATACCTTTGGGAGGTGGCTGCCCAGCCTGGGACCACATTTTTCACCCCCCCCCCCAAATGTCCCCAACTCTATTCTGCATCTCATTTTGCAAATGGCACAGAAGCAAAAGTGATGTATGTCCCTTCAGGGCAAAAGGAAAGAAGGGGGTGAGCCCTTCATCCCTCCTTCTCGTTTCGTTGGTTGTGTGTCTGTGGGGGCCGAGGGGACAGGAGACACCGGCTCCCCCCACAGCCCCGCCCTCTCTCCATGTGCAAGTCCACAGTCTCGGCAGCCAGACTGCCGCTTCCCACCAGCCGTGTGGCTGTGGGTGTGGCCCTTGGCCTCCGTGCCTCAGTTTCCTCATTGTGAAACGGGCAATAATAACCTGCCGTTAGAGTTGTCAGAGTATGAAATGAGGCCGTGTTTGTAAAGTTCTTAGAACAGAAGTGGGTCCAATAAGCGTGACCTGAGGGTTTGCATCCCATGACCCTTGGCTGCGTCTCTCTTTTCTTTCTCTGCATCTGTTCCCTGGCCCTTTAGACACTGAGGCATCAGGGATGAGATCAGCCCAGGGCTGGAGGGCGAACGGGGCTCCTCTGAGTGTCCCTCACCGCTGACCGCTAGCGAGGGGCTGCCTGAGTGCTGTGTGGAGGGTGACTCTGGGCCAGAAAGAGAGCCATGATCGATGGGCTGCGTGTACCATTAACGCAGGAGAGGAAACAGTGGCCTGTGTGCCAGGCATTACCCGTTCCCAAAAGAACTGGGATCCATTAGAGATTGTAACTTAGAGGAATAAACAATTGTGGAATTTCAAGTATCATAAGTAGATGTTCAGAATTCAGATGAGTCATACAACCTTAGAGCTCGAAAACCATAGAAAATTATTTACCCCATACCCTCATTGAACTTGGGGTGAAACCAGGGCATAAAGACAAGTGATTGCCAAGGTAACATGGCCGGTTTCAACAGAACAAATACAAGAGCCAGGCTCCTGACTGCTAGTCCAGTGTTGTTCTTAGGTATCACCTCAGATGATCTTATAAAGTTTTCACATCTCACTATCCTGTCCAAGAACCTTCAATGGCTCCCCACTTTCCTAAAGATCGAGGTTAAGTCTCTTGTAGGTATTAAAATCTTCCACAGCCACCTCCCCTTTTCCCACTCAGAACCCCCAGTAACGGGCACTCTCCTATAGTGTGGGTAATAATAAGTCAGCATAATCCTTTGGAAAGGCAGCTGGCAATACATACCAAGAACCACAAGCGTGACTATGGCTCAGTCATTTTCCTTTCAGACCCCTTCCAAACAAAATATTCCTTAAAACAGAAAACCTGTATGCACAAAGACGTTCCTCGTAGCATTCTTATAATAACACAAAACTAGAAAGAACCTAAGTATTTACCACGAAAGGGGTTTTGGAATAAATTATGACATATTTCCTAGATGAACTATTATTGTAAGATCATGATAAGTGATGGAGATAAAAATTATGAGATAATATGGTACATATTTATAAGAAATAATGTTAAATGAGAAAAGCAGGATATAAAAATATATGTCCAGTATGATTGCAATGATCTGAACAATACATGTAGGGGGAAAAGACAAAAAATTGAAGTAATGGAACTTTGGTTATACATATTCTCTGTGTTCTTGTGAGGCTGGTCGGTCCTTGCTTGTGTCTTAGGTAAGAAGAAAGCTGCAGGGCCAGTGAAGAAAACACAGACCCCAGAGATGGGCACAACTTAATGACCCACCTTTGCCAGTTTTTAGCTGGATGACTTTGGGCAAGTTACCTCTCTCCTTGGAGCCTCTTTCCTTGTCAGTAAAGTGGAGATAATATAATATTTCTCTCTGAGGCTGCTGGAGGAATTAAATGGGACAGACACGTAACGTACCTGGCACAGTATAGGCCGTCTAAGACTGCCATGGCTCAGTCCCATTTTCAACAATGCCCTCACCTGGAGCTCTTATACTCTCTCCTTTATGAAGTCCTGAGATATGATGTCTAATATGTGCTTTAAAGCAATGACGCTCAGTGTTTGGTCTGCAGACCTGTCCTCAGCAAGATAGGTGTAGAAACAGAGTGAACATCAGTGTGATCTTGTCACAGATGGGGAACAAACAGCTTGGGGCCCAGCCCAGGGCTTGATTGATCTGCCTTAAAAAGCTCTGAGAGGAAATAGGGAGTGTGAAAAAATGGTAAGAGAGATAAAAAGTTGGGCAAAATTGTTGAAAATCAGTGACTCATACATGGGGGTTCACTCCACTATTTATTTTGCTGTATGGATACTTGAATATTTCCATAATAACCAGTGTTGAAAAAATTCCCACAGAAACTTTCTTCAAGATGCTACTGTAGTCTTATCTTTTTGGGCACATTGTTCCATGTATTTTACTCACACTCATCTCACTTTTAATGACAAACTTGAATTATATTTTTATGTATATTCCCCACGTGTGTATATATACACAAATATATACATATGTATACATACATAGACACATATATACAATCTCCAAGGAGCGTACAGGCTCTTTAAGGGCGTATCTCCTGATTTACAATTCTTCTTACTCCATACAACACCTTTTTGAGACGTGGGGTGCCCAGTCAGGGTTTTATCAATGACTTAGGTCAGGTTTTCCGTCTCCTGATGAGAAGGCACTCGTTAAAACAGATCCCTATGCCTCTTCCTGGAGATCCTGGTTTACGTGGCCTGGGGTGGGTCACAGCCTGCAGATCTGCCAGGAAAGCGTCCCTCCTTAGTCTGAAGGGCAGTTTGTCTTATTATGTCCCCTGTTGAGATACGCACGCATTTGGAAGGAGATCAATTCAAACACTTACTGAGGCTTACTCTCAACCAACACTCTCAGCTCTTATTCCTTTATTGCTGGCCCAGGACAGAGAATGGGAACATGGGGTGGGACTGGGAATGAGATCAAGGTGAGCGTGGGGGTGATCTCAGGGAGACAAAGTCAAAGACCAAAAAGAGAACTTCTCCAGTTCTTAATCAACACTGAATCTATCTCTTGTACCCATGTCCTTGGGCTCTAAAAATCCCTTCCAAAAATCTCCTTTCAATTATTTAAACAAATTTCAAGATAGTTCAGCAATGCGAAACAACTATCCCCCAAAAAGATCATGAGCCTAAGAAACATGTACTCCGTGAGGGTCTTAATTACAGCTTAGGAATAATAACGGATATAATGGGTTCCATGCACTGGTGCCTGAGTGTCAGGCACTATGCCAGGTGTTCACAGGCCTTGGTTCTAACACAGATGGAGAAACCAAGGCCACACAGCATAGCAAGCGGGCGAGCAGCCATTTGAAACCAAATCAGTTTGGTGTAAAGGCCATCTGCTTTTGTGTATCCCCAGTGTACAGCCGGGGTCAGGAACAGGGTGAATTCTTAGTAAATTCTGGTTAAATGACGGAGCGAATATTCCACAGTGTTAGGTTCCTGTGTCTCAACCTCGTGTCTGAGGACAGAAGGTTCAAAGCAGGTTATAGAAAAAAGTCTAGAAAAACAAATTTTAAGAAGAGAGTAAAGGAAAGGTAGGAAAGTAGAATAAAACCTAGAGTTAAAGGATTGGGGTGATTAAACACGAAGAGGAGAGAGCTGGAGGCGGCCCTCTAAGTGGTCCTTTGGTTGATGAAGCGAGGGGAGCAGAGCGAGGGGCGGGTGCAGGGCTGGAGGAAGACCTGGGTGATCACTGCTGTGGCCTGGGGCTCAGCGGGCCGCCGGCAGGGCTTTGGGGAATGGTTGGCGTGGGGTTTTGGATGGCAACCAACGCTGACTGCTGAGAAATGCGCAGGAAAGGGCTGCGGGGCTCACCGACAGCTGGGGTCGCGGGGCCTCGTTCCTGTGCCTGCCCCGGGTGTATATCCCCCGGCGCTCTACCATGTCTTCTTCCCAGCATCAGTCTTGTCTATCACAACAACTGGAAATGCCATTATCTGAATGTAATTGCATTTCTGCAAGGAGACCTCAGTCTCAGTGGATAATCTGACATCATAGGCCATGATGGATCATCTCAGACCATATGCCCTGAAAGACACACATACCACACGAAAGCCAAAGATTATGTCACGAGCACTCTGGTCTCTCCATTGAAGCTCCTGTCGTCAGTAGGTTGGGCTCCAAATGAAAGCATGGACGCCAGGGGGAAACCAGTGCATTCGGCCTGCATTCGGGGAGCAGGGAAGTTACCACACTGGTCAGCAGTGGCCCGCAGTGAGCTCAGTTCCCTCCTCTTTGACCCCGCGTGTACTGTGGGGTCAAGCCTCTTGCTCAGCCTTCCTTCCTACTTCTGCTCTCTCCCCCTCTTATTTCTTTAGAAATCAAGCAAAATTAAATCTCTTAGTTTAACTAGTTTAAGTAGTTAAGTAAGGAATATTACTTTTATTAAATCTTTCCTACATAAAAACAAAACAAAGTGGGGCAGGAAGTTTTCCACCTGGAGATGAGCAGAATCCTTTTGCTCACAAAAGACTTCAAACCTTCCTAGCGTCATTGCTAAACCCCCTGATGTCCCTGGTGCCTGGATTATGCATTTAAATCTCTCTCTTTTTTAAAATTGGAAAATGTAAAATGATGTCACATAGATACATTCCCAATTGACTTCCAACTTTGTGGATTATTGATTTTCTTTCTTTGAAACGTAGCCTTGGGTGGCAAGCTACAAACAGCCACCCACTCAAGGACAGGAAAAATATTTTTGGTTCATGTGTGAAGCCTGTTGAAGTTAAAACCATCCTCAAAACCTCCCCCAGGAATCTCAGATCTTTCCATGCTGTCTCCGCCTCCCCTTGGTTCCCATCTCTTAGAGCACTTGTCCCAGGCAGTCTAGACCTACTGCATGCCCCGCAGTGGCACATGCCCTTCTGCCTTCCCTTCAGGCAGGGTGGAGGGCCTTGGACCCCGTGGGCATTGCATAGGTGTTTTGTGAAATCCAATCTTTGCTTGAGAGAGCACCAGAGTGCCCCAGGAACCCCTTTTACGTAATTAAGATGGCAATAAATGGCCCAGCTCCCCACTTCCTCAAACGGGGAATGAGCTCAGTGGTACTGCAGTTTAAGTCTGAAGCCAGATGTGGCTACACCTTTTTGTGTGACCAACTCACATCAGCCTCCTGAGGAGCCAGAAAGTTCCTCCTGCAGAAATGCAGGTGATCGCACAGGGCCACCATGGGGAGGTGTTTGTCACCGATACGTATTTCAACATTTGGATGTGGTTCCAGGTTAAACGGAGATATGGTAGTTGTTTCCAGATACAGGGAGATTGCTGCTCGCTCAGTGACTGTCCCCATCAACCTGGCAGATAACGAAATGGTCCCTTTCTATGGCTCAAATCACTTCCTCCCGTTGGCTGGCCTTTTTTGAATTATACAAAGTTATGGCTTCACTGGGTTTGCAGAGGAAGAGGCTTATGGCTCTACATTTATTGTTCATACCTTGTCCTCAGGACAATTTTGCTATGCAAATGTATCATGATGAAGGAACTTTTTTTAAAATTATAAAGATCCATGTGGAATTTGAAATATTTCCTATAATTATTTCACAATAGCATGTGGATTAGCAAATACTGTGGGGTAGAGGATACTGACGGAGATATTTAGAGAAAAAAAAGTGCACATGAAATATGGCTTGGCCAGGTTTAATACACACAGAATACACTTTAATACTTTCATATGGTCTGAATAATATCCCCATATTGATTTTTTCCTCATATCTACCAACTCCACAGCAAATGTCCGACAATGGCTCATTGATTTATTGTGAGTGTAGCAATGGGTTTATAACGGCATGAATCATGCCGATTGCTCAATTCACCACATGCCTTAATAAAAGTTTCACTTTAATAAAACTGAGCTAAGGCAAATATGCCCAGAGGCTGGCCTGACATTCCTTATACATTACCCTGCCTCAGGAAATTATTGCCATATATTTTACAGCAGCTACAGTAGGTTAGGGGATCAGGATTAAAATGTACTAACTACTGTGATATTTAACAGAACTCCTGTGTTCCCAGTTAACCCTCACAGGTACGAAATGAGCAGGGCAATTAGGAGAGAGCGCGGTGTGGGTGAGAACCGGGTGAGACGCAGGCCCCGGGGCGTCAGCGCTGGCCCGTTACACCGGAGCGTCCCTAAGCGCTGTACAGTGGCGGTGGGACACCTGTCCTGTTTCGCTTCTGCGGTTGCTATGAGCAGCAAAGGGGAAAGCCTGGTGCTTTATGCGATGCAAGTGTCAGGTGGGGGTGACACCCAGAACACATCACAGGGACAGAGCCTGCAAGCGCACACATCCACCCTTAGCGCTGCGAACTCTGTCCTTTGCGACACAGACCATCACTGTTGTTAATAACCAGGCATTTGTATAAATAATAGATGTTGCTCTGTTGATAGGTATTTAGGGGTTAAAAAGCAGAAAAGTCAGTCATTGTAATAGTGCTATAATATTCTTTTACAAACTAAGATTGTATTTTGTCTTCCCTAGTAAGAGTTGAAAAGGCCCCCGTCACACCTGCGTTCTGTTAAAACACACCCCACCCACCCACCCACCCACCCAACCAAGCGGGGGTGGGACTGTTGGCCAGAAGGAATGGCGGGTGCTGCTCGGCCGACTTGCCACCGGCTCTCTATTGCTCGGGAAGGAATCAGGATTAGACGGTCCGTACGCTATTAAATGCTGAGCGATGTACGTTTGTCCAGAAGACGGAGGAAGCGTCTTGGGACTTCTCATGGGTGCCAAGGCCTTAGCCTTGATTACAGAGTGTGTGGTGGGGCAAGGAGGTGGTGTGACCGTGTGGACAGTCAGGCAGCCTTGCGCTTGCCTCTGGCCTCTGGCCTCTGGCCTCTTGCCTCTGGCCTCTGGCCTCTTGCTTCTTGCCTCTGGCCTCTTGCTTCTTGCCTCTGGCCTCTGGCCTCTTGCCTCTGGCCTCTGGCCTCTTGCTTCTTGCCTCTGGCCTCTTGCTTCTTGCCTCTGGCCTCTGGCCTCTTGCCTCTGGCCTCTGGCCTCTGGCCTCTGGCCTCTGGCCTCTTGCTTCTTGCCTCTGGCCTCTGGCTTCTAGCCTCTGGCCTCTGGCCCCTGGCCCCTGGCCTCTGCGGTTACCTCCTGGCCGTGCGATCTTGGGCCAGGCACAGAATCCCTCTGGGTCTCCCTCTCCCCCTCTGCACAGTGTGGGTTCCATTTGTTGGAGCAACAAACCTGAAGAGCCTGGGCTCAGAGTAGACATTTAAAAGTGCCATCCCCTGCACCCGTGGTGACTGGTCCCCATCTGGCCAACCCCACCCACACATGGCCCTTCCCACTTCCACGCCTGCTCCCCCCTCACCCCCGCAGCAGCTGGAGGGAGGGTCGGTGCTCGCTGGCCTCCCCTGTTCAGGGCCCTTCCTCTCTGTCCCCGACCCACCTTCCCAGCGCCCGGCTCTCTCCAAACTGGCTCGTGTTCGTCCCGATCCGTGTCTTTCCGCCCACTTAGAACCCTGGGGGAAGAAAGGGCATTTGTTTTCCTCAGCTTTGTTCCCCTAATGTTTAACATTCTGTCCAGCTCGGAGACAGTAATCACTAAAAATATTAAATAAATGATGGATGAATTAATTAATGATGTACAGCCAAGTCACATCTCAAAGAGTGTGTACTGTCACAAAAGCGAACTCGATCGTGAGTTTTGAAAATGAAGGATGACTCAGGAGATGCCGAATGCGCCAAAACTCCATTTACAGTTCAGAGTTGCTGCCTCCAAGGAACAGTAACAACAACAGGACAGGACTGATATCAGCTGCCTCCCATGTGCTGGGCACTGTGCTCGCTTCGTGTCATTAGCTCTTACAGCTCTACAACATGCTATTATTACTCCCATACTACAGCTTCATACCCCGAGTCTTAGACAAATACGCTTCCCAAGGTTGCACAGGTGGCAATGGCCAAGCTAGGATTTGAACCCGTCTCTCTGAGTCCAGGCCCCGAGCTCCGACGCCCGGTTGTGCTGAGCAAATAGAGCTGAGCTCGGGTAGTTGTCAGCCACACTGCCGTCCACCACGGGGTTAACATTTGCCTACGGCCGAGTCAGAGCGAACTCAGCTCACTGTTACCTACTTCTCCCTCCGAGTTCCAGCCCCTGGCCCACGTTCCCAGGCTTTACGGCTTCTTTCTGACTCTCGCCCACTAAGGGACTCCACCAGCGGCAGCTGAAATAAAACCCACCGTCCTCAACCAGGAACTAAGCTGTCAAAAGAAATGAAAAATCCAGGGGCGACTGCCGCCTTACCATTCATTAATGGGTTTATCGGGAACTCTCTTGACATTGAGCTCTAACGACGGCATTTAAGAAAATCCCAAATTTGAAAATAAATAAGTTGGCTGACATACGGACATTTTACATATGAATTTAATAAAATAGATTTTTCTTTTTGAAATCTTTTGGTAATCTCTGAAATATATCAACTGCAACCCAGGAACATTGTATCCCAGGTCGTGATTCATGAAATGAAACGGAAATGTATTATGTAATTCAATTTGGAGAGTCCAGCACAGAGCTCATTAGGGCTGTTGCTGGTGACGTGGACTGTAGTTCGGAGGCCCTGTGGTTTGGGCAAACATCGCCCAGTCCTTCCCTCCCCTTCCTCTGAGAACACTATAACCAAATACCGTCACCCTTTAAAAATAGCATTCTCGAGCATTTTGCCCACAAATGAGGATCAGTCGGGGGAAATCTTAGGAAAGACTGTGGATCGCTTCCCCACTTTGCCGCTGACACATCTCGTGATGAGTCAGGCTCAGAAGTGACTCACGGCCTTTCCATGTAGTCCTTGGATGCAGAGCAGGCCTGGCCCATACATCGGGCAGGTAGACACCGGGGTGTCATCTGAGGTAACTGGAGCCCAGAGAAATGAAGGGACTTCCCCAAGGTCAAACGGCTCTTGAACATCAGAGCTAGAACTAACTCTGAAATCTCTGGATATTATTTTTTAATTCATCACACAGCTGAAATTCACAATCAAAGCATAGTTTTTCTCTCTGTGTGGTTATTTCTGTGAAAATGGGTGAGAAAAAGCAGCATAGCACTTACAAAATAATTTTCTTTCAGTCTTACCCGATTTTTATTGCACTCGTTTAAATGAATGAGATTAGATAAAATGCACCATTTTAACCATTTGCAAGTGTGCAGTTCAGTGGGTCTTAGTACATCCCCAGGGTCGAGCGTCGTCACCTCTGCCTACCTCGGGCGTGGTTTTATCACCCTGAGGAACGCTGTGCCCATGGAGCACCCACTGCCCATTCTTCTCTCCCGTGGATTTGCCAACCCAGGCATTTCACGTAACAAAACACACACTACCTGGCCTTTTGGGAATGGCTTCTCTCGGCCAAATGGAGTCAAGGCTCATCCATGCCGTAGCACATGCATCAGGGCTTAATTCCTTTTTGTGGTTGAATAATATTTCATTGCATGTTTATACTATGTTTTATTTATCCTCTTGTCAGTTGATGGACATTTGGGTTGTTTACAGTATTTGGCTCTGAATGGGTAATGCTGCTGTGAACACTTACGTACAAATTTTTGTTTGATTTTAATTCTCTTGGGTTTACCTTGGGATTGCATTTCTGAGTCATATAGTAATTCTGTTTAACTTACTAAAGAACTACCAATGTGCCTTTCGGAGTGGCCACACTGCTTTACATCCTCCTGGCAATGTAGGAGGGCTGCAGTTTCTCTATATTCTCGCCAACATTCGTTACTCCCTGGTTTTTCAGTCATTTTTCAATCGGGTGTGAGGTGGTGTCGCACTGTGGTTCTGATTTGCATTTCCCTGGTGACTCACAATGTTGGGCGTCTTTTCATTTGCTCATTGGTCATTTTTATGTCTTCTTTAGAGAAATACCTACACAAGTCATTTGACTTAAAAAAAAAAATTGGGTTGTTTGTCCTTTTGTTGTTGAGCCGTAAGAGCACTTTTCTGGATTTAGGACCTTACCGGATATATGATTTGCAGATATTGTCTTTCATTCTGTAGAATGTCTTTTCGCCTTCTTCATAGTATCCTTGGCACAAAAGTTTTAAATTGCGATCAAGTTAAATTTATTTTTTTCTTCTGTACCTTGTGATTTGGGTGTCATATTTATGACGCTATTGTCTAATCCAAGATCGTAAAGATTTATAACTATATTTCCTTCTAAGAGACTAATAGCTTTAGCTCTTACATTTAGGCCTTTCATCCACTTTGAATAAATTTTTATATGTGGTATGAGTGGTCCAAATTCATTCCTTTATGTGTGACTATCCAGTTGTCTCAGCGCCACATGTTGAAAAGGCTATACTTTCCCCACCGAATGGTTTCAGTTGAAATCGACTGACCGTAGGTATGTGAGTTTACTTCTGGACTCTCGATTCCGTTCTATTGATCGATGTCTATCCTTATGTCAATACTATATTTTTTAATTACTGTAGCTAGATGGTAAGTTTTGAAATTGGAAAATGTGAGTCACCCAACTTTGTTTTTCTTTTTCAAGATTGTTTTGGCTATGCCGAGTCTCTTGCAATTTCATATGAATTTCGGATCAGTTTGTCTATTTCTGCATAAAAGGCCATTGGAAAGATTCCCGTGAAGAGCACGTCTGCTAGTAATAAACTCTCTTCATTTTTGTTTATATGGGAATGACTTAATTTGTACTTCTCTATTTAAATGGTTTTATTGAGATACAGTTCACATATCCTACAGCTTACCCATTTAAGTGTACAACGCAATCATTTTACGCATATTTATAGATATGTATAACCATCACCGCTGTCAATTTTAGAATATTTCATCATCTTAAAAAAAATCCCATACCATTTAACTTTCACTCTTTCTGGTTTCTTTTAAATAATTAACCAAAACATTTATTTTGGCTTATAATTATTATCCTGTCCTGTGGGAAACTTAAGCTATGATTTCATCTCTGAAAGTTATTACACTTTATCTAAGGAGAAAAAAAATACTAACAAATATGCAACAGCTTGGTTCTGCCACTTTTAAGCTTTAAGACTGTGGCAGATCGTATTTTCCAAAGATGGACACAGTAATAATGTCTTGGAAGGCGTTGGATATCACGAAATTGGCATTTGGGTGGTGTGGTCTGATAGTGTGTGCCTGGCGGTTGCAGGACCCAAACTGGAAGCAAGTAGAGTGTTTGCACAGTGGCTTCCTGGCGTATAGGAAATGTTCATTATTTATTGAAATAAGAAATGACGGAATCAATTAATTGTGGATGTCCACTTAAGAACCTATTAAGAACCCATCTAGAATGGTGGCTTTAGAAAAATGCAGGGGAGAAAGATTATACTAAAGATCTGAAAAGGAAAAGGTAGCTGACCCTGATGAAAGAGCAAAGATGAAGAATACACTATAGTATTCTCCTGGGAGGGGAAGTACCCCGGAAAAATGTGGTGTGCTTGAAAAAGGCAAGGCTATGGCTTTGGGGTCAGCCTTCGTTTTTTATGCTCATTAAATGCCATACACGTTAAATTAAAAAAAATCTTTAAAGCTGAAAATGGGAGAAGTAAAAGGAAGGTTGTTCTGCCCTGAAGGAAACATGCAGTGCTTTGGTGAGCACCTCTGACCTGAAATCCTTGCAAAGAAAGCATGATCCCAGCAGGGATTAAACGTGGAATAGGCACTGTAACAGAAGAGTAAGAGTAAGAGTAAGAGTAAGAGTAAGAGTAAGAGTAAGAGTAAGAGTAAGAGTAAGAGTAAGAGTAAGAGTAAGAGTAAGAATAGTGCTTTTTGCTCAGGTTCTCTGTATAAAACCTGTTGATTAATTAATTGATTCAGTTATTTCTTTTTTTAATGTTTTTATCGATTTTAGAGAGATAGGAACATCGATGAAAGAGAAACACCTATTGGCTGCCTCCTGCACGCCCCCGACTGGGGATCGAGCCTGAAACACAGGCATGTGCCCCGATCAGGAATCGAACTGCGATCTCCTGGATCCTAGGTCGATGCTCAGCTGCTGAGCCACGCCTGGCTGGGCAGTTGTTTCTTTATTCAATAAACATTTCTTGAATATCTGCCATGTGCCAGGCAGATACAGTAATAAGTCATAGTTTCTTTCCTCAAGGAGAGACAGGTGGGTGAACAAACTATCTTAATATAGCAGAATAAGTACTTCCCTGGGGTTCAGTGCAGGAGTTACAGGAGCACAGAGGAAAGACCAAGAGCTAATCCCAGACATCAGAGATCCTTGACTTCTCAGTTCAGAGCTACAGGGTGATTAAAAGTGTGTGAGGTAGGTGAGGTTGGGGTGGGTGGGGGTGGGGAGCATTCCGGAGAGATAAATAGCATTGATTTAGTATTCGAATTAGGAAATTCATCGATTTAGGAAATTATTGGCAGTTCAGTATGGGAAGGAGAGTGGGAATTTGATTCTGGAGGTAAGCAGGAATTGGATCATGTAGGACCTATTAGTTCTGATGAAGGTATTTGGACTTTACCAATGTGGGACTGAGCCAGTCAATAGCCTCATCTTAAAAATGGGTGCATGTGTGAGGGGGGGAGAGAGAGAGAGATAGATAGATAGATATTGGGATTCAGAGAAGTTGTTTTGTCCATTCTAAAGCCACAGTTGGATAATCCCTTGTGCACACAAACTGTCGAGAAATAAAAGCAAAACTCTTACAGCGATTTTCCCCAAATGCTAAGGGAGGAGACTAGGTTTACCATGTAAGGACCTTCATTAGTTCCCTAGTGGGAGGCCGGCAGTTTCATCAGGTAGAGGAGAGGATCTGTCCCCTCGGAGGCAGAGGTCTTTGGGGCACCAGCTATGTGTCCAAGTGAAGACAGTTGTCTGGAGTGCCTGGGACCTTCTACTGGAAATCAAAATCTCTCATGGTGGAAAAGAGACTCAGATGAATGGGTTTGATGGAAAGAAAGGGGATCCAGACAGGAAATCGTGCTCCTCCACTCGGGCTGGCCTGTTGCTTGGGGTGGAATTCCTGATGAGTCCAGTGGAGAGTGCTGTTCACACTTTACTGCCCCAGGCATGACCCAAGAAGGTGTTTTCTGGAGAAATGAAGAGAACAAATAGTACTGCAGGGATTTAGGATTGAGCTAAATTGGGATCTGTAACACTGGGCAACTCTGGGGGAAACTGTCCACTTCGGATGTCAATCTGTACTTGCCTTACCCCAAACCTAGCAATGGCAGGCACTGTTGGGAATTCTTTGCAGCCTTGACACAGTCCAGTTGTGTTGGAACTGCTCTAAAATTAAGATTTTTGATAAGGTGGTCATGCGGTTCAGACAAATTTTGCATGTGAACTTGGGAGAAAATGCTAGGCTTTTATTCTCAATATCAAGATTTTAAGGTCAGTGTGCTGTGAGGTTTGTCCAAGTTCCTGTTATCTATTTCCATTGTGTAAAAGTGTGAATTAGACGCGTGACAGAGCATTATAATGAAGTAAGTCTAAAAAAAGAACACACACACACACACAGGGCAATGGAGCAGAAGCCCAGAGGAGACAGAAAGCAGGGAGAGGGGCCAGTTGCCCCAGTGAACAGCAAGCAGATGCCTCCCCCAGGAGGCCGGCTTCTCCACCAGGGTGGAGGGAACACTAAACCGGCCTTGCCCCACTCTTCAGGCTGATGGACAGAATGAATGTGAAGATGGCAATCTATGTATTTTGGAAGTAGAAGTGTTGGTAAAATAAAATGTTTTATAATCAGCCACTTGAAAAGAATCATATCCAAGGGCATTCTCCATAACCGTAGCTATCTTCTAGATGGACAGGGGACTAGCAGCCTGGAGACAATGACATCACAGATCGGATGACCCGAGCCCCACCCACGTCTGGCTTCTGCTCTGTTTTTTACTCTGTGTACTTCTGCCCTGGTCAGCAAGGCACGGGGATTCTAGCTTCCACAAATAGCCTCAGTTTACCCTCCCCTCTCATGTAGCTTTTGCTGACTGCCCTTGCCCAGCCTGCCTCTCCCTTCCCTGTACTCAGCGCTGAGAGCCTGAAAAGCTGGAGCTTGGGGGCCTGCTGCCTGCGGCTGGCTTCTGGTCTACCCAGCTCCCCAAGCAAGTCTAAAGAACTGGTGCTTGCCCCGCATCTCATCCTTCCATGTCTGCCTCGGATTTCAGGGGGGCTGAGAGTAAATAGGTTTTGATCAATTGCTTGGTAAATAAAAATACTTTTAATAATAAAAATCCAAAATTTCAGCTAAAAAGAAAACGGTGGCATGACCTTTTGAGTGTACCAAACTGGCCAGGAACTATTAACTTGTCTCCCAAACACACAGAAGTAGAAACATACCAGATTTTGGTTTCATAGCTCACGTTTCTCTAGCAGGAGTTGTCCTTTTTACTGTGAACTCCACGTAGGCGGAATCAACACTAGATGATAGAACAGTAAACATTGCAGAAAATCAAATAACCTCTGTTTCTCTTCATAACACAAATATACCTAATTGAAAGATCCTTTTAAAATTTTTCAGTAAATTGCTATTTTAAAATAGTACAATGAAAAACTAACAAATAAACAGTGGTGTCGAATAATGGAAAGAAGCCTGAATTTGGCTATTAATCTCAGGCATGAAAATAATATACTATCCCTAGTAAACTTAGCTGAGCCTCTAGGTCCTCAATTACAGTATCAATATGGTAATAAAATAGGCCCCCACCACCTCTCACGGTTTTGAAACCCCAGTGATACGGTGAATGTAACTAAGATTTATAAATTCTAAAGTGCTTCACTATATTAGTTAATATTATTACAGAGATGAAACAAAACTCTCCATATCTCCTGTGGAAAGGGGATTTGGCATTAATCACGATCATTGTGTAATTTCAGATAAGCAGGCCCACTTAAGATCACAGTAGACATGCTGGAATTTTGAGAAATAAATGATCTAATTTCATTTTTGTTTTTGTAAAATCGTCAGACAAATTGTTTTGTGGTGTTTTCTTTCTTTCTCTTAACATCTGGTTTCTTTGATTCGATCAGAACTAGACATACCAAAAGTGTATAAAAAATATTTTTGGGATATATTTGCAGACACTAGTCATTTGGATCTTTTCGTGCATTTTCTGGGTTCTTATCTCAGCCCAGCCTAGACACTCGAGTCTTTAAATATTCCTCATGTACAAGACGATGTAGTTATCAGGTGAACCTATTTATATTCAACTTAAAAAGTTTGTTGAGATTATACCAGCCCAAACTCCTTTACAACAGAAAGTTGGTGGCCAAAGTTGAAGTAATTTCCTATCGTGGTGTGGTAGGGAGAAAACTTCGCTGAGGAGGTGGCTCCTCGTGTGGGAGCCAAGTGAGAAGTCATGAGTCCCGTTCTCATCGGGACAACTGGAGCTTGTGGGCCCTCGAGGCTGACTCTGACCCCATGACCAGGTCTCTCCCTCACTTCTTTGTACATATGGACACACTGAGGCTCAGGCGTGGTCATCCTGGCTGTTGAGGCAGGTGTGGAGCTGGTGACAGGAAGAGTTGCCCTGGAGTCCCCCGGCCTTCCCTCCAAGCCAAGGCCACCGTGAGCTCCCTAAGCTTAAGCACGAGCACAGGTGACCCAGGGTTCTGTCTCGCTCTGCGGCTCAGCCACACGGACTCAGCTGGACTTTTAAGAAGAGTATGCCTTTGGGAGAAAGGTAAATTACTAACCACCTAGCCAGTGTACCCTGTGGTCTAGACGGGGAGAGTGTGGAATGAATGTCCACAGATCAAACTGCCGCTCAGCCCACCAAGAACAGTCTCAGTCTACAGACAATCAAGTAGTCAGCCAGTGCTCGGCGTTCAAACCCTAGGTGCCACGTGAATGAAAAGGATGGCAGCCCACTGGTTTTTCTCACACACTGAGCTTTTGGATGTCAGTTTTCATTCATTCATTCATTCATTCATTCATTCATTCATTCATTCAAATTGTTGACTGGATGCCTGTCGATCAGGCAGTAGTGACAAAGCCAGGGATAGATCCTGCACCTTGGGAACCTGTAGTCCAGATGGGCAGCGAGACTTGAATCAAAAGGACATCTATTCAAATAGAAAACAACCACTGTGATAAGTGCTAAGGAAGTGTGCCAAGTGCTCTGATGGCAGAAAAGGTACCAACCCAGTCTGTGCCAGGAAGGCCCCCTAAGGAAGCGACATTGGAGCTAAGAGCTGAAGAGCGAGCGCGGCCCGCAGAGAATCCAAGAAGTGCCACCCCGGCGAGGCGTCGGTGGCAGGAGGGAGCGAGGTTTCCCGAAGAGCTGAGGAGCTGTGTGGCTCGACACCAGGACAGGAAGGGGCGCCGGCCGGGGCTCGGGTGGCAGGCGGGGATCCTGGACCGAGTGTGGGGGACACACGAGGACTGGAGGGGCCTGGTGTGAAGGGCCGTTCGGAGGGGCCCGTGGGGCTCTGGCCGGGTGGCTGCCACTTTACCTTCCTACCACCAGAGTGGGCGCCTGCTAGGGGGCTGGGACCTAGTCAAGGTGAAACAGGACGGGAGCTAAGAAAGACCGAAAACAGACAGAGCGAGGAGCGAGTGAGAACTGAGAGCTTGCCGGCCTCGGGCTCGGCGCGGCCCTCCTGGGCTCGGCCTGTGCCCTCGGGTGGGCGAAGGCGCGCTCCTGGGAAGAGGCCCCGCCAGGGACGGTTACAGGTTCATCCTGCAGGGGGGATGTTCAGGTGTCCCTACGCCATCGCGACGCAGACACGCGGTGAGCGTTTGAACACACGAGCCTGGAGCTCCGAGGAGAGGTCATCGCTGAACACACGACTTTGACTGTCACGGCCACACAGGTGGCACGGACACCGACAAAGCAGGGGATGTGAGTGACATTCAGGAAAATGAAGGCGGAAATTCCTGCCGACGGTCTTGCGCCGTCTCTGCTCCCAAGCTCTGCGATCCCATCACACACTCAGAGCTGCCCCCAGGCCTCTGAGGATGTTTTCATTCGGTCCTGGCAGGCTTCTTCAATGTGCGTGTGTGCGTGTGTGCGTGTGCGCACATGCCTGTGTGTGGTGTCTACAGGTGCAGGTTTATCCTGTGAATCTAGGCTTGGAAAGGTACCGGGGCCTGAGTTTGGATTTCATTTTCTCACGCTCTGGCCTGCCAACGTTTTCAAAATGGGAACCAAGTGGCTCTTCCCGGGGCATCACTTGTGTCCTTTGCTCCAGGCTTTTCACAAAGCTCACACCTTTTCCCGCAAGGTCCCCTCCTGCTGAGGCTTGACATGGTCTGATTGTGCTGCGAATTTTCTCGTAACTCACCACCCACCGTGAAGGATGGTTGTATTCTCCCTCTCCCAGCAAGCTTCGCGGGGAGCCAAAAGCCTGCTTTGCATTTCCCGCGTTTGGCACTCGGTTCTGATTATCAGTCTCAGTCTACCTGTCAGGGTGCATGGTGCTGGCGCAGTGTCCCCCGGGCCTCCGAGCGCCCTGTCCCTATGAGCGGCGCTATCGGGGCCTCCGTCTCTCCGCTGGGATTGGCATTGATGTTGCTGGAGTTTTCATGGACTTTTACCTCCTTGGTTTGCTTTGTATTGGTTGCTTTTCTCATGATATTCCTCAGGTGGTTTTCCTGGCCTTGCTACATGTCTTGAGGAAAAGGTAGAGTTTTGAAGGGGCCAGAATGTAGATTTTGGAAGTTGAGGGTTCTTGCTTGTGGCTGACAGCTAGGCTTGCCCAAGACCAAGATTTTAGGGTCTGGTTTCATTGCCGATCATCTTTCAGTTCTACTTCGGAAAAATATATTTTGCTTTGGATTTAATCCCCCCCAATATAGGTTGAGTGCCTAGAATAATCTGCTGGGCTTGTGCCCTGGGGACACCAGAATAAGACAGAAAGACACAGCCCATGCCTTCAAGATGCGTATTTGTAGAGCAGAGGCGATAAGAAAATGACCAGCTCCAAGTTGATGTGATGACAAAGGTCAAAGAGCAACTAATGTGAATAGAATAATTTTTTCCACTAGAGATTTTGAGAGCTGTGTGTTTTAAGGAACTGGGCATGGCTGCTTTACACAAAAACAGACATACCAATTGCTCATTTCACAGGAAAAGATGGTGACCTCCACAACAAACTGTGAAAGCAGGGTACATAGCCAGAAAGTAGAAAGTGGGCCCAGATATGCAGAAGCTCCTTCATCAGTTAGATTTGCAACAAAAATGGATATTAATGGGATACGTAATTCCAATGGGCAGTGGCTAAACAGAACATACCAGTGTAAGCAAACTGGCAAAATTTGTATAGCTTTAAAGTTTAACTTTAAGAGCTGAGATGTCTAATGATGCCCCAAAGAAAAAAGTGTATGAGGCTTCCACAGTCACCAGAAAGACAAACATACCTGCAATTCATTTTAGTGGATCTCAAACTTGTCTGAAATCAGCACCCTTCCACTCATGTTAACATCTTGATTAACTATCACGACTAAAAATACCTGCGCGTTAAGTAGAAGAATCCTAGCTGATAAACATGACCTAGACATGTGCAAGAATATATTTAATATATGTCCACTTACGTTTTTAGGTAACAGGAGGGACAATGCTGTGTAATTTTCCCCCCTCTTGTTAAGGCACTGTCATTTAAGCACAAACGTGGAACGCTTGAAATAAAGTTCAGGTTTATAAGATGAAAGCATGGAAGTAAGTGTAAGATGGATGTGTTTCTACAGAGTCAAAATCTCAAGAAGGGAAAACAGAAATGGCATGCATGCTCTATCTGTCTTGCTCAGTGAAACGGCGACAGTTTAGATGGTCTAGAGTAGCAGGTACAAGGAATATTGTCACAAATCGTGTTCATTTTTGAAACGTTGTGGATGCTGATGACCTGTAGTATCAAGAATATATTCAGGATTATTTTGACACCTGTCTTTATAATCAGGAAATACTCGGAGGGTGGGGTCGATGAATTTCTCTTGAAAAGCTGTTTCTATATGTTACATGTAACAGACATTATAAATATTTGTTTACGGCCTTCGTTGAAGAAACCATGCATTTAAGTTTAAGTGACATCAACAAAGAAAGAAAATAGATGCGTGGATATGTGATTTGCAGATTCAAGTTAGCCTTAAAATGTAAATAAAATGTGGACCATAAAAAAAAAGAAATCATACTTTAAGTTCTGAAGGGACATGGAGGAGGGAGGTAACAAATAGAAATTCCGTATTATCCCTGAGGACATAACCAGGGCTTAGAATTTATAGGGAGGTGAAACTTGGCCCTCTAGAAGGGAGGACCTTCCCAAGAACTTGAGATATCCAATATGGAAATGAGCTGCTTCGGGATAATGAACTCACGACGACAGCAGTGTTCAAGCAGATATTGGATTACTGCCTGTCAAGGATGTCATGGAAGGAATTGATTTGTGTGCAAGACTGGGCTAGATCAGTGACTTTCAATTTGTTTTTAAGGAGTGGAACTTTTCCCCCAAATCACCTCTTACATAAAAGCACAACATTTAAAAATATATATAACGAATGAAAAGAGGGCCGTTTGGGTGAGCCCCCCCCCCCCCCCCCCCGGTCTCCTCAACTCTCACATGACTGACCTTGGAACCTCCTTAGAATTCCAAGGGCTTGAACAATCCCCCTCTTCACGACATAATATCTCAGGATTTATGATTCCGTTTGCTTCCAGGATTCCATGATTATTCTGTATGGGAATCGTTCTTGTTTGAAATGGTTCATTACTATGTTTCTTTTTATTTTATTTTACTTTAATTCCTAAAACATATGGATTGTCACAAATTAGGCTCAGAAATTTTTAGCCCAGAGTTTAGTTTAGATCTGCCTAAACACACATTTTGACCAGTCGGGATATAGGAATGATGATTTGTTTTCCCCCTAAAGGAAGACTTTTTGAGATCTAGTAATACAGGTTTTAGATTCAAACTACTTCAAATCAGATTGTGTGACAATGAGGAAACACAGCATTTAGGAACCAGCCCCAATAACTCTGATCAGCTTGTATTTAGTGTGCTAGGGAATTATGTGTCTCTTTCAACTCTGTCTGGCCATCGAGGCTCTTTTGAAGCTCACATGTAGGCAGTTAATCTTACTGGGTTCATTGATTTATAACAGGGAGAAAAATGCTCTTGTGAATCCAAATAACTTAAACTTGAAAAAGTTTCAGTCAAGTGATTTTGTCCATAAGCCACTAATAAAATTAAAGAGATGTCAAACAGAGAACAGATGTCTTGCAGGGTCATTGCTGTGCAGGTGCAAAAGCGAGTTAACCAGTTAATCAGCTTGGGAGACTCAACATGTTAACCAACCTAAAAAAGATGGAGGCAACGAGCAGATCATGATTTATTAATCAGCACGAAGAAAAAAATGGCAGTTCTGATTTTAAAAATGGGGCTTTTTGATGAGTCTCTCTGGTGTGTTTGTACTCTCAGCAGGCCAAATTACAGTCAATTTACGGGACAGAGGGACATCGATGTGAATGTTCACTGCCACCTCAGTTATGAGAAGGAGCTGACTGCACTCTGCTCGGGCGTCACCTGCAGAATATACGGATGAAACGGGATGGGTGTATTCTCCTTGGGATATTAGGAGAAATCTTTTAGAGGCAACACACTCGCTGCAGCACGGCAACGTGGATGCATTGTAAAGACATAAGAGTTAATTTTAAAAAATGAGATATATAGCACAATACCATTTCCATAAGTTAAAAATACATCGATACGAAACGATGAGACTCATGTTTTGTCCGAGCACATTTAGACACCCGCCTGGGTGCCTGTGGGAGCATGCACACAGGATGGGGGCGAGGGACCCGAATAAAAGACAGTAACGACAACTATCAAACCATCAGTCATCGTAAGTGTAAAGCTGGCGGCATGTAGGAGAAATGTTCAAAATAAAATTTGGAAATGAAGAACAAATTGATCAGCTCCGTGAGGATTAGAGAAGACTTCTCAGCGGAGGAAATACTTGAGCTGGCTTTTCAGGCCCAGAACAATAGGGAAAGTTTGGAAAACTTCAGTAACTCAGCGGAACTGGAGCATGCAATGCGCCTTGAGAAGCAGCGAGAGGTGAGGGGGGGCCGTGAGCGGGGCCCAGGCCACAGACGGCCTGGTGTGCCACCCGACAACATGCGCTCTATCCCGGAGGCAATGGAGCTAATGGAAGCTTAAGCAGAGAAAGAATAAGAATGGATTGAGTAAGACAGAGACCAGGATGGCATCGGCAGGGCGGAGTCTGGATTTGAACAGATAGGACTGAGAGAGGGCCATCGGTGGGAATATTTGAAACAATCTGTATAGAGAAGACGAGAGCCTGCGTTAAGCAAGTAACAGTGGGGATGGATGCGGGGGAAAGATATGCCAGGGTATTGAGGCGTAAAATCCTAAGGACATTGCAACTGATTGAGAGCTGAGGGAAAGAGTTTAGGATAGCCCCCAGGCTTCTGGATTATGA